>NC_140972.1:1567827-1752827 GCF_056783735.1 Eptatretus burgeri
GTAAGTAACACTGCAGAAGATCGTTATTATTATTTTCGTGTTTGGTCTGCTCTGTGTCCGCTTTTATGAGTTGCTTGTTTATTAATGCACCACACCTCTCTCCTCTATCTCTGCACAACACACGCCAATAAATCTCTTGATCATACCACATACCTTTCCTCGCCCATTGTAATAAATTATTATGAGAAATGTTCCCTGCTCGTGTTTGTCTTTTCTTCCATTGATCCAGCATTGATCTTCCACGCAAAAAAAAAAAAAAATCTGAAAACCCACTCCGTGGGAGTACCTCCTGTGCAGCTTCCCTTCGCAGGGCAGCTCACCGGATGACAGGATTGGGGAAAAGCCTTCGGGACCCCCAATCTTTTATAGGAGGGAAACCACGGGGTAACATCCCTGGGTCAGATTGCGGGAGAGTGTGTCGGAGTGGTGCTGAGGTGTCGTCCACCAGACGGCGGTCTCCTTGGGTTAACCTGAGGCGGTCCATTCGGGTGGGTGCCTGGAATGTCCTATCCCTAAGAGAGGATGATCACCTGTCTCTGTTATCATCTGAGCTCAAGCGTTTGGACATCGGGATTGCAGCTCTCTCTGAGGTTCGGAGACCGGATTGCGGCGAGATAATGTGGGTGGTTACACCTACTATTGGTCTGGTCGCTCTGATGGTTACCATACCCAAGGAGTTGCTGTAGCTGTGTCCAATAAGCTGACCCCAATGATAATTGAGGTAACACCGGTCAACGAGCGTATTATGAGATTAAGGATTCGCCACTCCTTAGGTGTCATTTCCCTGGTCTCTATTTATGCTCCGACTGAGGCGAGTGATCTCACCGTGAAGGACACATTCTACGCCACACTCGAGTCTGTGGTTGATCAGTGCCCCAGACGAGATACACTTCTAGTCTTGGGGGATTTCAATGCATCGACTGGAACTGATAGGGATGGTTATGAGGTGTGTGTTGGTCCCCATGGGTCAGGAACTATGAACCAGAATAGCACTAAGTTCCTTGACTTTGCAAGAAGTCATGGACTTAGGGTGGCTGGTTCATGGTTTCAGCGCCCGCAAGCTCATCGCTGGACTTGGTATTCCAACGCTGGCGGTGTGGCAAAGGAGATTGACCATGTCCTCATTGACAGTCGTTGGAGGATGATCCAGAACTGCAGGGTCTACCGGAGTGCTCAGTTCCTCAATACTGACCACAGGCTTGTTGTAGCAACTCTAAAGCTGCACCTTAAATCCTGGAGAATGGTACCATCCCAGCCTAGGCTGGATGTTGCCAAGCTCAGGGATGAGAGAGTAGCTGAGGAGTTTGCGAACAGGCTGAGTGGACACTTGGGGGGTCTGGGTGCTTTGGGGGGTCCTGAAGAGTTGTGGAGCACATTCAAGACCTCCGTCCTTGATGTTGCCAGTGGATGCCTTGGAGTTCACCGCAGGGCAAAGAAGAATTTTGTCTCTCAAGGGACACTGGATACCATTGACCAGAGTCGCAGGGCCAGGCTGAATGGCAGAGCTGAGCTGTTCAGGGAGCTGAGGCGTAAAACTGTACGTGCACTGAGGGTGGACAAGGAGGCCTATGTGCGAGGAATCTGTGAGAGGGTAGAGCATCACCTGTGGACAGGTGATTCTCGTCCCGCTTACAGGGGAATTCGCGCATTACGTTCATCCAAGCCCATCCCTCGGAGCACTGCAGTTCGAGCAGAGAGTGGTGGGCTCTTGACAGAGGAGTCTGAAGTGAAGGCCCGCTGGGCCGGTTACTTTGAGCGGTTGTACCAGGCTGATCCCCCAGCTGTCGAGTTGGACGTCAAGGGTGTTTCAATCCCTGTTGCTGACCCTCGAATCAACTGTGGTCCACCATCGCTTGTGGAAACACGGGCTGCGGTGAACCAGTTGAAACGGGGCAAAGCTCCAGGGATCTGTGGCATCCATGCTGAACTTCTCAAGGCTGGTGGAAATGCTGCACTCGTGTCGTTGCATGCAGTTTTGTGCTCTGCCTGGAACACAGGCATCATCCCAACTGACTGGAAGAGGGGCCTTGTTGTCCCTCTCTGGAAAGGGAAGGGTGATCGCCAAGACTGCAACAACTACCGAGGGGTGACGCTGCTCTCAGTGCCGGGCAAGGTCTTTGCTCGGGTAATTCTTGATAGGGTTCACCACCATCTGCTTGAGCACCAGCGTCCAGAGCAGTCAGGCTTTACACCAAAGAGGTCAACGATTGACCGTATCCTTGCACTTCGTGTCCTCACCGAACGCAGACGAGAGTTTCGGCAGGGGCTGCTTGCAGCCTATGTTGATCTCTGTAAAGCGTTCGATTCAGTGAATCGGGATGTCCTCTGGAGGATTCTTGGTCTTCGTGGGGTGCCACCGAAACTGATCGATCTGATGTCTGAACTCTACTCTGGTACTGAGAGTGCTGTGAAGTGTGGTGGTACCATCTCTGACTTATTTCCAGTTGTTACTGGAGTTCGTCAGGGATGTGTACTTGCCCCCACACTTTTCAGCACTTGTATGGACTGGATTTTTGGGAGGATGTCGGAGAGATCAAGTTGCGGTGCATCGTTTGGCAATGTCAAGATCTCGGACCTTGATTTTGCAGATGATGCAGTCATCTTTGCGGAGACTTTAGACATCCTCTTGGGGGCCCTCGAGGTGCTGAATGAGGAGTCGGAGCCGTTGGGATTACGGATTTCTTGGGTCAAAACCAAGATCCAGGCTTTCGGTGACATCTTGGATGCTGCTGTCCTGTCTGTGTCTGTTTGTGGTGAGGATGTTGAGGTCGTGGAGAGATTCACTTACCTTGGCAGTGATATTCATGTCTCTGCTGGCTGCGAGTCAGAGGTCAATAGACGTCTGGTCGGGCCTGTGGAGTCATGGATTCACTGAATCATTGGGTGTGGCACTGCCGGTACCTGTGCGGGAGGACGAAAGTCCGAGTCTTCAGGTCCTTGGTACTTCCAGTCTTGCTCTATGGGTGCGAGACTTGGACTTTGACCAAGGATCTGAGACGGAGACTTAATTCCTTTGGTACCAGGTCTCTTCGAAGAATCCTTGGCTATCGCTGGTCGGATTTTGTGTCCAACGAGCGGTTGCTGAGAGAGACTCGGATGAGATTTGTTACCTGCATCGTCCGTGAGCGTCAGCTGCAGCTGTATGGACATGTGGCTCGTTTTCCTGACGCTGATCCTGCTCACCAGATTCTCTCAGCGAGGGAGTCTCATGAGTGGAGGAGGCCAGTGGGCCGACCACGTGCCTCATGGTTGCAGCAAGTTGACCATCATCTCAAGGAGATGGGGATGGGCCTGGCATCTGCCTGGGGGATGGCCAGACGGAGGCCCCTGGAGTACCGGCGGAAAGTGGACGCAGCGACGCGCTATTCTGGCACATGCTCCCATTCCTGACCTATCCAGCATGGTCCGAATCCGAGTTTAACCGGGACTATGTTCCCAACAATCCATTCCTTTCAACCGGTACGTCCTTGGCAGTGTTGCTTAGCTGCATCCCATCCGGTAAAGTGATCCAGTCCGGTTGAGTGATCCGGTTCGGACAAGGCTTACCGAGGGCATGTTCCCCGGTAAATAAACCACATGGTTATTTTTAGGTAACCGGATTAACTAGACGGAGGACCCTAAGTCACGTGGTTGAGTTATTAGCGTTCACAGTCGGTTAAGCGACACGCCGCGTCACGGAATTATCAGTGTGTGACAGCCTACAATTCCGGGGAGTCGGGTGGGAGCCGAGAGAGCTCCCCCCTCCCCCCCTTGTGGTCTTCTCCCCTGACCCCTGGCCCACAACAATATATTAAGCGACAAACACTTTACCTTGCAGACATGTCCAGAACACAGAACCTTCATCTAACCATTGACTGAAACTCTCATTCAAATATTCAAACTGTCATTTACAACCGATTTTAAGATGCTGAACTGCATATCTTAGCAACCAAGAAGAAATTATATAAATGCCTAATTCCAATGTATTATTTATTTATTGCATTTTCATCAAAACACCTCCATTATTTCATGCCATCTATAAATACATAAATTTATAGATGCGTGTATATACATATACATATATTGTTTCGGCCATGGGTACCGAGTGTATGATGAAGAGCCGGACCTGGTGCTCCCGCTCACAATTAAGTTCGTGGTACGGTGGGTTGCTTTACGACCATGAATGCCAATTAGTTAACCAAGAGTTCCAGTGTTCACCGTCTAATTTTGTCGTTTAACTGGAAGTCACATGGCTTTGTCAGTGGGGAGTGTGTCCTCGGCAAAGCACCAATCCTATATTGATTCGATCTTAATTAGGGCACCTGAGCAATTACCACAGGTGCTGCCGACAATGACAGGTTAATTAGTTTGTCAATGTCAATGAAATCTATCCAGGTTCGGACAACTATGGATGAATGGAAGGAAAGGACAAGAACGGACAGGTTGAAACGTCAACAAGGAATTTATTAATGAGGAAAAAATAAATAAACTGAAGAACTTTTTACTTATTTGTGATGAAAATAGGGAAATTCAAATCACTCAAAATAATCTTAAGCAAATAAAGAATTTATCAGGCATTGATAGAAAAACTGACAAAGAGCGGATGATTATCACTCTGCCTTACTTAACACTGAAAGACGAGACAAGGAGACCCAGCAGATCATGCAGGGGGAAAGAAATCCGGGCTCTCTTACCAAGGAAGAAGTCATCATATGTCAAATAAAATTTCCCGAAATGTGTGAGCGGACCTTGGTCTATTGCCAGTGCCTGGCCTTGCCTTACACCCTCTCAGAAACGGGCTTGAACTCCAATCGTCAACACCTCCAGGAACCAGGGTCGCCAAGAATCAGGTACGCCAAGAGCATGTCCCGAGCAGTAACAGCAAGAATGCTCCAACCGTCAAGCTCACAAACTGTCATCAGCGGTCAGGACTGTGAGGCTGGAAGGCTGTCACCAACTCACCAGCTCACCAACCGACTATCACCAGCTTTTTATCGGCGACCAGTTTGGGTGCAGCCTCAAGTAGACCAGCCAAATCCACCTTGACTATTTGCGCATCGTTTCATGTGACCAACCGTCAACCTCGCGACCATTCCTCCCTCGTTCAGCCCGACATGAACAAGAGCCAGCCAGCATCTATAGAGCTGCCAAGCAGAGCATCAAACGTCGATGAAAAAAGGTGGTCGTCAACGTCAGTGAAAGAGTTGAGTGTCGAACGTCGATGAAAGATAGGTGGGTGAGGTAAATGATCCACAGCCGTATTTGACCATCAGAATAACCATTCAGGAAAAGCCTGTGGTGTGCTTAATCAAATGTCCTGCAAGTCCAAATTGTAAATAAATCCTCCACCTCCAAGCCAATGTGTCCTGATGGAAAGGGGATAGACAAGCCTCCTTGGGCTTACAGCTATCTCATGTGCATGAATGTGTCTGTCGTAAAGAGAAAAAGGCCATCCCATAAGAAAGGGAATCTCTTCGATACCCTTCTCCAACGCATCTAAGTTAGAATCCCACCAGACATGGGAATGGGTCTATCATGGAAATGCATTCAGGGAAATAACTGTCTGAGGACCTAAATCTTTGGATGCATCAGTCAGAACCGATTCTGAAATCCACAACTATATGTATATGTATAAATATCTGTTAAATCAACAATATTAATAAAAGAATTTACCTCACTGAAATAATTAATTCATAATTATTATCATAACAAATGTAATGCAATCGGAACTTGTTCACACGAAAACCAACCAAAGTTAAACTAGAAGGGTACTCGGTAGAGCGCACACCTCTGCCACGTAATGCCTGATCCACGAGAACAGATCGGGCCCAATACATTTTTGAAATATCATGCTGTACAGCACTATATCGTTTTTGGCCCGATCTCTCAATGATGAAGAATAACTTTAAAAATAAAAACAATTCTCGTATTCGGATCTTCACCAAATTGAAGGAATTCGGCCTTGTCACACACCCAACCTGTCCACCAAGTTGCATCCAAATCCGTCCACAACTTTGTGAGATATCATGCCATACAGTATATCGGTTTAGCCCAATCTCTCAATGGTGAAAGATCACTAATAAATTATCAGATCCGGATCTGGATCCGGATCTTCACCAAAATCGAAACAATTCTTCCTTGTCGAACACCCAATCTGCTCACCAAGTTTCATCCGAAAATGTCTTCAAGTTTTTGAGTTATCGTGCTATATGTCGTTTTAAGCCCGATCTCTCAATTGTGAAGAATGACTTTTGAAAATCCTCGTTGTCGGATCCGGATCTGGATCTCCAGCAAAATCTAATCAGTTCTTCCGTATCACACACCGAACCTCTCCACAAAATTTCATTCGGATCTGTCCATGACTTTTTGAGATAAACTGTACATAAACAAACAGACAGAAAGGAGTGAAAACATAACCACCTTCACCTTCGGTGCCAGAGGTAATAAAAGGTGATGATGGAGTTTAAAGAAATTCTCACAATACCTGATCAATCAATCAGCCAAATATCCCCTGTTTAAGATGATGGAAAAACTCTTCTCAGCACATTCCACAAAATCATCCTTTACTGAACAAATTCTTGTAAACCTAAGGAGTTGAGATGAAAAGACATGATAATCCATTTTAATTGGTACATTGCTACCTGGAAAGGTGTACAAGACTACAGGGAAACTGATATCAACTTTATGACCTACACTCGCATAAAACCATTTTGTTGAATACTAACCAACACATCCAGACATGCAGGAACTGTACAATCATCACCACTCCTGTTTACAGTCGGGATTTCTGGTTAAATCTTAGAAAGCTGCCGATCAAAAAAATAATAGTTAACGACACAAACATCATCAATACAACGACACGTACGAGATAATATTTTAGCAAATCCTAATATTTTCCCCTTCATCAGTTTCTACATGGACGAAAATTCACAGAAAATAAGAAAAAATGTCACAAGTAGGGGGTGACAATTCCCACCCATGGAATACCCTTAACCTGTTAAAACATTATCCCACAAAAAGATAGAAAAGTGTGAAATAAAACAACATTAACATCATCCTTAAGCTTGTTTATCAAACAATGAAAACTTGATTATTTATTTTTAGAAAAGAATGTTCGATCAAACCTGACATATGAAAACTTATTAAAAGAGTTTAAAACCTTGTCAATCACTTTGAAGAGTGAATCCCTCACTAGTACTAAATCCAAATTTGTAAATACAGTCATGCGCCGCTTCACGACGTTCCGGGCAACAACGGATCGCATATACGACGGGTCTGCCAGCTCTGAAAAAAAAAAATGAAAAAAAAATTCACTGAAAAATTCCTTTCGCCGAGTGATGTAGCCTCGTATAAAAATAGCACATACAATTATGTACACTCTACAGAACATAATACCTCATAATGATAATAAACAACGACAGTGTGGTCCTGTTATAATGCGATCGTTGAGGTCTATAAAATGTCATCGCGAAAAAAGCAGGGTCGTGCAAAATCAGGATTCAAGGAAATCGGCTTTCAAACTGAACCAATGTTTCCACGTTTTCCTTCAAGCAAGAAAATTACCTTTGAATTGAAGAATTCCACGAATAAATCGTTGTTGTTCATCAATAAAAACACAAATTCTTTTTAGTGAAGCTTTTTATGTTGTTAAAACAATCGCACTGTTCCGAAAATATATCACACAATTGACAGGTGCTCGTTTATTCATTTGTAAATTATAACATCGATGCAATGATTACGTATTTATAAAATCCAAATGCTATTTATTCACCTTTCTATAATCAATGCGAGAGGAGGTTGTAAGCTGCTGCTAACAACACTGATGGCCGTCATGAACACTGATGACGTCACTTTACGACGAGTTTCTCAGAACGTAACCCCGTCGTTAAGGGGCGCATGACTGTAAAGTTAAAAAAATCAAAAACTTCAAATGACTTGATATTGAGGATTCTAATTCTATCGAAGAACTCTAAATAAGAATTAATATTCCAAAAAGTGTGAATACCAGAATTATTCTCAATTACTATACAATATTTCCTGAACTGTTCCCGAACAACTTTTAATCCTGAGTTAACTGCAACCGATAACTGTTTGGTGGAACACTGCCTGGCACCCACTATAAACCTATACTTGTATGGGTTCTTATGAAGCTTATGTATCCAGAAAAGTCGAGGAATTCAAAGATTTACCTCTTTACATTTAATACCGAAATTACGAACTAAAACTTCCTGAAGCTCAGAGATAATATCTTAGAGTGACTAATGACAAGGAACATATGTGCAATTTCCTATGCTGGTGAAAGTAACGTATGAATATCTAACTCTCTTAATAAAACCTCCACATAAAACATTTTCCAAACCACAACAAAATTATGAGCAGCCTTATCCACTGGAGCTATTACAGAGCTATCATGGAGATTCTGACTGTCTTTCCAAACAATCGGCTTGTTCAACATTAGTTAAAGGCTCAGTCACACCTTGATGTTTTAGCCAACGTATGCCGATTTTTGAAAAAAAAATTCTAAAACGCTGGCACACGTTGAATACGTTATGGGTAAGTTTTGATAACATTGAGAGCACGCTGAAAAACACTGCCATACGTCGTTGTACTTTTCGGTTGTCCTCAAATTTTTGCATGCTTGAAATTTCACGACGTATGCCGGCGTATGACTCACACGTTCCGCTACGCTGGCCACAAGTTGTATGCACGGTCTGCGATCGTTTACAAACGTCAACACATGCTACTTGTAAGTTAATCATAAGTTGAGACACGCCGAGGTAATGTTTAGCGTACCCGAAACTTATTTCTAACCTATGATTAACGTGTTGTTGGCACGTTACGCGATCGTTGCCACACGTCGACAGACGTTACTTTTAAGTTACTCATAGGCTGAAAGACGTCGGTATAATGGATCGTCCTTGTGTCAGCGTCCACCGCCACGTCCAGGACACTTATTTGCAGCATTCTTCAAACTTTTCTTCGGCATGACGAGGATGTTTACACTTCGATGTCTAGCTTGGCTATGATTCCAATTGTCCATCGGCAGCGTCTATTTAAAATAGTCGAGTTTGAGCGTTTTAACACGTTCAGAAGAAATGCTTCAAATTTCCAAACCCCAGCGTCAAAAAACAAAGGCGAGTGACAGCAATTTAAATCGTTAATTGTAAAGAATGAAAATAGTTGAGTGGTACCGTTTAAAAGTCGTTGAGTGTAAAAAAAAATCCAATTGTTGAGCGCAAGCATCTACTTTCAATGGTGGAGTTTGAGCGATTTAGCACATTCAATAGAAACGATTAAAATTTCCGAGCGCCAGCGTCAGAAAACAAAGGCGAGTGACAGCAATTTAAATCGTTCATTGTAAACACTGAAAATAGCTGAGTGGTACCGTTTAAAAGTCGTTGAGTGTAAAAAAAAAATCCAATTGTTGAGCGCAAGCGTCTACTTTCAATAGTGGAGATGCAGCCATTTAAATCGTTGAGTGGCAGCCTATGAATAGCAAACCCCATGGCACCGGCAAAGATAAACTGCCGCACGATATGGATAAGTTAGGCTATCGTTGGGCATAGTTTATGAACGCCGGCTACACAATAATTATTCGTTGGTATACCGTATCTATAAGTTATCGAAGCGCTCTATGCACATTATTAGTTCATTGTGCATTTGTCCAACCCGTTATGAATAGACCTAAATCGTAAAAACAAGCCATAACTCATTGTTGAAAAAGCCCCATAAAAAATTAGCCGCGAAGAACTTCGAACAATGGTGCAAAGATGTCTTCTACCCGTGGACACGCGGACGCAAGGAGGATCCATCATAACCCACACCCTCCCACTCACACTCACCTACTACTGCCAACATGAACAAACTACTACTAACACTAATACTGATACTGATACTGATACTGATACTGTTACTGCTGACATGGACATCGACTCAAAAAGGACTCGAAAACACTGTTGGGTTCCCCTTTTATGAACACCATTTTTATGTATCAATTCCCAAAATCGCTGGGAACACGTCTTTATATGGCAGTTGTAAGTTAGAAACACGTTCATTTATTTTTTTTCGACCGGAAGACGTCATTGGAATATGTCTACATACGTCAATGTGTGTTGGGACTACGTAAAGAATTGGTTCAAAGCACGTCAAACATAAGTTAGAAATAAGTTTCGCGTAAAAAAGACATTACCGCGACGTGTTTCGACTTATGAGTAGCTTATAAGTAGCCTTTGTGGACGTGTGTAAGCGTCCGCATATCGTGTGTACAACTTATCCCCATCGCATGCGGAACGTGTGTCATACGCCAAGTACGTCATAAAATTTTGAACATGTTTAAAATTTCTTGACGTACTCTACTTACTACGACGTATGATAGCGTACTTTAGCATTCTACTCACGTATACCAAACTTACTCATACCGTATTTGACGTGCCCCCAACGTTTTAGACACATTTTTCTTAGGTCGGCATACGCTGACAAGATCGCCAAGGTGTGACTGCGATGTTGACACTTCCATTTCTACGGCAGTTATGATTCGAATCGTTGTGCGTCAGCCTTTTAATAGGCTACGTCACGACATCGTCGGCGATGCATGCAACGCGCTATGCCTAAGTTAGACTATCGTTGGGCATAGGTTGTGTTGGCCGACAACAGGTTCACCATTCGTTGGTATAAGTTATCTATAACACAACGAAACGTTCTGTGTCCGTTACCAATGCATTATACATAAGATCAAGTCGCTATGAATATGTCTGAATCTTTAAAAAAAAACTTCAAAAGTTCAACGTAAGCCAGGGTTTTACATACATTTTAATACGTTGCCATCGCTGGCTAATACGTCAAGGTGTGACTGGGCCTTAACACTGACCCAGTGAAAGGAAGCCCCAACTACTAAAAAAACTTAATCCTGTTATCCAGGACTTCCCCAACCCTGTTAAACCATGCAATAAAACTGTTTACCAATAACTTAAACTTGGTGCACGTATTGTTAATAAAATTGGAGACCGAATCATCAATTGAAGACCTATTGCAGCTCCAAGGTTGAGTTACTAGTTCCCGATATTTACCTCCCATTTTCATCAGATCTCTATTTTCTCTCTTACTAATTACATTTAAATCCCCAGAAACTACGTGTCCACAAGGACCAGATAGAAAAGGGGAAGATGAACATGCACAGTCAGTTTCCAAAATGTCCTTTTCGATATCTATCCTCAGAGTTTTAAGAAATTTACCATAATTGAATAAGGATTGTCCAATGGTGTTCGTGAAAGTGAAATAAACCTTCAATGGGGTTCACTCCCTAACTTTATCTTGTAAGAAACTCTCGACACTAATATCCCGAAAAATGCAATGAAGCCGAAGCCGATACACCTGCTTGCTGAAAAAAAATCATAAACTAAGAACTCGCGGATCCCATCAACTTTGAGATACTCTTCTTCACCGGAACCCTGGTACAAAAAGCTTTAATCAAAAACGAGCACATATCAGATGAACCTGCTAAACTCTGGAGAATATTAGCAATGACTTGTTTGGAACATTACCTCAGAAGTATAAAAAAATCCTGGCGTGATCCTTCCATGGAAGATAATTTGATATTAACAATTGAGTTACCTCCATTCTTTGGTACAAGCTTAAACCTTTTCAGCAACCAGAGTGATTCATTAAAGCCATCCAGTAACATTTGATTGATCTTTTCGTGGCTGGCAAGCACTGACTCCAATATGCTTACAATGCCCTCCATGCTACGTTGGTGGTCAAAGGTTGCTTGGTATTCCCAGCAATCTCATAACTTTCCAACTTTTCTTTCTATCCAAGCTCTTATTGGATGAGTGGCCAAGGCCCCAAAAGTGACCTACATTTTGAGATACCCCTCTTATGGTATAACAAGGCAACATTGGTGTGGGATTGCAGCCTGATCTTGAACTTTCGAATCAGGGGTCGGTGCATGTGGATGACTGATCGGTGCTCTGTGCTCCCACCTCTTCTAAGCTAAGTTCCCTCAACCATTTACATTATGTTTTGCTGTTTGGTTTTTATCATTGTTTTGCTATCCATGTTTTCATTATATTTTCTTTCCCAATCTGTGTCCCACTGTGTTGAATCATTGAGTTAGTCACTCGAGTTCAGTTGGGCCTATTCGTGATCGTCAAGTGTGCTTCCCAGGTTGCGATTTGAGTGTGGGGTGGGGGGGATTTTCCTGAATGGTTTTTGTATCCCTGGCACCACACTTCAAATTTCCATCCCCATGTGGTATAAATTTCTCCCCCCACCCTTGTCGAAAAAAATTATATCAATGGTGATTAAATTCGTGAAGTTGTAACGTCTGACATTTAAATATGATAAATGTTTGCTGCACCCATTTTGAGCACGAACTGATTTAAAAAATGTTCAAGCACACAAACAGCATAAGATCAGCATGACATCGGGGTGAACTTGATTTTTTTCAATGTAATGAAGTTTGGTTTCACTGGATCCGGATCAGAGTGTGAGGGTGTTTCGTGTGTAAAGTGGATCGCATGGGATTCCACTTATCCGTTATGATCTCACAAACCTGCACATCATGAAACACAGCAAATTAACTCATGAAAATGGACTACGTCATCATCATTACAATGCTGTATTTCGATCCAACATAAAAAAATATATCCCTTATTTTCCTGTCAAACTTTGATATAAGTGATAAGTTTTGAATCCATACGTGAAGAGTTTAAATAGTTCCAAGATTAATTTTTTTCATTACTTTTTTTTCCAGTGTGAGAATTGTATTAATTAGTGAAATATTTCGGTTATTTCTCCGCAATATGCTCACCGAGTGGGTTCCAGTGTGCTGTAATACATGCATTCATAGCAACGTACATCCATTAATATGTGACTAAAACATCTACTCACCAACTACCTGACCGACTCCTCACAAACTACCCGACGAATCAGGACCTAATTTGGTACGATGCACTTGGACATTGTCAGGTCAGGTCAGATTCAATCTGTAACTTGCTCGAGGTACCATATAAACATACACTAATATGTTTCATGGTCGGGTTGTTGGGGACTAAACCGTCTCCCCCACCAGGTTTTCTCGTGAGGAGGGTGTATTATAATGATGCCCAACAGGATTAAAAACAAAACCTCTCAAAGGGCGGAGGAGCTCCTTGTGAGACAACGGACATCCATATATAGTGCCAACTGTGTCTGCGAACATCCTCCTGCAGTTGGGTTACATTGTCTTTCGGAGGTTAGTGACAGGACTTGCCCTCCGGCCACCGGAAAACCCTTCACTCAGCAAAACACAAGAAACCTGAAAACCCACCCCGTGGGAGTACCTCCTGTACTGCTGCTCTTCACAGGTTATTAGGTAGTTGGTTGTAGACAGCAACCACTCAGGGTAGTACTACCGTTCTGAGTTAGGAGAGTTAATGTGGTGCCCGGAACCATCTTACACTCTCCGTGTCGGGATTGCGAGTTTCACTTTCTGTCTCACTCAAACTACAGCTTCCGGGCTTGCTTTAATATCTCTTTCTTGAAAACACAAAATCACACACTTTTCAAACAAACATCGTGCACTTTTCAAACGAACATCACACACTTATCAAACAAACATCACACACTTTTCAAACAAATATCATACACTTTTCAAACAAACATTGCACCCTTTTCAAACGAACATCACACACTTATCAAACAAACATCACACACTTTTCAAACAAATATCATACACTTTTCAAACAAATGTCACATACTTTTCAAACAAACGTCACAGACTTTTCAAACAAAGATCACACACTTTTGAAACAAATGTCACAGACTTTTCAAACAAATATCACACACTTTTCAAACAAATGTCACAGACTTTTCAAACAAACATCACACACTTTTCAAACAATCATCACGCACTTTTCTTCCTCACTCATTTTCACTCCTCACTTCACATTCTCTCTCTTTGATTTCTCTTTCCTCTCATTTCCCTCAGACAGCCTCCAATTAAATATGATAAAGTCCCAAAAGTTAATAGCCCTGAGTTCATGGCATTATGGGGTGCGTTGCATCTCCGGTGGCCGCTGACAATGAGAGGGGGGTGGGTGGGGGTCTCAGGCAGTATTTGAATTGGTCCCTCCAAAAACACTTACCTTTTGAACCAACGTGATTCTTTTTCAATTCATTTCACCAACGTTCGTGTCTTTCCTCAACTCTTTCCGCTGTTGAACATCATCCAGCAATTTCCTCTCCTAATATTTTGCTTCTCTCAGAGACACAATTATCACATGACGTTCTTGTTAATTCTTATAACATTTCGAATTACAATGTTCACTCACGGTTCCGCTTCAAAGGAGGAGTCTGTGTCGATTCTAACATCAACACGCCTGCTGTACACCTTGTGAGTAGGGTGAATATACTGATGCTGGCTCACTTTTCCCCATGTAAGTGAATGGGGGATTTTCAGCGATTCATATTTTTTCCCCTAAAAAAAACCCCCTTGTTATCTATCCCAAGGTATATTTATTTGTCTCTCCTTTTAACCTAGGGGCACTCTTTTCAAATAACCAATGCAATAAGATAAAGATTTGTTCAAGTCGTAAAGTAGTAATGTGATTTGTTGAAGGTGATTCCAAAGAAATATCTGAAACATGTCAGCCTCGGGCACTCTTTATCAAATAACTAATGCATATTGTTTAGCTCACTCATTGAACCTATAAAGATTTGTTCAGTCTCAAATTCCTTCAATAGTCTAATTTTCTTTGCACAATAATCCCCATCTAAAATATTTAAAAATAAAACATTTGAATCTTTATATTTTTATGACACCCCTTTTGTGCCATTATGAAATGATAAACTTCTCTCAATGCTCTTGTTTGACCACCTCCTGAGCCACATATAATTTTGAGATTATAGTAAATTGTTTTTCCATTGTTCAATTGATAACCATCAAAGCTTTCAGTCCATTCAGGGATATTTATTTTTTTCTTTGCATCCTCTAACTTACTAGTTTTTAAATTGATTTGCTTAATTGTTTTATTTACCTTTGTTTTAGTTGTTTTTTCAATAAGACTTATTTGATAGTTTTCACATTCATTATGTTTTCCATTTATATACCAAGAGTGAGATTTTCTTTAGTTTGATTTATACTTGGTTTGACCATTTATATATTGTGAAAAAACATTGTCAGGTCAGGTTCGATCTGTGACCTGCTACAGGTACCATGTAAACCTGTACTAACCTGTTCCATGGTCGGGTTGTCGGCGACGAAACCGTCTCCCCCACCAGGTTTTCTGGTGAGGAGGGTGTTTGGATATGGACACCCAGCAGGATTAAAAACAAAACCTGTCAAAGGGCGGAGGAGCTCCTTGTGAGCCAACGGCCATCCATATCTAGTGCCCAACTGTGTCTGCGGACGTCCTCCTGCAGTTGGGTCACTTCTTATTAGGAGGTTGGTGGCAGGATTTGCACTCCGGCCACCGTAAAACCCTTCATTCCGCAAAACGCAAAAACGCAAAAAAAATCTGAAAACCCACTCCGTGGGAGTACCTCCTGTGTAGCTTCCCTTCGCAGGGCAGCTCACCGGATGACGGGATTGGGGCAAAGTCTTCGGGACCCCCAATCTTTGATAGGAGGGAAACCACGGGGTAACATCCCTGGGTCAGATTGCGGGAGAGTGTGTCGGAGTGGTGCTGAGGTGTCGTCCACCAGACGGCGGTCTCCTTGGGTTAACCTGAGGCGGTCCCTTCGGGTGGGTGCCTGGAATGTCCTATCCCTAAGAGAGGATGATCACCTGTCTCTGTTATCATCTGAGCTCAAGCATTTGGGCATCGGGATTGCAGCTCTCTCTGAGGTTCGGAGACCGGATTGCGGCGAGATAATGGTGGGTGGTTACACCTACTATTGGTCTGGTCGCTCTGATGGTTACCATACCCAAGGAGTTGCTGTAGCTGTGTCCAATAAGCTGAGCCCAATGATAATTGAGGTAACACCGGTCAACGAGCGTATTATGAGATTAAGGATTCGTCACTCCTTAGGTGTCATTTCCCTGTTCTCTGTTTATGCTCCGACTGAGGCGAGTGATCTCACCGTTAAGGACGCATTCTACACCACACTCGAGTCTGTGGTTGATCAGTGCCCCAGACGAGATACACTTCTAGTCTTGGGGGATTTCAATGCATCGACTGGAACTGATAGGGACGGTTATGAGGTGTGTGTTGGTCCCCATGGGTCAGGAACTATGAACCAGAATAGCACTAAGTTCCTTGACTTTGCAAGAAGTCATGGACTTAGGGTGGCTGGTTCATGGTTTCAGCGCCCACAAGCTCATCGCTGGACTTGGTATTCCAACGCTGGCGGTGTGGCAACGGAGATTGACCATGTCCTCATTGACGGTCGTTGGAGGATGATCCAGAACTGCAGGGTCTACCGGAGTGCTCAGTTCCTCAATACTGACCACAGGCTTGTTGTAGCAACTCTAAAGCTGCACCTTAAATCCTGGAAAATGGTACCATCCCAGCCGAGGCTGGATGTTGCCAAGCTCAGGGATGAGAGAGTCGCTGAGGAGTTTGCGAACAGGCTGAGTGGACATTTGGGGGGTCTGGGTGCTTTGGGGGGTCCTGAAGAGTTGTGGAGCGCCTTCAAGACCACCGTCCTTGATGTTGCCGGTGGATGCCTTGGAGCTCACCGCAGGGCAAAGAAGAATTTTGTCTCTCAAGGGACACTGGATACCATTGACCAGAGTCGCAGGGCCAGGCTGAATGGCAGAGCTGAGCTGTTCAGGGAGCTGAGGCGTAAAACTGTACGTGCACTGAGGGTGGACAAGGAGGCCTATGTGCGAGGAATCTGTGAGGGGGTAGAGCATCACCTGTGGACAGCTGATTCTCGTCCCGCTTACAGGGGAATTCGCTCATTACGTTCATCCAAGCCCATCCCTCGGAGCACTACAGTTCGAGCCGAGAGTGGTAGGCTCTTGACAGAGGAGTCTGAAGTGAAGGCCCGCTGGGCCGGTTACTTTGAGCGGTTGTACCAGGCTGATCCCCCAACTGTCGAGTTGGACGTCAAGGGTGTTACAATCCCTGTTGCTGACCCTCGAATCAACTGTGGTCCACCTACGCTTGTGGAAACACGGGCTGCGGTGAACCAGTTGAAACGGGGCAAAGCTCCAGGGATCTGTGGCATCCATGCCGAACTTCTCAAGGCTGGTGGAAATGCTGCACTCGTGTCGTTGCATGCAGTTTTGTGCTCTGCCTGGAACACAGGCATCATCCCAACAGACTGGAAGAGGGGCCTTGTTGTCCCTCTCTGGAAAGGGAAGGGTGATCGCCAAGACTGCAACAACTACCGAGGGGTGACGCTGCTTCAGTGCCGGGCAAGGTCTTTGCTCGGATAATTCTCAATAGGGTTCGCCACCATCTGCTTGAGCACCAGCGTCCAGAGCAGTCAGGCTTTACACCAAACAGGTCAACGATTGACCGTATCCTTGCACTTCGTGTCCTCACCAAACGCAGACGAGAGTTTTGGCAGGGGCTGCTTGCAGCCTATGTTGATGTCTGTAAAGCGTTTGATTCAGTGAATCGGGATGTCCTCTGGAGGATTCGTGGTCTTCGTGGGGTGCCACCAAAACTGATCGATCTGATGTCTGAACTCTACTCTGGTACTGAGAGTGCTGTGAAGTGTGGTGGTACCATCTCTGACTTATTTCCAGTTGTTACTGGAGTTCGTCAGGGATGTGTACTTGCCCCCACACTTTTCAGCACTTGTATGGACTGGATTCTAGGGAGGATGTCGGAGAGATCAAGTTGCGGTGCGTCATTTGGGAATGTCAAGATCTCGGACCTTGACTTTGCAGATGATGCAGTCATCTTTGCGGAGACTTTAGACATCCTCTTGGGGGCCCTCGAGGTGCTGAATGAGGAGTCAGAGCCGTTGGGATTACGGGTTTCTTGGGTCAAAACTAAGATCCAGGCTTTCGGTGACATCTTGGATGCTGCTGTCCTGTCTGTGTCTGTTTGTGGTGAGGATGTTGAGGTCGTGGAGAGATTCACTTACCTTGGCAGTGATATTCATGTCTCTGCTGGCTGCGAGTCAGAGGTCAATAGACGTCTGGGTCGGGCCTGGGGAGTCATGGATTCACTGGATCATGGAGTGTGGCGCTGCCGGTACCTGTGCGGGAGGACGAAAGTCCGAGTCTTCAGGTCCTTGGTACTTCCAGTCTTGCTCTATGGGTGCGAGACTTGGACTCTGACCAAGGATCTGAGACGGAGACTTAATTCCTTTGGTACCAGGTCTCTTCGTAGAATCCTTGGCTATCGCTGGTCGGATTTTGTGTCCAACGAGCGGTTGCTGAGAGAGACTCGGATGAGATTTGTTACCTGCATAGTCCGTGAGCGTCAGTTGCGGCTGTATGGACATGTGGCTCGTTTTCCTGACTCTGATCCTGCTCACCAGATTCTCTCAGCGAGGGAGTCTCATGAGTGGAGGAGGCCAGTGGGTCGACCACGTGCCTCATGGTTGCAACAGGTTGACCATCATCTCAAGGAGATGGGGATGGGCCTGGCATCTGCCTGGGGGATGGCCAGACGGAGGCCCCTGGAGTACCGGCGGAAAGTGGACGCAGCGACGTGCTGTTCTGGCACATGCTCCCATACCTGACCTGACCTGAAAAAACATGGCGGTAACCCTTAAAAACCCCATCCCATCTTCCCATCTTTAAAACACAATCTACTCTATACACTCTAACATACAATATCCATATGGAACACAATCTATTCCATTATCTAAAATAAGTCGCTTATCATCAAAGGCTCCGAATGCCTTTTTATTTACTTCTTCACTATATATCTTATGCTTATAACTTCTTATTTTATTCGTTTTCCTGTATTCTTCTTTCTTGTTCATCAAACAATTATAATAATTTCTAAACGTTATTGATTTCTTTATTACATATTTCTTTATTCCCTTTAACCGCTTATCAATCTGATCACCATACTTTTAAGCATATGCCTTTGTTCTCAATCCAATAAACTCACTCATTACTTTTCCACCCAACTCATCCTTAAACTTACCAATAACCTTTTCATTCTTTTTCGAAAATAACTCACTCGTCTGACGAAAATTACTTGTATCATATACTCCAATATTTTTCTTCATATCTTTAAAAACATCATCAGTTTTTATATCTAGGATAGAACTATCAGTGTCCATATTCAACAATGAAACATTTTCACCATACTCTTTCTTTAAGCCATTACACAAAAAATCATACATCAATATCTTTGATAAATCAAGAACTGCTGTCCCAATATAAATTGGTTTATCCATTACAATACTTTCCTTTTCCATATGAATAGCAGAGAAGTTCTCTGAAAAAACCTCTTCTCTCTTAAAACTTGGTTTATTTATCAATCAAGAAGCTTCTTTCGAAGATGTTGCAAATCTAATGTTTTGCCTGTTTCTTACATTCTCCATTGTCTTTCCAAAGACAGCATTATTCATCAATTTATAGAATTCCCCTTCAAATTTTACTTTTGTATTTGTTCTCGTATCTGTATTGAATTTAATATACTTTTTCATCCAAGGACTTTGTTTAAATTTTAAAACTCTATGAATTTTAGCAACTCTCAATCCATCTCTCAAAAACTGTTTCAAGCTTCTCTGATGCAAAACATGTCCCTCTTTATCATGGAATGTTGTTAATAACTTTTCTGTTGATTTGCCTTTAATATTAAAACTTTTATGATAATCACTTAACCATTCTTTCTTTGGGGTTTTTTTTTCTCACATGCAAAAGGAAGGTCTTCATGCTTATTATGAAGATCACTCGGGTCCCTCAAATCAACTTCAAAATAATAACCTTCTTCTTCCTCATTCAATTCCTCTTGAGAAGAAATAACAATATTCATCAAAGCCTTTTCATAATCCTTTTCTTCCACCCACTCTAATTTACCATAAGGCAGAGACTGAGACATTGCCCATCCATACAAATTATTAGCATCAAAATACATCAAATAATTACTATCTTTTTCACTATCATAATTGGGAAGATATTTGTTATTTGCTTTAGCATATCTTTTTGTACATACTTGTGATATTCCACCTCTCTTAGACTTCTCAATCATCAAAAGCAGATCTACATCGGTGATTAAATCTATATCTTGTTTTGTCATTTTCAACATTGCACTCCAAGCTAAACCAGGAGCTGTGAAATAGTGGGCAGGATCTAATCCATAACCATTTTTATTATGACAGATTGATCTAAAAGCTACAAACCCATCAGCTAACAATAAAACATCTGTTTTTAGATAGAAATCATGATATTCTCCAAGGTTCTTTGTCTTAAATATTTTCCAAATTTCTTGTGCGTGTTTGTTTATATTCCTTATCACTTATCTCTTCTTCATAAAGGTTATTGTAGAAACTTTCTTTTGTAGGAAGTTGTGTTTCTTTGAATCTCATAAATGAATCCATATAATCATAAGGATAAATTCCCAGACTTGCAAGAATTTTCTCTTTGCTTTGAATTTCATTCCTTGTTTGAATTATCTCTCCAGTTAGAATTCCCTCTTTAATCAGAATTTCATCTTTAATCAGAATTTCCTCTTAAGTTAGAATTTAATTCATTGTTTGAATTTTCTTTATAATTAGAATTTCATCTTCAGTTGGAATTTCTTCATTAATTTCCTCATTAATTAGAATTTCATCTTTACTTTTAAATCTCTCTTTCATCTGAATTTCCTCTTTAGTTAGAATTTCCTCTTTTGGAAAGAATGAATTAAGATTTGGAAAAGATGCCGTGGAGCTTAGATTTGATGCTCGTTAGGCTTGTGGTGCTCCCATGAACTTGTAAGAATCTTGAAACCTAATACGAGTTAAAGGTTTTGTGAATATAATTTTTGTAAATGAAATATACTTTTGACTTGTGTTTTTTATGGCAGAAATATTCCCTGGTGTTTTTGAAAGTTCATTTATAAATAGATGTGTATCACAGTTGGCTCTGTTGTGAAGAAAGACTGGAATAAAAGAAGGAAATTTATAATTAAGATGACAACAGGAATGAGCGGGACCTCTATATTTACCAGTAAGATGACAATGATCCCGAACTTTAGACTCCTCAATTGCCTCCTCACACATATGACAGATATTGTTCTTTCTCAATTCTAATTTTTCTTCTTCGGTTAATTTCATCGGTTCATTTGTTTCTTTCATTAATTTAGTTAGTCTTATACAATCCTTTTCAAATCATTTTGCAAACTCTTGTGAAGCTTTTTTTTTCCACTATAATGTTCAAGTTTATTATACTTTTCTCCAACAGATGATTTGCTCTAATAACAGACACCACAAGGAATACGTTTTTGATATTTATTTGTATATGATTCTTTTGGAGAAGGAGAAGCAGTATTTATCTTTATTAGGATACAATCAAAATCAGCGTATATCACAAATGGGTGCATGATAGATTTATTATAATTTTCAAAATAAATCTTTTCACCAGGTTTAGGCATTGTAATTACAGCTGATTTATGATTACTACAATATTTTGAATGTTGTTCTAATCGTTCTTTTGTATGAAATGAATTAAGACATCGCTTACTAGGATATATTTTGTTTGCTGTTCTGAATACCTGAGAAGAGATTAATCTTGATTAATTATTGATGTATGTATAATGTGAATACTTTCCAACACTAAAATAGAAAAGATCAATGTGTGTTTCTTCATTTTTATAGTTGTTTGAAATTTTTAATATTTGAACTTTGTTTGTATCCGTTAATCCATATACATTGATAGAAAGATTGTTCTTTTTCTCAAATTTAGGAATATCTGTTTGTGGCATTGGGAATTTAAAATCTTTAATGTCCAAGGTATTCTCATATTTCATGTATTGTTTTACTCTTTCTGAATTACAATTTGGTTGATGAAAGTGAGCAAGAACAGACCAAAGAAAACATTTATTATCATTGTTCTTAATATTAACAACTGCCTTCTTTAGTTTTATTTATTTTGGAAATTCAATATAAGAAGAAGCTTTAAGAGGGTTTGATTTTAGAATGTGTTTATCTAAAAAGATGATTTTTTAAAATATTAAATCCACTTCCTACCACTGTATTATCAACATCCTCCTCTTGTCTTGATAGTTCTTCATAAACCTCACTATTCAAAAAATCTTGAAATGATGTTATAAAATGAAGATCTGTTCTCATATAAGGAGTTTATTTGCTGTTAGAGTTTTCACAAATCATTTTCACTGCCATATAAAACTTTAAAGTTTTCATTTCTTTAAATGTCTTTTTAATAACTTTTTCAACATCAGGTTTCACTATTTCAATTGCTTCAGCTATTGAAGATTGGCTGGGTTCTCCAAATTGAAAAATCCTTATTTTTATATGCCCTTTAAATGCCCTATCAGTGTTTTCAATATAAGTCTCCCTTTACTTTAAACTCATTTTTCTTGTGTTTTTGTTTTTGAAGGTGATTCTTACAATGACTCTTCAAAACATCCTTTCAGCAGATATCACAATGTTTTCTTTCCAGCTCAAGAGGAGATATTTGATGAAATAGATTAAATATATGTTTGTTGGTTTGAAGGTGTTTGTTATAATGTTTATATTCGTGATTACAAACATTGCAGTGCGTTGTATTCACCATATTTGTATAATAAAACTTTGCTTAAACTAAAATTTTCTTGATGAAAATTTCGTTTAATTTATAGGTGAATCTGTGCTTAAAACCATTTTATCCTCCAACTTTTTTCACTTCATAAATACAATGTTTCAAGATACAAAAGACAAGTTTCAATCAATCTCTTCATTTATAAAAGATACTGAGAAATATGTCAAGGATGTAAAACTGAACAAAGATAAATATAACAACGATTGGATAAAAACAATTATGGTGGATAAGATGAGTTATTCAATTTCCTTCAGTGGAAGGGCTTTTAGGATACCTGGAAGAACATCAATTAAAGTATCTCTAACAAAAGTTTCTCCTCTCTTTCTGGTAATATATTCAAAACTAGAAAAAGCAATGAAACAAGAAAAAGTATCAAAAAATAAAAACCTTATGGATGAAGCTTCAGAAAGAAAAGCTAAGACCATCTGTAATATGCAAGGAGAAATTTGTATTTTTTTCAACAACCCTAAATATGTAAATCCTGATGAAATAAAGAATGTTAATATATCAAGTGAAATGAGATTTCGTTCTATTGTAGTTAAAGATCATTTTAAATTTACCTTTAATTTTAAAAATGGTGTCGTTGAATCTGAAAATGAAAAAAAGTATATAGATATAAATGGTAATGTTGTTTCTACGAATTAAATATGAGTCAATATTCAACTGAAGATTTTGAAGATTATGAGAGTGATTATGACAGTTTTATAGACGATTCTGAAGATGAACTTTAGTTTAAGTAAAGTTTTACTTTATAAATATGCGAGATTTCCTTGATTCTCCATAGGGCAAATTTGATAATTGTCCTGCGTGTGATAGAGTGGGATTAAACAACGAGTCAAAAGCCTATAAACAATGTATATTCTGTGAAAATCTTCTAATTAATGATAATAAAAAAATATAAAAAGGAAAATATTTCTTTTAGATTTACACAAAAAATGAATTACTTTTCAAGATTCATTAGAGAAATGAATGGAAAGTATGAGGGTGATAACACACCTTTCCTTACAAGGGAAGAAACTGAACTTATTAGAAACTGAAGAAACTGAGAAATTTTCAAAGGATTGTTGTTATATATTATTCATGGATGTGATTTTCAGGGAAATATCAACACAAGATATTGCATAAATAAAATAATGGATTATCTTGTTATTAAACCCAAACTTAGGTTAAAATATAGAGTTTCTAAAAATGCCAACAAGAAATTAAATAACCTGTTATCCAAATATATAAATGAATGATTTTTTACCCATTTGGGAAAATAAGATAAAATTTAACAATCATAAAAATCTTCCGAATTCATTAAGATGCCTCATAGTTGGTTCAAGCGGATGTGGAAAAACCTGATTACTTTGGAAGATGCTCCTGACTCCCAACTTTTTAGATGATGATAATTCAATAATTTTCACAAAGTCGAGTTTTCAACCAGAGTTCTCACAAGGTATTAATGCTGGTCTTCAAAAAGAAGATATAATCAGTTTATTTAAACTTCAAAAAAACCTAAATGATTATAACATTGAAGATATAATACAACTATTTTATGATACACAGAGATGTGAAAAGAAATAAAAACTGATAACTTGTATTCTTCGTGATAATACGGATGATATACCGTCTCCCCAAGATTTGGATAAATCAAAAAAGAACCTCGTTGTATCTTTGATGATTGTGTTAATGAGAGAAACCAAATGGTAATGGACAGCGACGACACAAGAGGGAGACATTCTTCTTGTAATTGTATTTGTCTTAGTCAATCGTACTTTCAACTTCCTCGTCGTTCCATCAGAAACAATGCTAATACTTTTATTTTATTCAAGTTAAATTCAATAGATATAAGCAATTTTTGGAGAGATAATTGTTATACAATATGTAGTAAAAAGGAATTTGGGGATTACATGAAGCACCCGACTGAAAAATATAAATATATTGTTGTGAAACAAGATGAGATATTAAATGATATTTTCCAATAAATAAATGGATGCGAAAGAAAGAGCAAGAAGATTTAAGGATCGAGTTGGTTTCAAAAGTTGTAAAACAACAGGAAGACATAAAGAAGAAACACAGACATAAACTAACGGGTGAAGAAGCATTTGAAAGAAAACAAGAAAAATATTTTAAACTACTTTTAAAAACTTCCAAAATAAAATTGTAGATGTTTCCACATTTCCCACAATAGAATATACTCCTAAAAAACTTCAAATGACAAAAAAAAGATTTCAGTCAAATGACGGAGGAAGAATTAGAGCATATCGGAGAATTAGAATATGATGATGAGGGATTATTTCAACAACTGGAAGAGAAAAATCAACCCCCTGATTATATTGTGAATGCTCTTCAAAACAATGAATATTCAACGGATTCAATAACCAAAGCAGGACTCATTCCAACAGAACAACCAGTAATATTTCATCTTGTTCAAGAAAAGGTATTGATATTTAATGATGAATTAAGGTTCTTGAGTTCTGCTCATCCCTCTGTTAAACAAACCCCCAGATTAATTTTTCTTCTCACAAAAGATGGAAGACAAGCTTCAACTGTGAGGAATGAATCAAAGTATTTTAATAAACCATTGGATAATGAAAATAATGATGATAGAGTATATATTGATTTGCTGAACTCTGTTGATTATAGGGTTCGTCTTTCTGGTAAACGTAGCAATAACGAGAAGGAGAAACACATTGTTCAGTCTTTAAGTAGGCCTGGTTCAGGTGCTAGTTTTCTTCCAAATGAGCCATCGCAATTCGTTAATAGACTGTTATTGTTGTTAGGTAGTAAGAAGGCTGGAAATAACAATTGTTTTCATGAAGCATCAGCCATTTTAGACCAGTTGAGGAACATGAAAATAATTAATAAATTTCAATATGAAGACATTTTGTCTCATATTAAATAAAGATGAGAAGCACAATCCTGAGTTTTAATTTCAAAACAAGCGACTACACATCTTCATTCCCATACCCATTACAACCTGACCCAACAAAAGAATATGAGGCATCTTTATTGTCCATGGAAACTTATAATACCTTATTTAATATAACTGAGAAAAATGACAAGTTTAGTTATAATCCGGGAAGTGGATACAAAACTATAACAGTCTAACCCGGAGCATATGAGATTTCTCAAATATCTTCCGAAATTGCTCGTCTTATGAAAGAACAGGGTGATGAACCAAAAAATATTGTTATAGACATTCAAAAACATACTTCAAAATCAACGATTAAACTTAAAAATAACTACAAGGTTGATTTCACAACAGATAATTCATTTAGAGAGTGATTGGGTTTCTCCTCCAAAAAGATTGAAACTAATGGGACGTTTTACAGTGATAATGTCATTCAAATATCCTCAGGAATAAATTCGGTATTAATCCTCTGTGATTTGATTGATTGTGCTTATAATGATGGAATAAAAACAAATGCAATATTTTCAGTCAGCGCATACTCAACCCCAATTGGTTATAAATTCAATATGGTACCCAAAAATCTGGTTTATCTCCCTCTGTCAGGAAAAACCATACACAAAGTAAATTTTAAGATAACCGACCAAGATAATCGTACGATTTCTTTTAATGGAGAAGTTATATCCAACAGAATTCACCGACGTGAAGTTTTCCAATAAATAAATACGATGGTTATTGTGAGGAAACACGAGTTGGGAAAATATAAAATAATTACAGGGGATGGGATGTTCTTTTCCCCATACCACAAGGGTGGCAGTATGTATCTTGGTAGAGGATACTATAAACCTAAGAGACAAAGGGGTGTCGGACATCAATTTAGAGGAGATGGGATAATTGATACTCTAATGGGTATCGGTTCAACTATTCTAAAACATAAAGACCTAATTGGTTCAACTGCTTCTGCTGTGGGAAATGTAGCAGGTGCTGTAAAGAGCATAAAAGATGCCCAAAAGGAATCTCATAAATTACAAGCAATAAAAGAAATTAAGAAAGGCAAAACTCGGTTGTCTCCCCAAGAACGACAGAAAATAATTCAAATACTTGGGTCAGGGTTTCAAAAGTTTTAACATCTTTTTTCCTAAATAAATACAAGTATGGAAGCAATTGATAATATTGATGATTTGGATAATACAATTGTCATCTCAAACTCCACTAAAAAAGTTCACTTCAAGGAAAATGCAATCACTGGAACAGACTGGAATGCAAATGGTACAAAAAGTTTTGAAATAAATAATCAACAAACTTATTTGAATCTATTCGAAAGTTTCTTGTTGTGTAAATTTAAATTCAATAAGACTGGGAATAACACAAATGCTCCACTCGTAAATTATTTCTGCTGGAAAATGTTTGATAGTGTTCGTTTGTACATTGGAACACAAGAAGTTGAAGCGGTTGATTATGTCTGCTTTATCTGAAATGATGAAATTTACACTATATTCATTCAGTGATAGAATAGGAAAGGGATCTGTCGAAGGTTTTATTCCTGATGTGTCAATGGGAACAACCACAGATCCTGGATATATTCAAAGGAAAGGAGCGTATAATGATGATACAAAAGCAGTTAATAGTTTTACTGTGGTAGTTCCTCTTGAAGGTATATTTGGATTTTGTGATCAGGATAAAGTTCTGTATAGTCAGTCTTAAAATTAGATTTCAACTGCAAAGGAATGATAATGAAAATAGATTACTTTTTGGTGTTGGAAGTGCTTTTGGTGATCAGAATAAATTTGTAATTGATGAAATGAGTTGGTATCTTCGTGAATATACTCCTAATCTTAAAACAGAAGAGATGTTGAATAGAAGACTTAACTCAAAGAAACCACTGAGTGTATCATCCCTCAAAAGAAGATCTCAACACATTAAACTAAACCAAACCACTAACACGTGGAATTTGGGTGTTCTGGAAGGAAAGCCACGATATCTATGGATCATTTTTTTAAAAACCAGATGGTGATGCTGCGACTGATAAGTATAATGCATTGAGTGATAATGCAAAGGTGAAACAACTTCGTGTTTCTCTCGATGGAACATTTTATCCACGAGATAGATTGGAAATTAATTGGGGAAAAAATGATTTTGCTGAAGCATTCGAGTCTTTCCAATACGTGTGTGAAAGTAATGGAAAGAAAGAACCTATTTTGGATATGACAGCATTTAAATGTTTGTATACAATCTATGCGTTTGACATGACTGCTCAAAAGGAAACTATAAATTCTAATCAAGTGGATACTTCCCCATACATTGAAAGAGGAGAGAGTGAAGAAGTTGATACATATGGTTTGCTTTTGGAACAAACAGAATTGCAGATTAATACAGATAATGGTGTTAATATTAGTCTCATGTAATTTTTTGTTAAATAAATGAGTGGCAAAGTACCAACTGGGGTATATGTTAATCAAATCAATCTTCATAAACTATCATCTTATGTTCAAAATCAAAAGCCTTGAACGATTAATGTTATTCATTTCAGAGAAAAGGAGCAGTCAGAATTGATGTTTTGCTCACAAGAGAACAGGTTAAAATCTTGAACAATATTGGCTCACTTAAAATTAAAATGACAAAACCAATGTTAAAAAAATATTCAACAAGAGACACGAGTGGGGGATTTCTCCCATTTCTAATTCCTTTATTTGCTGGTTTAAGTGCGGTTGGAGCATTGACGGGTGGTATTTCAACGCCTGTGAAAACTGCCAACGAAAGGAAGGCTCAACTCCGGGCTCAAAAAGAATTGGATAGACATAACAAAGAGTTGGAGAAACAAATTAGTTGAGGTGGTGTAATTGTAGATTTTGCTGAGAAACTTGAAGGTCTGCCTGATAAAGCGAGATTGTTAGTTGGAGATATGCTTTCTTCCATCGCGCAAGCAGGTTTAAAATTAACTAAAAGAGGTGATGGATTTTATCTTTCTAATAAATAAATGAGCGTTGATGAGTGGTTAAAAGAATTTGGAAAGAATACAACATCAAATTTACAACTGTCAAATATTATAAGAAATTAAGAATTCATAATGTGGTTATTTGTATGAGAGATGAATTAACAAACATGCCTAAACATACAAAGAATATTATTATGAACTTCGAAGAAAATAATGGGAACGGTTCTCATTGGGTTTGTATTATTTATAGTCAAGACAAATATTATTTTGATAGTTTTGGTCTTCCACCACCTGTTGAAGTCATAAAGTTCTTACAGAATGGTGTTTATCAAACATTTCAAGTTCAAGAATGAAATTCCAAGTGTTGTGGTCAATTATGTCTGTATGTGTTATTTCAACTTTACAAAAAGAAATTTTTTTATGACATTATTTTTAATCTCATATAAATGACTTATGTTGGTAAAGTTGGTTCTATCTTTGGTGTATCCCAAGAACTGGATATTGATTTATCAAATTATTACACAAAAGCACAGGCTGAACGACATAAATGTCGTAAAACAAAAAAATATTAATATGAAAAATACTTATAAATTAAAAAAATTATCCAAGCCTGACTGACGCGAATGGCAGTGTGATGAAGTGATTTATCAAAATATATATCCTTAAATAAAACGGCCATGTATTCCAAAGACACAGAAGTGTTGATTTTATCTCCAGGTCATACAGAATTCACAGTTCGAATTAAAATAAATTTTTATAAAGAAGGGCGTATCGTTTGTATGAGAATAGAACAATGGGGGTATGATATGAATGATTTAGGGTATAATTGGTCATTTAAAATTGACCGAAAAGACCTGGAACAATTAAATCAATCTTGTAAGGAAGAATATTATCCACTTGGTATAGAGAATGAGTTTTGTGGAGCCACGATTAGTAAACAACAAATAAAATGATTTAATTAGGGTAAATATAATAATGGTTTTGCCCGAGTTTATATCATGAAAACAGAAAAAACAGGATTATATATAATAAGTTGGGAAATACAAAATGATTTAACTATGGGAAGATGGGGAGGTGTTTCGTGTCATAATATTATTCTAACAGATATTTCTAATACATAAATAACAGCAAGAAGACTTCAAGAAAATTACCATTGCTGTGTCCAAGCATACCTTCAAGAAAAGAGTATTCCTTATTTTAATAAATATGTTCTTCAACATAAGAATGAGGTATTTTCAATAAAAGATTGGCATTATGTTGATGTTGATAAACCGACAACTTTAGATTTAATTGGAATGTTAAATAATGAAAAAATTATAAAGTTAAGAAAACGGAAGGCTTTTTGGGGAATTCAAAAGAAATTTTATTGGTTTCCTGTTGTTAAAAAAATTATTTTGGATACAGGAATAACAAGAAATCCCGATGAATATATGTATGATATTCTTTGGGGTGTAAGCGATTCAAGGATAGTAAGGGACGAGGAAGGAGTTGAAGAGAGAGAAGAGGAAGAAAAGGAGGAGAGGGAGAAGAGAGAGAAGGAGGAGAGGACGAGAACAGAGAGAGCAGGAGGAAAGAGAGAAGAGGGAGGAAGAGAGGGAGGAGAGGGAGGAAAGAGCAAGAATGAATAAATATGAAAATATGGAAACCAGTGAGATTAAGAAAAGATTGGAGGTATTACAGAAAATAAATAAATCTCAACTCACCGAGGAGGAAAACAAAGAATTGACAAGTCTATTTTCGATATTTTCGAGAAGACGATTGACATCGTTTTCAAGGACAAGATATTAATTTTGATTAAATTTTTTCATTTTTTTTCTTAAATAAATGGAGGAGAGAGTAAAGGCATTTCAAAAGGATTCTTTATGTTTTAAAAATCAAGATTCAAATGTGCATGTTGGACACCAAAAAGGTTTTCGCACTCTGTTGGAATTTTTCTCATAAATAAATGAGTTATTGTCTCAAATGTAAAAAGAAAACTAACACGAAAAATATTTCATATTTTAAAAGTAAAAATAACAGGGTTATACAAAAAGGTATATGTTCGGTGTGTGGTTCAAAAAAAAAATCAATTTATCTCCAAACACAAACTCAGAGGACAAAAACAAAAGTTTTTATCAGGAAGTAAATTTACAACTACTGGAATAACAGGGAAATTACATCTACCGGGATATTCTTTCTGTGCTCCAGGTTCAAACTTGGATAAAAGATTAGATGAGGCAGACAATCCTAAATCATGGAGTCAGCACATCAATAGGGTTGCTGAAATGTGCATGAGACACGATATTGATTATGGGAATACCGCAACTTTGGAAGAAAAGCATGAAGCCGATGGAGAAATGTTGTATAATTTGTCTCTGATACAAAATCCAACCTTGAGAGAAAAAGTTGATAGGTTCATCATGAAGAAGATGATCAGTGCTAAATTGAAACTTGGACATGGACATTCAAAAAACTTATAGGCTCTCATGATGTCATTAAGGTTGAAGAGCAATTAGCTGATGAATTACATAAACCAATATTCACAAAGTTTCAGACAAGGAAGGTAAGAAAAGTAAGAGAAAACCGAAAAAATTGTGGACCGATGAAGGTAGAGTTCTATAACAAGACATTTATGAATTTTATGAAAAAAATAACAGTATTACATTTCAGTACCTTTTATGAAGGAAAGGCCGTTGTTATTGAACGTTCTAATCGTACCTTAAAAGAGAGACTATATCAAAAAATTCACAGAACTCGGTTCTCAACAGTGGTCCTCTTTTATTCAGGATATTGTGGATAAGTATAATGACACGATTCACACGTCAACGAATATGAAACCATCAGAAACATTTTCAGAATTTAAATATGAAAAAGAGATTAATGTCAGGAAACCTAAGTTCAAAGTAGGTGATATCCGAAGAATATATAGGTAGAAATCTCATTTTGAAAAAGGTTATACAAAGCGATGGATGAACGAACTTTTTAAAATTGTTGATGTAATCGATACGGTTCCTTGGGCTTATAAGATATATGATTTAGAAGGGGAAGAGATTTTAGGTTCATTTTATTCACAGGAATTACAAAAGACAAAACTAAGCAAATAATACCCATGGGAGCAATTGGTTGGCACTTCACTCCTTCCGACTATACACCGTTGTGGACACTCGAGGGCCAAGTCCGAGGTGTATAACAGTCTGTACTGTGTGTCAAGGGGGGACGTTCTTTGATTTGTGAACCCAAAACACAGAATCCTCAACTGAATAGTCAAGGCTTAACTTTTGTTTGTTGGTGTGTGTGTGTGTGTGTGTGTGTGTGTGTGTGTGTGTGTGTGTGTGTGTGTGTGTGTGTGTGTGTGTGTGTGTGTGTGTGTGTGTGTGTGTGTGTGTGTGTGTGTGTGTGTGTGTGTGTGTGTGTGTGTGTGTGTGTCCCAACCCTCAGATTCAATATCTCAACCTCAACCCTCATTCAAAAGCTCAACCCCAACCCTCACATTCAAAATCTCAACCCCAACCCTCATTCAAAATCTCAACCCCAACCTTCACATTCAAAATCTCAACGCCAACCCTCATTCAAAATCTCAACCCCAACCCTCACATTGAAAATCTCAACGCCAACCCTCATTCAAAGTCTCAACCCCAACCCTCACATTCAAATTCTCAACCCCAACCCTCATTCAAAATCTCAATCCTCGCCCAACACAATGTTTTTTTTTTTCAATACGTATTTCAACAATATATATTTTTTATGTTTTTTTTTTCTCTTCTTCCAATTATGTCTTTTAAGACTTTCAGGTTTGATGAAGGAGAAAGGTAGAGTAAGAACCTTCCTGCACTTTCTTCCCAGAACTAACAATATATATTTTTATGTTTTTTTTCTCTTCTTCCAATCCTGCCTTTTAAGGCTTTCAGGTTTGATGAAGTAGAAATGGGGAGTAAGAACTTTCTTGATATTGCTCTCATCAAGCACTATCCAACAAAAAACTACATCGATAGGTTTAGATCCCAAAGAGTGGTTGCATTTCAAGTCTCCAAAATAAACCCAACTTTCCAAATCTCCAAGGTATAACCACATTCCTGTTGAGTTTCCAAGATACGTATCACATTGTGAGTTATCAAGCCAGAACCCACATTTCAAGTCTCCAAAAATATAAGCATCGATCCAAGACTCCAAGGTAGAACCACAATTTCCAGAAATATTGTGGGTTTCAGTGATAGATCTCACATAGTATAACTGTGGATCATCAAGGAAAACTCCATTTTTCCAATTTTTATGTTGTTCAGTGATTGATCTCACATAGTATAACTGTGGATCATCAAGGAAAACTCCATTTTTCCAATTTTTATGGGTTTCGGTGATAGATCTCACATAATATAACTGTGGATCATCAAGGAAAACTCCATTTTCCAATTTTATGTTGTTCAGTGATTGATCTCACATAGTATAACTGTGGATCATCAAGGAAAACTCCATTTTTCCAATTTTTATGGGATTCAGTGATAGATCTCACATAATATAACTGTGGATCATCAAGGAAAACTCCATTTTTCCAATTTTATGTTGTTCAGTGATTGATCTCACATAGTATAACTGTGGATCATCAAGGAAAACTCCATTTTTCCAATTTTTATGGGTTTCGGTGATAGATCTCACATAATATAACTGTGGATCATCAAGGAAAACTCCATTTTCCAATTTTATGTTGTTCAGTGATTGATCTCACATAGTATAACTGTGGATCATCAAGAAAAACTCCATTTTTCCAATGTTTATGGGTTTCGGTGATAGATCTCACATAGTATAACTGTGGATCATCAAGGAAATCTACATTTTTCAAAATGTCTGAAATTTGTGAGTCTCCAAGGTAGGTTCCATATTTAGAACCATCTTGGCAGAACCCTTTTCCCAAGTGTCCAATGTAGTTATTTAAACCATCAAGGCAGAACTCATTTACTGATTTTTTTTTTTTTTTAATTTGTGAGTCTCCAAGGTAAAACTTGTATTCTGGCTCATTAAGGTATAACTTGTTCAGTGGGTATTGTCTTGATAACTCGCAATGAGTACTATTGCTGTAAAACTCTTTTTCAGGATTTTGCTGGTCTCCAAGGTATAACTCTTTGGTTGGGCCATCAAGGTTGAGCTCGTTGTGTGGGTCTTGGTCGCTCACAAGGTCTTCAACCAAGCCAACAATTTCGTCCCAAGTTATGGCAAAAGCAGTATTTACATTTTTTATTCCACAATTACACCATGTAAAAGAATAAACCTATGAGGTATTACTCTCACATAAAATTTATCCTGGAATCCACACATGACACAAATAGCTAAGTCTGCCTCGAAGAAATTAGGAGTCTTGTTCAGATGTCGAAGATTCTTCTCCTATGAACAGTTGCTCCAACTCGACAAAGGATTGATTCATCCTTGTGACTGCTCTCACATCTGGGGAGGTGGCAACTACACAAACTTACTGGACAGAATTGAATCCAAAGTAAGTTGACTTGTCAACTCTGCCAATGTGAAATCAAAACTTGACATGCTCAAATTACACCACATAGGAGGCTCTCTTTCTATTTTCTGCAGATACTACTTCGGTTTCTGCTCACAAGAACTTACTGCTTGTGCACCTCCACCATTAGCGAGATCAAGGAATACTGGACAAGCCACTACAACACACGATTACTGTGTGCCCATTGGCGTCTCAAGGGTGGGTCATTACGATGTTTGTTTCTTCCCTCCCCTCTGCTGCCAAACTCTGGAATTCTTTACCTTCTCACATCTTTCCAAACACATGACTTTCCCCTTTTCAAAAAACTGATTTATTACTTCCTCAAAAATTCTTCGACTATTCTCTTTTTCTTTTCGTTTCTATCAATGCAGTTCTTTTATTTAAGACTTGGCCTCGATGAGGACGATTTCGTCCATGAGTGAAGTCTTCAACATAAAAAGGGCTCAGTGAATGATGGGATTGAGGCTCCTGGGGCTCCAACTTGGTCCTGGGGAAAACGTTCCTGGGTTAGATTGCGGTAGTGTGTGTCGTGTATTTGTGGTAATTTTCCCCTCTACCTCCTCACCCATCATCAAATATATAATTACCAATTTGAGTTTTTTTTAAAAATCAACAATGAAGTTCTGTTTTCAAGGCACACATCCTTCAATGGAATAACGCAGCTGTGTGAGCTCCATTCCTAGTCTGTCTTGTGAAATCATTTGGAATAACATTCTGAACAATGTTTGTGTAAATGTTGTTCCCAATTGCAGCTTTTCTTCGGGTACATCTCTTTAATTGTACAGGATATCACGTGGCCCATGACTTTTAGCAAACACCTAAAATGGAGCAGATTCTATAAATTATTTTCTTTCTGTTAATTATTCTGTAAGAATGACAACGACATGGCAGACGTCCACAAATGATTTATTCTTCTTGTTCATGGCTTTCACACATTTATGAGGAGACCTGAAATGAAGCCATATTGAAGTGAACAGCAGGTAAGCAAATTCAAACGCAATACATTCATGTGTTTTCATGAGTTTTATTTGCAGGAAACACACATTGATGGAAGAGTTACATAAAGAGTACAGGAGGAACAAGTAAATCAGAAGAAAAAGAACAGCTCGGTGAACTGGCATGCATAATGTGAAGAAGTTGTGAAAAGACTGCCCCATCACTTTACTGATGAACCCCAAGACAATACCATTTAAAACTTATTCAATAAACCACTTATAGAATCATATGTTAGGCACAAGATTTGCAAAGAGACAAGAAAAGCACAAATGCTGAATAATCACGAATTTAGTTCCTTAAAAGCTCCATTATTAGCTGCACCCTTTCATTATGTGCTCTCGGCGATGGAATCAAATTGATAGTTGCCCACCATCTTGGGTGCGACACGTTTAAACCGGTATTTCCTTCAGATCCACTTCAATAGGGTAATGCTTACTGACATACAGAGCCTGTGGGAGTATCAGGAAAAGGAATCCATTAACCACTTTACTTTTAACATGTCCTCATAAACATTTCAAATCTTATATTTTATAATCGAACTTATTCATTTAACAGATCATATGCATTGTTTATAATATTACACTCGTCTCTGGGTACTTTAAATTCCAAACACATTGATCATCTTATGTGTTTACTGGGGACATTTATCACGGATGAAATGTTGGTCCAGGTTCATTGAACTCATCCTCAATTAAAATGGGAAAAAGTATTATATAAAACAGAAATTTCAATAAACTGGGAAACCAAAAAAATAATTACATCCATGGAACACAGAACTATATTAATTGTAAACCAGATAGATCTAAATGTAGGAGAAACGTAACCTTTCATCCTTCATTGCCATGTAAAACCCGATTGATGTACTTGTGCACACTGTATGGAACGCCAAGTATAACCAAGCACCAAACGATCAACCATCAATAGAAAAGTCCACTATGAATGATCGGTATGTTCTGAATGTCCAATCAGTGACAGGTATACCCTGCTCATACCTCATTCTCACTGAGAGAGTATTCCGTCTGAATGTTCAAAGGTTTTGCTGATCCAGGTACAATAGCCTCTTGTAATGCCGATCCAAAAACCACAAATCTGTAAGTTTGAAAACACGTGAAGGGAAACAAGGGGGAGAGAACCGTATTACACACAGAGGAAGGTAACTCCAACCCTACCCCTAAAACTAACTCAAACAGCACACGATATCTCATCATTATGTTTATCATGATAGGGTGTTGTGCCATTGGATGCACCAATGAATCGGTGTGGGATTTCAGAATGTAAGGATTCCTGGCAGATCCCACAAGGAAAAAGGTTGGGAAAACAAATATAAAAAAGACATAAAATGTTCCAGCCCCGGTTGTTTGAGTAATTTTGCTGTGTGGACGTGAAGGGCTAGCCCATATTTATGTGCAACTAAAATGGACGCCAGCCTACCAGTCGGCCATATTCGATCTGATGTGGAAAAATAAATGACGAGCATATGTAAGACATCATTCGTTATCTGAATGACAAGTTTAAAGAACATCGGTAAATGCATGTCCGAGAAATGGTTGAGGACACACGCACTCAGGGACGTGAACAGAAACCAAATCCGTTCACCCTCATTTCGCATGAAGTCCAACGGAGGCTAATAAAGTTATTCATCTGAGATGGAAACCGACTTCGGAGTGTTTTCTGTGCCAGGTGTGTGTGTGTGTGTGTGTGTGTGTGTGTGTGTGTGTGTGTGTGTGTGTGTGTGTGTGTGTGTGTGTGTGTGTGTGTGTGTGTGTGTGTGTGTGTGTGTGTGTGTGTGTGTGTGTGTGTGTGTTCATTTATGGGTCGTGATGTAATCATATTGCAGTTGGTAGTTCATGAGTCAAACTGATAATCACACATAAATCATCATGAAACATGTAAAGATAATTTATTACAAATCAAGAACACGTTTTCGCAAAGTTCCTTTGAAGTAAACAATTCACTTGTGTGTCTGCAAGGTGTTCATTTATTTATTTATTTATTTATTTATTGACATTACATTTAGTCAAAATGTAGTTAACATTGGTTACTGTTAACCAACACCAGGCTTGTAGTTAACAACTGAAGCTATGTCATTTTTAGAGGAAAGGGAACTGAAAGGAAATAGGTTGAGAGTTTGGAAAATCAGGGAAAGGGTTGGGGATAGGTAACAGGTAAGGAATCTGGGTGGAGTGGGGTAAGGAGAAGAACAAGTTTCACATTTTTGTGAATGTTATAACTGAATAATCCCAAAGAGCACATCATTCAGGATTGTCGTTGCTCTTACTATATAATGTCCCAATATAATTGAGGAATAACAAACAAACCGGTATTTGCAGAGTTGATATCCTCTTTCACCATTGTGTCCATATTCTCGTCAATGAGCCAAAGGAACTGATCAAACTGGTTCAAACTTTCGTCCTCCTTCGGATGTGTCATGGCACTAAAGTCTCCGAGAAACATGGCGTTCATCTACAGAAGAAACAGAAAAAGGTCATGTGATCTCTTTCGATCCTCGATCAGCAGAATTATATTATTTAATTTCCAGTCTTCTTTCCAGATGAAGGATTGAAGGATGCGTGATGGTAATTGTGTAAATGTACTCATGTCCACGATTGAAGGATGTATGATCGACGTTGTGGAAATGTACTTGTGTCCACAAAGCTCCATTTATGACTCCATTGATGACGTTGGCTTAGTGGACCCTCAAACCAAGGAATCCATCCAAACATTCGTTGTACATCCTAAGCCCTTGACTTTACACCATTGTTATTAAACTTTCTGGAGCATTTCTCAAAATTTTGTTGAAGGTTCATTTCAAAATGTACCTGCATTATAAATTACGTCATAAAAATATTTCAAGAGTCATAAAGTATGTGGAGTGGATATTAAATTTACAACGGGACATCTGCACAGATTATTATTGACAAAACGAGTTTTTTTTTATTTTCTTACCGTGTTGTACCACATTGATTGAACTGCTTGAAACATTGCAGAAAGTTTACGACTTTCTTTCTTCACTTCTTTTGGATCTGTCCAAATGGGGATAAGAGTGAAATCCTTAATACCTGAAAAAACCAAAATTTCTTATCGTCTGTAATTGAGAAACTCACAATTTAGCACAACACAGGCACAAAACCAACACCAGGTGTATCTCTCATGAAAACTATGTATATATATATATATATATATATATATATATATATATATATATATATATATATATACACATACATATATATATATATAAATATATATACATATATATATATATATATATATACATATATACATCTTCTTCTTCTTCTTTCGGCTGCTCCCTTTCAGGATCGCCACAGCGAATCATCCGCATGATCCGCATAGTGATTTGGTACATGTTTTATGCCGGATGCCCTTGCTGACGCTACCCTGGTCGCCTCTTACGACACAGGGATATGGTACACCTATTTTAACCGGGGTATACACCGGCCCAGTACACTGGTACTCATTTCGCCGACCTCGGAAGGATGACAGGCTGAGTCAACCCCCTGGTGTATTAATTCAGTGGTCCAACGGGGCTTGAACTCAGGACCTTTTTGATCCCAAGCCGCTGCCCTAACCACTGCGCCAACACCAGGCTCTTTATGAGTATAGACCAATTCGGCTGCTCCCATTTGCGGTCGCCACAGCGGATCATCCGTTATGATACGCATAATGATTTGGCACAGGTTTTACGCCGGATGCCCTTCCTGACGCAACCATGGTCACCTCTTATGACACAGAGATATGGTACACCTGTTCTAACCGGGGCATACACACACATATATATATATATATATATATATATATATATATATATATATATATATATATATATATATATATATATATATATATATATATATATATATATACACACACACATACATGTATGTATTTATATTTTCCAACGAAATGTTTATGCTTATATGTTGAATAGAAAACATACCTTTGTGTGTTTTGATGATCATTCAGAGAGATTTTTGAATGTCGCTCGTATTAGTCATCTACACTCATTAATGTGTGTGTATGTGTGTCAGGCCATTCATCCGTCCATCTCCTCCTTAACGCCAAAACTATGAAAACTCGGGGCCCTGAACTTTGCATGCATACGAAGGGAACTCCAAGGGAGTGCATGAATGAAAATTGAGTGTTTGAGTTAATTGAAATACACCTTTGGAAGATATAATTGTTTGCAATGTTAGTTCATTGTGTTCGCTATTTTTCAATTTAATTTCGACCCAAGGAGTACACCTGAATGCACACCCCTGATATGTATTACCTTTAGTGGATTTGTCATTGTAAACAGTGCTGTGAGGATTTTGTAACAACACACATCATTGGTGCACTCAGTCCTTGGAAAAAGATGAAGAAGCTCAATCTCTATCCATACATTGGGAACATACTCTGTGCAGAGCGTTGGTGCTGACTCAGCAGTTTCCTGGGCTATTGGGCACAATCCTGGACAGATCGCCACTCCGACACAGGATACCAGCAAGCTGCTACTTATTTTTGCGAACCTCAGAAGGATGACAGGCTGAGTCAACCCCACCTGGTCTTAATTCAACAGCAAATCGGAATTTGAACTCAGGACCCTCGAATCCCAAGCTCACCATTCCAGCAATTAAGACATCACCCAGCAATACGCTCAATCTACTAACGTGGAAATCTGCTTCAAAGAAAAAAAATCTGAAGTTTGCCACTCATGTTCAGCTCAAGGAGAACCTATCACTGTTCGCTCGACTGCTCATCAATGCATGATCACACCCAGATGTTGATCTCCATGTCGCTGTTGTCATGTGTGAGTTCAGTTCCATTCCAAGATCTCTATTTATATCGGATGGCTTTCTTCAAGTCTGCCTGGACAAGTTTAAGCTGATGGCGATCTTGGAAGCTCACACACAAAAAGATAATGAACCAAGGCATCTCAACATAGATCTCGAAACAATCACAGACAATGGGGAAGAGCGAGACACTGATTATACGGTGTCCTCATTCTGGGATCTAAAAATGTATTATTGAACTCGTATAAAAACATGGAACCCGACTTGCTTCCAATGTTCCATAACATATCAACACATTCAATACAATAAATATTAGATTTATCATAAAATTCACATGGGAATACACAAGGCCCTGGACCAATGGGGGTGTTCTGGAACAATCAAACTAACTCATGAACAATCATCACACAATAATAAATCACATTCCAAAACTGTAATGAAGTGTAATGAAATATTATAGACTCGGTCAATTTTCCAGAAATCTTAATCCCGAAGGCAAATGGTGGTAATTTATGGCATACAAGCTATTTAGGGGTATTGAGGGGTGCTGAACTCAAATTTGATGTATACACAGCTCAAAAATGGCCAATAATGCCTTAAAATTGAGAAATCCAAGATGGCCACCAACGACGGGCTGAAATGTATTTATGTTCATATCTGTTTGACTAAACAAGGTAGAAACTTGATTGAAATGTTTCTTTGAAAGTTTTTCATATATGGGGAATCCAATGCCATATTCAGTTTTGATATAAAATGTGAAGAAACTGATTGAAAGTCATATTTATTGCAAAAATTGTCTTTTTTTGAAGATGAATAATTAATTCGTCGACCAGATAAGATCCACAAGCCCCACCCCTCTCCCTCCCCACCAGGAACACAGACCACCCATGATTTAAATGTTAGCAGGAAACATATTAGGGATGCAATACCCATTTTGGCTTCGCAAAGTAAGGTACCCCCAAATAACACTTAAACACTTTGACATAAACCAACATTTGACAAGTAATTTGTTTATTTGTAACACGAGAACAATGATAAGAATTTTGGATTTAATCGTGCATGAATTGCATGAGTTTATCATATTTGCTGTCAGAGCGTTATATACAGTCCTTCATTGTGTGTACAGGTAGATGTGCACACATGAACTTATTCCCAGTCGTCATGACTGTTCCGGCAGTTGTCGCCAAGTTTCCTGCAGTTGCATGCCTCGATACGTTTCATGCGAATTTTCCTGCAGCTGCAGCATTGGCTGAGGAACCCCTTCGTACAACCACATGAGGTGATCTCCCTGCATGCTTTCAGGATAGGTGGCAGAGAGAGTAGCCGTGGCACTAACTGACCGTCCAGGTGCATCCATCCCATTTCGGTCACTGGAGGAAGAGCAGGATATGGTGAGTGTGCTTGGTTCCAGACACTTGCTTGATAGTGTGAACGCATGATGTGAAACTTTGCTGCATCTGAGGTTGGTGGCAGAGTCTCTTGTGCACGACCGATTCAAAACAACTTGACTCGTACTTTGTTGCATGTGTCGACGCCATATATCTTACAGATGAATTTATCTGTTGATATAGCTATGTTTTCGGTGAGAGGGCCCTTGCCTAGGCCAATCAGATCAGTATGATGTTGCTGGAACACCTGCCAGGCTGTTTTCTTTCCGTGGCAACTGAACTGAGACACACTATCACAGCCGGTTACGGCATGGAAGGCAAGTAGTGTGTCCACTTGCCCAGCAGAGAGCAACATGCGAATTTCATGTACTGGGAAACACTTTGGAGCCTTTGACATCCCAGCTTTCATGTAGAGACGTGTACATTTCATTCTGTCATAGTGTGCTAGAAGTAGAAGAAGCACGTCTGTATCATGTACTGACACAACTATCGTTTCCATATCAACATGGATGCAGTGCAAAATCAGCTGAGTATCAGCTTCTTCGTGGTCAGCCCTCAGAGAGGAGACTTCGAGATCTGGATCAGATCACTTGACAGTGGTCGCTTCGGCGAACCCCCCTATCACTACAACCACTGGTCCATCTCTCAGGCTGTGTTCAATCAGATGGTTTGAAAGTAGTAAAGCGAGATCTGCTTTATTTTCCTCGAGTGACATAAAGCTAGACCAGTCTGATGGGAGAGGAACTGATGGCTCGTTGTCTATTTGACGACATACCGGTCGGTGGCACTGCTTGCGTTTGGTCCTGGTACCTGCTTTGATTGATTCGCCTTGATACCCGTCAAAGACTCCATCGATCCTCTGGTATTTTGCTTCTATCTTGAACACATTGTTAGCAAATGTGTTGGCATAGTCACCAAACGTTCTAATGTCAGGCGGCTTTCCAAGTGCCATCACGAGTGCTTGGCCATCAATGAGCAGGCAGCTGGGTTCATCCCGTGTAACATTTGCAGGAGTTTGGACTTGTTGCGTCAATATGTTTGCTAACACAGACTTGTTGGTGGAATGTAGACTACCACTAGTTGTTGTCAAAGATAGTGGGACGGTCATGAGTTCATGCTTGAGTATGTTTTCTAGGTTTACCTCGTGCCCTGCTCTATAAGCTGGTATGAGCCTTTGTAGAATGTTCCTGTCCACTTTGATAGTGTTTTGCTTGCCCTTGGAAAGTTGCACGACTTCGTACAAAGAGGCATATGTCTTGGCCTTATTCTTTTTAATGGGTGATTTCATATCCAGGTGCTGGTTACTATCTGGAAGCTCACACAGAGGTTTGTCCATGAAGACTTTCATTTGCACCTGCCCAAGGTGTTCTGCACTAAGCAGAGATTCTTGAATCACAGGCATGACCACATCCTTGGTGATTATGTTCTTCAATGTGTCACCTCCATCTTAAAACACGCCATGATGTTTCAAGGATACAACTATGCTGCATTCATCAGAGTCGTCTTTCTTCATCCTACTTTTCGTGCACTCATTGTGTGTGTACTCATCGTCTTCATCGTCCGTTGGCAGTCCCAGCATTGCTGTTGTCTGAGAAGCTATGCCTGTTCTCAGATTATACGACAATGTCCAGCAACTGAGTGCGTATGCTATTCTGGTGATACCAACTAAGCCTCCACTCTTCTTGCCTGTAGCGTTTAGCCATTCCGTACTTTGGTCCGCCGAAACCTGATTGAAGCATCAATCAGTGCGTTTTACTACGATGTTGCCTTCCTGGGACTGAAGGAGGACTTCTGGTGGGAGAACCGACATCTCAGCCAGGTATACAGTACCCCAGCTGGCATAGTTTTCGTGATCGTACCTGAAGAAGAATGGCAGCATACGTTTGAACGCATGTAGCTGGAGATCCCATGATCCATCACGTTGCGCTCTTGTGAAGTAGAATAGGATGCTGACCATAGTCATTTCGTCCCACCAGAATTCAGCATTCGGGTCATCAACTACAAGAGCTGTTGGGAACCATAACGGCTTAGCAAACAAGAAGTAGACGGTCCACAGGGAGCCCCTGTGCGGTTGTGAGCCCTCACATATTATTATTATTATTATTATTATTATTATTATATAATATATTATTAGTTTTGGATTATATTATATTGGATAGATCTACAATGAGAAAAAACTGCAAACTGAGTAAATTATTCCTGGACACATAGGATCGACCTGCTTGTACATCTTATCTGGTCGACGAATTATTCATCTTGAATCAGTTTCTTCACATGATATATCAAAGCTGAATATGGCATTGGATTCGCCATATATGAAAAACTTCCATAGGAACATTTCATTCAAGTTTTTACCTTGTTTAGTCAAAAAGATATGAACATAAATACATTTCAGCCCGTCGTTGGTGGCCATCTTGGATTTCTCAATTTTAAGGCATTATTGGCCATTTTTGAGCTTGGTATACATCAGATTTGAGTTCAGCACCCCTTAATACCCCAAAATAGCTTGTATGCCATAAATTAACACCATTTGCCTTCAGCACTTTAAATATCCACATTTTCGCAAATTTTGCCGAGTCCATTAGTAAATATTGTTTTCTACCAATAAAAGAGCATTGTGTAAAGTAAAATGTGAAAGTTTTTAATACTTACTGGTGTTATTGGCGTGAAACCTCACGTAGAATGACTCTGGATGAAAGATATTATAATCTCTTGATTTTGGACCCTTTTTCGTGGAATCATACTTCAACTCCACCAAGTCTGATCTGCAAACAAACAAAACCAGTAACTAAACTTGCATTGAATCGTGTACAACATGTAATACAAACTTCCTGCTCACATTTCTTACATCAAGGATTTTCAACTTTTATATGTTTGGGTCGACCCCTTCACACAAATGGCAAAAACAGAGACCTCTTTCAAGGAGTGATCCCTCCCAGGAAATGAAAACTTCTTTAATACATGGTGTCAGACTCATGGAGGAGTTACAAACAAATCACTCTCTCACACACACACACACACACACACACACACACACACACACACACACACACACACACACACACACACACACACACACACACACACACACACACACACACACACACACACACATACACACACACACATACACACACACACACACACACACACATCACTTGTTCCAGGATTTTCAGTCATCTGATTGTTCTTCCTGCACATTGAAGTTATAATTGTGGTCACGTGGTATCTGTTGGTCATATTTCTGGGGTCATGTTTCCAGTATTAACTCTGTTGAACTGAACTTGGTTCACCGTAGCACTGATAACCATTTGTGTGCGGACATTGTTCCACTGTGTAATTGTTCTTTCACCGAATGTTTTTCTTTATCTACTTCCGGTAATTTCCCGTGAATCTCATGAACCAGTTTCCTCGTATTTGTTCCTCTGCTCGTCTGTTGAAGAATATTCCCTCAGTGATCTTGTCAACTTGGTTCATCATTCTCAACACTTGAAACCTATTGATCTTCTTCTTCCTCTGCTTTGAGGTTGGGGGATATTTGGGGGGTTTGATCTTTTTCCTCCAACCAATCGTTTCAATGATGGGTCAAAGGTGACTCCAACATCGATTTCTCTTCAAGTGATTCCTCATCATGGAGAGAGAGGTTCAACAACGAAATATAACAAGATATTTCAAAAAGTTTTGAATGAGTGATAACAAAACCTTGATGGATGAGTTGGCTTCGTGAGGAGAACGAGCTGATTAGAGCTTGGTTCAGGTCTGGATCCAGATCCGAACAATCAGTAAGAAACAAAACCTCAACTGTTCAGCCTGGCAGAGGTGTGTGCTCTACCTATTGTCGCTCTCGTTCTGCTCATGTTTATGTTATGGTAGAGTTGTGTTTATTTATGACGTACTCAACATTTGGATTCTTGTGTCCACAATGTATGACATCACAGTTTGAGTGGTGGTTGTCGGTGAACAAAGCGTTCTGTTCCATGTGTTCAACACAGACATCCCTCAGTATGTTTGCCATGAACTTGCCTGCCACACAACTCAAGTTGACACCATGCTAATTGCCTTGTTCATTCCTGTTTCCTTTCTTTTTGATCAGCACTCCGTCAGCTTTCCTCCAGCCTGATGGAACTGTTCCTTTGAGAAGGGATTTCTGCTCTATTAAACAGAAGGATGTACACACGTCATTCAGAATGTTGGAATGGATCTCATCTGATCCTGGGAACCTGTGTGGTTTTTAAGTGATAGTTATTATTTTATAAATTGGTACAATATGATGATGGTTGTGACGGAGAACAAAATAAAAATTGAAGAGACATTGTCCACCAAAAATGTTCAAATTCCAATTGAGATTCAAGTTTGTTTCATTCTGAATTATCTTCAAGTTTTGAAGGTTTATCCTTTCTCTTCATCACAAATCGATGAATCATGAAGTTGTTGATCCCTTGATAAGTGCAGGAAAAAAGGGAAAGGATGTGATGAGAATCCAGCGAGGAAGGATGTCGGTAAGAAACGATGGACGTCGTGGGAATATATATTTTGTGTACCTTATCGAGGCTCGTATGAGAGCGAGCACACAACACACAAAGGGGGGCATGAGACATGAGGGGTGGGAGTGGGAAGGACAACACAGTGGGGAACAGAGACATCAGGAAATCTGTGGAATGGGGCGGGGTACATGGGGGACACAAAATGGACATTACAGGGAATTTCAGTAAGGAAAGCAGGGAATTTGAAGCAGGTGGATTTGGGGTGGACTAACGGGGGTAGAAAAGATAGAGGTATTGGATGGGGGACAATAAGAGGTGGTGGTGAACAGCAGTTTTGAAGGCCTGGAGGGAAGAATGGGATTGAACAGAGTGAGGGAGTTTGTTCCAAAGGTGGAAAAAAGAGGACTGAAAGAGTGAAGGTGAGCAGTGTTTCGTGATTTTGGTAGTTTTACTAGAAGGGGGTTGTTGGCGGACCTTGAGCACCCTGTGGAAACATAGTGGGGACAAATTGCAGATACAACAGGTAGGGGGGGTGTGGGGGCAAGACCGGAGAGGAGACAGCAGAAGACAAAAAGTCCACTGACCAGCCTGTGGTGAGAGAGAGAGGCCCAAAGACTCAGCCTCATCACGGGGGATACCAATGATCCGAAATGCCATTGTTCCCAGAGCGTGAAGCCGACAAAGGTGGGAGGTAGGAGCACCAACCCAGAGAGGAGAGCATTACTCCATCAGGCTGTGGAGAAAAGCTTTGCAAGTGATAAGTAGCTCAGGTGGGCCGAGGAAGGATTTTGCACGACGGAGGATTCCCAGTCGGTGACTGACTTTGAAGGCCAGGTTGGAAATGTGGCTTTCCCAGGAAAGATCATGGCAGATAGTGAGACCCAGAAGCTTGAAAGAAAGGACTTCTTCAAGAGGATGTTTGAGAAAGTGGATTAGGGGGGGGGGGGTTCCAAAGATTCCTTTCAGAGAGACATAGTGAGAGTGTGAGATTTGTCAGGATTGAAAGACATGTTCCACGTGTTGGACGAGTTTGTGATTTTACCCAGATCTGAAGTGAGCAAAGAAGCTGCTGCACGCCGGTCTGAGGGATGACCGATGGTATGGCAGAGGGTGGAGTCATCAGGTCAGGTATGGCAGTATGTGCCAGAGCAGCGTGTCACTGCGTCCACTTTCCGCCGGTACCCCAGGGGCCTCCGCTGGCCACCCTCCACGCAGATGCCAGGCCCATCCCCATCTCCTTGAGATGCCGATCAACCTGCTGAAACCACGAGGCACGTGGTCTGCCCATTGGCGCCCTCCACTCACGAGACTCCCTCGCTGAGAGAATGTGGTGAGTGGGATCAGCATCAGGAAAATGAGGCACATGTCCGTACGACCACAGCTGATGCTCACGGACTATGCAGGGAACAAATCTCATTTGAGTCTCTCTCAGTAACCGCTCCTTGGACACAACGTCTGACTAGCAATAACCAAGGATTCTTTGAAGAGACGTGGTACCAAAGGAATTAAGTCTCCATCTCAGATCCTTGGTCAGAATCCAAGTCTCGCATCCATAGAGCAAGACTGGAAGCACCAAGGACCTGAAGACTCGGACTTTCGTCCTCCCGTACAGGTACCAGTAGTGCCACACCCCATTATCCACTGAATCCATGACTCTCCAGGCCCAACCAAGATGTCTATTGACCTCTGACTCACAGCCAGCAGAGACATGAATATCACTGCCAAGGTAAGTGAATCTCACCACGACCTCAACATCCACACCACAAACAGGCACAGACAGGACAGCAGCATCCAAGATGTCATTGAGAACCTGGATCTTAGTTTTGACCCAAGAAACCCGTAATCCCACCGGCTCAGACTCCTCATTCAGCACCTCGAGGGCCCTCACAAGGATATCTAAAGTCTCCACAAAATCTGCGAAATCAAGGTCAGAGATCTTGACATTCCCAAATGATGCAACGCAGCTTGATCTCTCTGACATCCTCCCTGGAATCCGGTCCATACAAGTGCTGAAAAGTGTGGGGGCCAGCACACACCCCTGACGAACTCCAGTAACAACTGCGAATAAGTCAAAGATGGTACCACGACATCTCACAGAACTCTCAGTGCCAGAGTGGAGTTCAAGACATCAGATCGTTCAGTCTTGGTGGCACCCCACGAAGACCAAGAATCCTCCAGAGGGCATCCCGATTCACTGAATCGAATGATTTACAGAAATCAACAAAGGCTGCAAGCAGCAAGAGTCATCAGCAAAGAGATAGAGGATTTTCCAGAGAGTCGGAGAGATCGTTGATGAAAACCAGAAAAAGAACAAGGCCCATAACCCTGCCTTGAGGAACTCCAGCCTGGACAGGAAGAGGGGATGAAAGAACTGCAGTTTGGGCCACATGTTGACTGCAACAGTAGAGGAAGTCTGCAAGCCATCAGTGTAGATGACCTTGGATACCATCGGAAGAAAGTTTGGTGAGAAGGACAGGGTGCCAGACCGTGTCAAAAGCACATGATATGTCTCGACATATGGCTCTGATTTCATGTCTGGCATTGAGGACCTCAATCCATTGTTGGGCGAGCAGAAGCAGCATATCGAGGGTTGAGTGACCTGGTCTGAAACCAAATTGATTGGAAATCAGGCCATTGGGGAGGAGGAAGGATTTAATGTCTGAACCGATGAAGGATTCCATAGCCTTGCTGATGATTGGGAGAAGGCTGATTGGTCTGCAGTTGCAGGGATCTGTTTTTGCACCTTTTTTGTGCAGGACAGTTATGTTTGCTGATTTCCAAGCTGATGGCAGATGACCTTGAGCAAATGAGAGGGTGAATAAAACAGAGAGAGGGTGAGCAAGCGCAGAGGACCAGGTTTTTAGGACACGTGGGCTGATGCCATCTGGACCTGTTGCAGAATCTGAGTTGAGGTTTGACAGCAAGCTCTCCACCTTGTCAGGAGAAAAGGACACAGAGACCAGGGACAGTTGGGTGCGACTGGGTTAGGTTGGTACAGAAAGCGATGGGTTTTGGACACAAGATTTCAATGCAAACACCGAGTTTAGGCATTCAGCCGTTTTCACTTTCGGTATCAGCAGTATGGCCAATTGAGGTAAGGGAGGGGATGGAGGGGGAACACACACCTGAAACTGATTTTATTAGATGCCACCCGGATTTGGAGGAGGGAGAGAAGTTTGAGAGTTCAGACTTGAGCTGTGAAAGATGTTGTTTTCTGGCTCTCCTGAGGGTAGATACACACTTGCTCCAAGCTTTATGGAAGGAACTGAGATTACCCTTAGTTGGGTTTGCTTTCCATGAGGCATAGGGAAGTTCTTTCAGGACAACTGCCTCGCCACAAGCTTCAGTGAACCATGCGAGGGAGGAAAGGTTGGACAACTGAAGACGAGAGGGGATACATTTGTGCATGAGGGAGAGCAAGTTTCTTCGAAAGAATTCCCAGGATGAGTTGATGTTGGAGAAAGTCGTGACGGGAGACCAGTCTTGAAGTTTGATGGCTTCTTAGAGACCCTGCCAGTCAGCTTGAGTGAAATGTCAGACTCAACTGCACTGAGGTGGTTCTCTGATAACAGCCAGAGAGATGTCCACTTTGACAAGGACGTGGTCAGAAGAACCGATTGGAGCGGAGAAAGAACAGCCAATATTTTCAGGGAAATTTATCAAAATCAGATCCAGAAGCGATGGAATACAATTGGTTGATATCCGGGTCAGGAAGTTGACCAGTCCCAATGAGTCGCATAAAGCTTTTGCTGAAGTGCCAATGCAGGTGAAAGAGGTATCCACACCTTGTAAACTGACATGATGACAATTGAAGTCACCACATATGAGGAAGAGAGAGTTTGGATGAGAAGATAGAAGTTGGTCCATGTTTTCGAATCGTGAGGTGTAAAAGAAGTTTTCACTGTTTGGTGGAAGGTCCAGTACACATTTCAACATGAGGGGGTAGTGGAGGGGTAGCCATAGCCAGAGGTATTCCTGAGGTGTGGGGGAGTGAGGGCAGTGCATGGAGGGTGAGGGATAGAATCTTTCATGAAGAGAGAAACTCCTCCACCAGGACGAGGCTCAGGTCTGTCATACCAGTGGAGGGAGTAACCATGAGAGATACTTGGGAGTCAAAGATGTCTTCAGGGAGGAAAGTTTCTGTTCAGCATATTATGTCTGGTTTGTCAGTGGCAACCTGTATGGAAAGATGTGTTAGGTTTGAGCGAAGGCCCCGGATATTTGAGGTCCACACTGTTAATGAAGAGGGAGGGGGGGCTTTGCTTGCAGGGGATGGGATGGGAGAGGGAGGGTAGAACAAGGGAGTAGGGGGAGGTAAGGAGAGTTGTTGAAAGAGTGTGGGGGATTGCAGAATAGCTCGGGGAGGGGGCCGGATAAAGAGGAGAAAAGGCTCTGTGGTGCTGGGGGAGAGGGGGGCAAGAGAGGGGGCAGAAGGCATTTGAGGAGGTGTAGTGATGAGATGGAGGTAAGAGGGCAGGGGAAGGAGGCAGCTTTGTGGATGAGGGGGGGCAACTTTGAGAATGGTGAGTGAGGAGAGTGAACGGTGGGAGAAGGGTGAGTGGGGAGAGTTGAGGGAGAAAGGTGAGGAGGGAGTTTTTGAGAAAGTTGAGAGGGAGGCTTGGAGGGAGAAGAGGGTGATTGTTGCTTTGAGAGGGAGGAGTGAGAGGGGTGAGTTGGCACTGAAGTTGGAAAAAAATGAATTGTGATGGAAAGTGAACACTCATGGCAAACTGGGGTTTTAATTTTTAGGTCAGAGATGCAATGAAAGACATTTCTTGATGGATTCATTGAAGGTGAATGAAGAGAATGAAGAGAATGGAGAGAAGAAACGTTGTAACGGTTGGATTTTTTGGACAAGGTATGAGGGAAAGGTCGAATTGAGAACAGTCTGTGGAAATAAAAGAAGACAAGTGAATTATGATGCAGTCAAGAGCACCACACGTGGAAAAGAGGCAGATGAGGCATTATAAGAAACCGTTATTATTATTATTATTATTATTGGAGAGTTTTCATCAGATTAGCTAATGGAATGTTTGTAGAAAAAACTGTGGAGGTGAATAGTGAATGGGGAGAAACACGTGGTTATGGGAGGTGTATCGTCAAAAGTGAATTTATTTATTTCAAATAAGGATTGCGTTACGTTTGGAAAAGGGAAGGTTGAGGTAAAATCGTGGAGGCTGTGTGGTGAGTTTGGAACGGTAAACGCAGAGTGAGGTAAACGCAGAGTGAAGCTGCTCGGTCGATGAAATGTATCAGGAAGAGTGGAGAGAGACACATGATTACAGGAGGTGTATATATAGAAAGGACACAAGGAAGATTATTAATTTTTGAAGAATAGGTAAGATTCGCGAATGGAAGGTTGGTGGAAAAAATCGTGAAGGTAAAGGCTCGAGTGGGTCAGCTCAAGCAGAATAAAGAAGGTGTGCCTGCAGGATTAAGAAGAAGAAGAAGAAGAGGAAGAAGCAGAAGGATGGGAACACGTGGGTATGCAAGGAGAAAGGTAGATTATTTTGGGGGGGATTTAAGACAAGACACAAAGTGTTTTGTTGAGAGGGATGGGGGACGTTGGGAAAGTGGGGAAGATAGGAATTGCAGATAATAGGGAAGGAATACAAATAAAAACGATTGTACACCAAGAGGGGAAGGATGGGTAGGAATGGAGTTGTAAGTGAAAAATCCCATTTTTATAAATATTATGTGAACTTGGACACAAAATAAATGTTTATATTTCACTTTTTACATCCCATTCTCAAATCATCTTGGTACAACAAACGTCATGTGTGGATGTTTATATAAAGGAATACAGTTGATCTCAAACCTCTGTATGTAATAATCCTTATCAAGATCATTCGATGACGTACCGGTAGATGAATGCAAACACTCTCTTCCAGGATGCTTTCATCATTTCTTCACTCATAATGTAGTTGTAGGTGTTTTCAGGGTACATCCTAAGGGAAATGCTCCAGTTAATAAGTTCCAGTAAAACCGGAGTGTCAGGAAGTTGGATTTCAATGTAAACGTTCTTTTGATAATTCCATGTACTTTTATGAACATCCCTTTCAAAATAACATGAGATAAATACAATAATCATAAAGGTCCCACAACGTGAAGATATACAATGAACAACAGACAACATACAACGTTAATGTAAAATGTGATGTCATAAAGATCACATCATGAACCATGCTTTAAACAGAGCGTCGGTGCTGCCGAAGTAGTTTACATGGCTCAGGTTACAATCATTGACGGGTCACCACTCCAACAGGGAGTCAGGACAGGAATTTGGAATTTGGCCAAGGTGCCGGAGATAGCTCTCCAACTCTTCACGAAGTACACCGTGGGATCAATAATATCCAAAAACTAATGCTGGAAGATGGGACGTCACACACGCACGCACGCACGCACGCACGCACGCACGCACGCACACACACACACACACACACACACACAAACCCTGCCTGTGAAACACCACCCTGACAAACGATAGCTCTGCTGAGATTCAAACCAAGACGAGATACCTTTGAGGTGAGTCTGCACACCTACAGACCATGCTGCCAGCCCATGAGATAAAGGTGTAAGCAATTAAAATAGTAGATTCTTAAATATAAACTAAATGATCCATTAGTTTTACATGATCAACCATCACAAAGTATTCCGATTCAGTCTCCAGATCTCTCTCAAAATGGTTCATTCTGGGAAGTCTATTATTTCCCCTTTCACACTTGTCCATCTCTACTCTCTTATTTCCTGACTTGGTGATGATGTACTCAAACACAAAACATGGTTCATGTTGGAACCCTTCGAGAACCTTCATAATTCCAGAAATAAACTCGAACAACCTCTGCCACTGTCGGAATGTTGCAGAGAAATGTGTGAGTGAACTGTAAAACTACATTTGAATAATTTCCTTCGAATTCTCAGAATTGTTTTCAGCTTAATCCAAACACTGTCATAAATATTTGATCTACAGCTTCATCATACCCTTCCCAATGTTTATTTATTTAACAAGGACGGGGTAAGAGAAATGTCAAAGAGAAAATTTCAAACTTCAGCACAAGGTCTTTTTCATGCTCATTGCCACTGACAGGCTTCGTTAAAATGTAGATTTTGTAAATTATGAAGTTGCCAAACTTGTTCAGGAGGTCGACCACAATTGCTGCTCGATTCACGTCTCCTTCCGAAGGAGGTTTTGTTGCGATCAAGAGGAGAATGTCACAACGTGTGAAAATCTAAAGAGAACAAACAAAAGATCACTGACTATGAGCTGCACATGAAAGAGAAATGAAACACAAAGACGATTTTCTTGATACAGGTCCAGATTTAGACTCATTGAACCTCAATTCATTCAAAACAATGGAGAATGTTTCATTCAATTCATTCAAAAAATTATTGAACAATTCATTCAAAAACAAGGATTGTGTGTTAACCTTTTGAACCCTGAGCTCCTTGGACTTTCTGTTCCCCCACCCTGGGATCCCTCCAGAATAATAATTGAAAAGTTGAAATTTGTTTTATTTTTGTTTTCTGCGTTTAAAATTATTTTTCTAGTCCTGTAATTACAATTAAATGATATTTTGAATCAAAGACTGTCTTGCTTTCTTTCTTCTTGAGTTTGTCACCAATACTCCAGTTTGTGGTTCCATTCAAACGAGCAGTCATATCCCGACTTTCCGATAAATAAGAATTCTTCACAGTCCGTGCACCAGTGTATTGTCTTGCAGCGTTTTGGCAAGTCCTCGTCCTTTGCCCGAGAGTTCCTTTGCTTTGCCATGATGTCCTTCTCTCTGCACACAACACATCGATTTTGGTAGTCGCATGTTGAGCCTTTTCTACATCATGGTGGGCATCCCGTTTCAGTCGTCGCTCATCCTGAAACTACTGAGGGTCGATTATCAAATGCTGTTTCATTGGATGGAACATCTCTTACAAGTTCCTGACAGTTTCTCCATAAATAAATGGAAATTGACTGCTCTCTTGTTTGGTGGAGCATGGCACTTTGTGAAACCCATCAGTATGTATGCATTGTACACAGTGCAAATGAAGAATTTTATTACCAAGCGACCTGGCCATTTATCATGGTGGTGGCATTTCTGCAATTGAGTAATTTGTTCATTTTTGTTTGTCCACCCCCCCCCCCCATATATGCATTCTGGGCCTTCATTGATATTGGACAAGCAACAGGAATCTTTCTTTTTTCAGCACCATCATATCATTGAACATGTTCAGGAGGGGAAGAGCCATAGATTGAGGTGACAAATTATATGGGCCACTTTTCCTGCCAAACTATAAGAGCAACAATCCCATCGAAGAGAAATTCCCATTCCCCTTTTTGATTTCATTGTTTCACCTTGTGAGGGTCTTGGGAAATTATCTTCTGCTGGTCATAGTAGTTCCACACCTCCTTATCCCTTGTTGTGTGATCATACACTTAACCACCTGAAGTGAGGTGTTGAATCTATCAGTGTAGAGGGAATATTTCCATCCTGGGACTTTGTCAGTCATTCGGATGACCAAGTTCCCTGTAACCCCAAGGTTATTGATAGCTTCGGCATCATCTCTCCTCCCAGTGCAAACTTCAACATGACACTGTAAACTCCCAGTCCATCTTGGGGAGTCAGGACTTGGTCCATCCCCTCCACGTCCTCTGCCCCAACCACGCCGTCGACCTCGACCACACCCCCCACCAACACCTCTGTGAACTCCCACAGCATTGTCGTCAGTACTGTCAGTTTCACTTTCCTGTTTGAAAAGTCATTCCCAGACTCAAAATCACTATCATCATCATCATCATCATCATCCACCTTCCTCATCAACAGACATCACATTTCAATTCATTTTGGAATGATTTTTCATGAGAATCCTTCAAAAACGTTCGTGAATCTCATGCTACAACTTCCGCAGAATATTCACTTTGGTGTATCCACTAGGATGGGCCGATTGTGGTGTGTAACAAAGCGTGTGCACGGGAAAATCCTCCCTGGCACTTCCTGAGCTGTCCGCAGCAACATGGACCGAAGATCAGGTGAAATATAATGGAGCCACTAATTGCTCAGGAAGTTACTCATGATAAACAAGAGCATGTGGTGGCCGGTTACTGACCTGCCGCTTGGGCTTATGGAGGTTTCTTGAGCGGTCGGTTTCTCACCGCAAGGGTTAAAGGGTTAAAAAAAAATCTCAAATTCACAGGTTTGAGTGAAGATTACAAAAATGTTAGAATTATTTTGTGTGGTTACAAAAAGCAAAACAATTATAAGATCTTATGAATATTTTGAAGTGTTTTTGTTTGTTTGTGTGTTCGTATGTTATTATTTCATGGGTAAACCATAGCATCAAGAAGCCACAAATTTTGGGTGTCAGTCCTCCAGAATCTGACCAAGGTTTTAGCGACAACACATTGCTCTGTTGTCAGGCTGCCAAAGGCCACTAGAAAGTGTATATTGGGATGTGGGGTAAGACAGTGCGGTCGCCGTCCCGCAGACAAAAGGTAACCACCGTGAGGCTCGTAGCTTCATTGCTGTTCAATGTCCGATACATCCCGAGATAACCGCTGTGAAAAGCTCACCCAGGTGGGCAGCGCCGGGTACCATCTCCCCCCCAATCTTTGACAGCGCTGGGTAGCCACTTGTGGTTTTCAATCGAATTCACAAACATTCCCAATGAAATAATATTTTGTATTCATTTTTAATTCCTCAAGAGAGTGCATAGAAGTGAACCATAAACAAACAAACAAGCACACAATTCTCAAATTCGATATGTTATGATGACAGGTTACATCTTCCAGAAGTATGTATTTAATCTTTTCCCAAAATTAATATATCCTTTTCCAATTAAATCGCTTTGTATCATTCAAGTGAAGAAATGTAAGAGATATTTTGGATATCTTGGAAAATTCCTTGGAACAAACATGAAAATCTAATCTGGATGAATTCCTACTTCTTCTCATGAGACATTGCTATACTAATTATTGCTGCACCTTTTATCCAATTATCATTCAAAAATGTATAAGCAGAAATTTATTTTATAAAAACATAGCATTTTGTTGTATCTCTCCTCCCACTAAACTCATTTTCATGTCACATTGGATTCCTAATGAAGAATTGCCTTTGCAACTCACCTCTGTAACAACTTGCAAACTTTATTTTCCAATTCCTAAAGGAATATTATCTCCACACCCTTATTACAAAAAGATGATCGGGGTGATCGAGGCACATTGCATCTCTTAACTAGTTTGGGGAAAGTGTTATGTTCTTCAAACCAATCATTAACCATCTTGGCCTGGTTTAAGGAGGTATTTTACCAGATTGATAGTGTTTCTTAATGTCTACATAGCATCACCTTCGAATCAAAACATTCTTTCTGAAAATTGACCATTTGTTTGTGAGAATCTTTTGATTCTAGCATGGTGAAAGTCATGAAGCAACTCTTCAGAAGTTGTATTTTCTCCTTCAGAGGGATCAAAATATCCAATTGATGTCACACACATTTAGTAAATCACTTCCAACTCTTCATCTGATTTTACAGCACAAACAATTGAAATAAATGCCTTATAATGTCACCAATTTCACTGAAATGTGTGACTGATGACACACTTAACCAAAATGACAATTTTTAATGGAACTGTCTTTATTTTTGCAATGAAGACAGTAATTACTTTCCTGGTTATTTTCATCATCTTCACTTTTAAAACTTCCATTCAAACCCCCATTATCATGCACAGATTTTGCTTACCTTGATTACGTCCTGCATGACTGTTGGACATTTCGATCGAACTCTGTTGCGGACCAGCCCACTGTATGAACAAACTCTCAAAGCATGCTTGATGTCAAAACAGCAGGCGAGCATGAAAAAGAACAATAACAAACACTTATGCATCTTTTACTGGCGAGGAAAACAGTCGGCAAACTGTTCAAACCGCAGACTCAAAGGTTCACACAAGTGGTGAGGTCTAAGTTGGTCCTTATATAGCACCTCTTGACACATTTTGTGCCAAAGGTGTGGCTTTGCTGATGAGAGGTGCTGATCCATTCTTTCTGCAGGTAGGGACATTGTGATGAGTAACAGGCTTTCAAGCAAGCCTCCTTTCAAACAAAAATTAAAGGACACCAAAGGACAAATATTTATTTTACAACACGTTTCGTTCCTCCATACATCATAAATCAAGAAGGAAACTTTTTATGTTCTGGTTGAACAAGGACGCACTTGTTTCAAGAAGGAAAGAACATCTTTATTCAAAGGACATTCTGTTACCTCCACCTCGTCGACATGGTGGTTAAATAGTTAAATTTGTGGTGTCTCAGAGATCTTGCAAAAGTCTCATCCAAAACTATTTTAAAAAAGGTAAATTTGTCTTTCTTTATGATCAATTTTTTTTTAATACCCTGTCGAGGCTCGTATCAGAGCTAAAAGCATGGTTGATGCTTGATGCATGGTTGATATCTAAGAACATGATGCACGGTTCATGTCTAATTTTAGAACAGATGAAATTGATCTCTCTTTTTAATCAATTTAAGAACAGATAAAATTGATCTCTCTTTGTAAACAATTTAACAACAGGTTTTTTTTTTGGTTTTTTTTGTATACCTTGGTCGAGGCTCGTATGAGAGCTAACACACAACTCACAGCAAGGAGGCATGAGACAAGAGGGGCGGGAGTGGAAGGGACAAAACAGTGGGGAACAGACACATTAGGTGAACTGTGGAAGGGAGAGGGATGGGGATGGGACGGGGAACATGGCGAAGAGAAGATGGACATTTCAGGGACTTTCAGGAAGGAAAGCAGGAGAAATGAAGGAAGAGGGCTTGGGTGGATTATCGGGGGTAGAAAAGATCGAGGATTTGGATGGGGGAAGATAAGAGGTGGTGGTGAACAGCTGTTTTGAAAGCCTGGAGGGAAGAATGGGAAAGAATAGAGTGAGGAAGTTTATTCCAAAGGCGGGAAAAAAGAGGAATGAACGAGTGAAGATGAGCAGTGATTCGTGATTTTGGTAGTTTTACCAGAAGGGGGTTGTTGGCGGACCTTGAGCGCCCTGTGGAAATGTAGTGGGGACAAATCGCAGAGAGAGCAGGGGGGGCAAGGCTGGAGAGGAGTCGGTAGAAGACAGAAAGACCACCGACCAACCTGCGGTGATTGAGTGAGAGGCCCAAAGACTCAGCTTCATTGCGGGAGATGCCGATGATCTTAAATGCCCTGGTTTCGACAGCGTGAAGCCGAGAAAGGTGGGAGGCAGGAGCACCAGCCCAGAGGGGAGAGCAGTACTCCATCAGGCTACGGACAAAAGCTTTGTAAGTGGTCAGGAGCTCAAGAGGGCCGAGGAAGGACTTAGCACGACGGAGGATTCCCAGTCGGCGACTGGCTTTTGAGGCGAGGTTGGAAATGTGACTTTCCCAGGAAAGGTCATGGCAGATAGTGAGACCTAGAAGCTTGAAAGAAAAGACTTCTTCCAGAGGATTGTTGAGAAAGTGGATGGGGGGGTTTTGTAAACGGTCCTTTCGAAGAGACATAGTGAGAGTGTGAGATTTGTCTGGATTGAAAGACATGTTCCACGTGTTGGACGAAATTGATCTCTCTTTTAAAACAATTTAACAACAGATGAAATTGATCTCTCTTCTTAAATAATTTCATAACAGGTGAAATTGATCTCTCGTTATAAGCAATTTCATAACAGGTGAAATTGATCTCTCTTTTTAAACAATTTCATAACAGGTGAAATTGATGTGTCTTTTTAAACAATTTAATAACAGATGAAATAGATCTCTCTTCTTAAACAATTTCATAACAGATTAAATTGATCTCTTCTTAAACAATTCAAGAACAGATTAAATTCATCTCTCTTTGTAAACAATTTAAGAGCAGATGAAATTGATCTCTCTTTTTAAACAATTTAAGAACATGAAATTGATCTCTCTTTCTAAACAATTTAAGAACAGATGAAATTGATCTCTCGCTTTAAACAATTTAATAACAGGTGAAATTGATCTCTCTCTTGAAACAATTTCATAACAGGTGAAATTGATCTCTTTTAAAACAATTTGATGACATGAAATTCATCTCTTTTTCGACAATTTAACACCAAATTAAATTGATCTGTCTATTTAAAATAGCGCTTAAAACTAATTTGCAAATGCTCTACAAAGTGCAATACTAATTCTTCCAAATCATAATCATAATTTTGACTTTTTAAATAGTCTGATGTTCTTTTAAGTCATTAATTCTGAAATTCAAATATTATGACTTATTATTATATTGAAAGAGATCATCAGATGTCACGATGTGTTGACTTTATCTTCATGTGTGTGCATTGTGACTGAAGAATCTCATTGAAACCTGCATATCATCAATCTATTTCACAAAATGTTATTTTCTTTGTTCCGTATGATTCCACACACATCGGAATGGATGGAAACAAAATTTAAAATGTTCCAAGACTTATTTTTCATCACATTGTGAACCGATTTAAAATTGTCTCAATGTCATTTGAGGTGTCAATAATTTTATTTTGTCACATAATATTTGTGATGCAATGTTTTGTTAATTTGAGCACCACAATCCTTTGGGAAAATAATCTAAACCCAAGTCATGAGTTCCTTATTTTCAGTAATGAAGATACATATCTAATTTTTAATTTAATCGAATGAATAGTGACTATTTGTGTGTGCTGATATTGATGCATTCATTGCATGGAGGAACTATAATGTCTACTATTTGGCCAGGGATTTTGGCAATGTTAGAAATGTAAAAACAAGTAGAAATGGATGGACTATATGACAAGGATTATTTGAAACTCCAAGGGTTTAAAAAGTCTTTTTCAAAATCAAAATACAGACCAATTACTGCACCATAGTTTCAAAAAGAAAGCCAGACTAACAACACACACACACACACACACACACACACACACACACACACACACACACACACACACACACACTCACAAACACAGATATATTATGTTCTGGTAAGTACTTACAAAAGCTACTTTATTTCAAGTTATAACCGAAACTTATAAGCAATTTACTGGTTTCCCAACTGCCCGGATCATCAGCTGGGCACCGTTTATCATCGAGGTTTCCATCCTTTCAGCCCAGAACCTCTCCAAATGCCGGATCCACCACCCCAGTCACCAGTCCACATCAGTCGATTACTCAACATCAATGGACCTACAATAGGGTGTTTCACAAAATTTATTTTCACAAAATTTTGCCAGATCGCTTTTTGTCTTGTTCCAATTGGCATTGTAAGCATCTTTACCAAAAATGGAGTCAATTGCTGCACATTTAGGGGTGGCACACTTTTTCACAATGTTGACGTTTTTTTCTATTTTCATGAATAATGGCATCAAGAAAGAAATGTAACTTGCTCGAGAAGCCCCCTCTACCTTCCATTTTAGGAGCTCGCCTTCCCTCAAACGAGCAAGTGCTACTCCATCTCCTCTATCATATTGAAGAGAGGAAGGCATTATCAAAGGCCACAACAGCAACAATGGATGAAGTAAAGAAGATATGGGAGAGAGCCAGTTTACCGACAATGACGTATGCCAATCTTCGAAAAAAGATCAAGAAGCTGTATGCGGAGTACAAGAAACTAATAAAAGAGAAAAACAGAGAGACGGATGGAGCTCTTTTACGTCATGAAACTTGGCTTGGGAATCTTCAGGACCTCTTCGATATTGCTGCAGCAAACATATTCGACCTGAAGATCCCCGAAGAAGACAAAGAATTTCTAAGGCGCCAAAGAGAAGACCAGATGTCATGCTCTTTTGGATGTGTAGACAAGGTTCAACAAGGGAAGGATAAGAGAAAGAGGGCAAGAGAAGCTGAGAGAAACGCAAGAGCTGAACACAGTGCAGAAACAATGGCAAAACAGAAGTGTATCCGAGGTACTCACACGCTATCTCGATTGAAGGAAGAAGTTGGACAAGATTCATCAACAGCCTCTGAAGATGGTTCAGATGAAGAGTTCGCTTGCAGGGCAATGCCTGCCAAGCCCAGCCATATCTCACATGCAGGATTAAAGAAGCGAGGCTCATCTGAAGTACTTGTTGCTTCATTGACAACAACATGGGACAGAGAGGGTCTATCCAATCGTCAGGCTGCTACATCCTTCATAGTGACAGCAAAGAGCTTGGGACATGATGTTAGCAATTACTCAGTAAGTTCCGCAACTGTCCATAGAGCTTAGGTTGAGCAATAAAAATTGTGAAAGTGGGCCACCCTTTACTGGTGTCCTATTGGCTCAATTTTTGGTACAGATGTTCAAAATGTCAATAGGAACAAGGCAAAATGCGATCTGGCAAAATTTGGAAAACTTTTACTTATACCATTATATTGTGAACCACCCTAACCTACAACCAAAAATTGTTTCCAGACAGTCAGTCAACACAATAATACAATATCCCCATTCAGACCCATTTAATTATTTATTTTATTAAAAGTGTTCCTCCACATGAATAACTTTAATCATACACCACTTTATATGATAATATATTAAGCGACAAAGACTTTACCTTGCAGACATATCCAGTGCACAGCACCTTAATATAACCATAGACTGAAACTGTCATTCAAATTTTCAAACTGTCATTAACAACCGATTTTAACATGCTGAATTGTGTATCTTAGCAACCACCAAGAAATATATGAATGCTTTCATATTGTTGTGGATTCTCGCCTCTCTGGCGTGCGGATGGCCGCCTTTATCCCGATTGCGGCCGCGCGCGCCGACCGAACGTGGCATTCCAGTCACAGCTTTCAGATCAACGCCGAAACCCAGCTATGGGTGTTGTTAACCACACCATAGATCATTCAACTCTTCTGTCCACGCACTACAGGGTTGATCACCGAATTGTCGATGTACCTAATTATTTGCGCAGACAGAAATGCCAGGGATCGACACCTCAACGGAGCCTACACGAAAACGAGCCGCTTTAAGCAGCTCGTTCCGTTTGCTATTGCCGAGCAGTTTCATATCGCCAAGCCCCGTCGGACCAGATGTACGTTTTATCGGCTATTAATCAGCCATCTACTTATTCCGAACCCAATTACGGCAGTTCAATGGAGGAAGGGACGCAACGAGCAGGTGAATATTCAAACAATAGGGAACATTTATTTCCAATGCACATATGCAAGCAAGGCAATGAATGGGGGTAGGGGACAAGACACGAGCAAGAAAACCTACAGCCATTATCTATTTACCATGCACATGCACTTAGTCAGTTCACTACTTAGTAGACAAGGCGCCACAGACTTTCATGCAAAAACACCAAGAAAGAAAGAAAACCACCGGGCTCGTAAGCCTTTATAATTGCTTGGAGCTGGGATGACCGCAGGGGCCCCGAGAGGCCGTGCAGGTTACCTTCGTCACCCTTGAGGCGACTCGGTGGTCTTTTTGGCGGCGACCCTCCATATGTCCCTGTGGTCAAAGCAGCAGCTGTTGTAATGGCGGTTCGGTTGGCCTAGCAGTCCAGGGCCTAGCAGTCCGGCCTGGTCGATCGGGCCTGGCCGCTGACGCTTCAGAGGAGTGAACGGGCCTTGCTCTTTTTGAGTTGATGCTCTTTAAGAGCCCGTTCACTCCTCAGCGTCGCTCGGACCCTTATGTAGTTGGCTGGCGACTTCTCTCTGGCTGCAACTCGACCAACTCCGACCAACTCTGGTGCTCTCCACACCGACTCCTCTGAACTGGACTCCACCGGACTCCAAACTCCACTGGACTCCAAACTCCACTGCAGGCTCGACTCTGGACTGTAACGGCCCAGCCCCACTCAATTTCTCGGCATTTCAGTCTGGCCTTTTATCAGGTTCGGGGGGGGGGGGGCGCTTGGTCTTTCACCTACGACCCTTCACCCCCGGCTGGCTCCGCCACTTTCGTCGTTTTGATCCATTTTGCAAGTCATGCGCGGACGTGTTTGAGATCACTCTCCCGACGCGGCGTGTTTGGAAACACCCTGCCGCTGCGAGGATGCCATCGTGTTCGCCTGTGGAGATGTTGGTTGTTGGGGATGTTGTTGCTGGTAAAAAGATGGCGGCGCCGTGGAGATGATGGTGAGGAGGGGTTGTTTGTTTGTTGAAATGTTGTTGTTTGTGGAGATGAGGGTGAGGACTTGTTGTTGTTTGTGGAGATGATGGTGAGGAGATGTTATTTGTTTTAACATAAAGATAGAAAAAGAATAACAGCTAACTCAAAGATGCACAGCCCGGTACATGAATAATTCCCGTTAGACATTGGTGGGGAAATCTAACCTGGACACACACTTATCGACATAACTGATCTCCGGGGAACCTGAATGGTGTTCTGTGAATTTCCACAACCGTAACAATATAATGTGTTTTTTACTTATTGTATTTTCATCTGCATACCTCCATTATTTAATACCATCTATAAATATATAAATATATGTATATAATGTATATATGCATCCATAATACATATATATATATATATATATATATATATATATATATATATATATATATATATATATATATATATATATATATATATATATATATATAGATGTACATACTCCACCGGTCAAAAGTTTTTGAACACCCCCACCCCAAGCGACTGCAGCTGTTCTGCAGCAATGGAAGTAAATTAAGCCTTGAAAGTTGATGCAAACAATTCCTACAGGTGTTCTAACTTTTGTTCATTAATTACAAACCGTCTGTCTGGATAAAAGCAGTGTTGGAACAGACTTTGTTGCTACACCCTCTGAAGCGTTATTTGACCAACATTGCACTGCAGGAAGTGGTATATTACTATCATAATGGTGAGAAAAAGACAATCAACAAAGAAAGACGGACAGAATATTATAACCCTTAAAAGTGTAGGTCTTTCCTTTAGAGAAGCTGCAAAGGAGCCAAGGTGTCCATGAGTACAGTTTCCTACACCATCAAAAGGCACTTGGAAACTGGAGGAAACTCTGACAGGAAAAGGTCTGGCAGACCTAAAGCCACAACACAATCAGAAGACAAGTTTCTGAGAGTCAACAGCTTGTGTTATAGGCAGTTCACAGGACAGCAGCTTCAAGCACAGCTTAACACTGGTCGGAGTAAGGAAGTCTCAACTGTGAAGAGAACACTTCGAGATGCAGGTTTGACAGGTCGAGTGGTAGTAAGAAAGCCATTGCTAAGATGCCAAAATAAGAAAAAGAAGCTTCCCTGGGCCATGAAGCAACACCAGTGGACTACTGAATACTGGAAGATCTTCTGGACCGATGAATAAAAATTTGAAATCTTCGGTTCATCACTCAAGGTTTTTGTACTCCGTTGAGAAGGCGAAAGGATGGTTCCTCAGTGTGTGACACCAACTGTCAAACTTGGAGGACAAAGTGTGATGATCTGGGGCTCTTTTGCTGGATCCAGAGTCAGCGACTTGCACAGAGTGACTGGCACCCTGAACCAAAAGGGCCACCACAGCATTTTGCAGCACCATGCAATACCCTCTGGTCTACGCCTAGTTGGTCAGGGGTTCATCCTACGGCAAGATAATGACCCAAAACATATCTCCAGGCTACGTCAGAAGTAGAGGATAAATGGGGCTTCCGAGGCATCCATGCAAATGAATGGGGAAAAGGGAGAAAACTCTCTGAATTAACCCCGGAAAAACCCAAAACAGGAGACTGATTCCTCCCCCTCCCATACAAATGAATAGGGGAAACTTTCTGACTCGAGGCCCATCAGGTTAAAACAAGAAAATTATTTTCTCCCTCTCCCATACAAGCTCATGTTAAATTGAGACTGATTCCCTTCTCTCACATACAAGCTCATGTTAAATTGAGACTGATTTTCTGCCCCTCCCACACAACCTCATGTTAAATTGAGACTGTCTCAAGGTCCAAAAAAAACAAAATCGGAGAATGATTTTCTGTGAATGTTTGTGTGAATATGTGTGTTTGTGTGTTTGTCTGTGTGTTTGTCTGTGTGTTTGTCTGTGTGTTTGTCTGTCTGTGTCTCTCTCTCTCTCTCTCTCTCTCTCTCTCTCTCTCTCTCTCTCTCTCTCTCTCTCTCTCTCTCTCTCTCTCTCTCTCTCTCTCTCTCTCTCTCTCTCTCTCTCTCTCTCTCTCTCTCTCTCTCTCTCTCTCTCTCTCTCTCTGGCTCTCTGTCTCTCTGTCTCTCTGTCTCTCTGTCTCTCTGTCTCTCTGTCTCTCTGTCTCTCTGTCTCTCTGTCTCTCTGTCTCTGCTTGTCTCTGTCTGTCTCTCTATATCTCCCTTGAGTGTTGACTCATTTTTTTATTTTTTTTAAAACACCTGTCTGGTTCAGTTTAAACACCTGTCTGGTTGAACTAAGCACACAAGTTAATCGTCTGGCAGAATTTGACCTGATACTCAAGACATCTGAAGCAGATTGCTGGAAAAGATATTCTATTTTTATAACTGAATGTTCAATATTTTCAATTTTGCTTAATTATAAATGCTTTCCTTATAATTATCTGATTTTGAATTACAAGAAAAGAATAAAGGAGATGTAAAGGAGGGGTGGGGGGTAGGTGTGCTCCCCCAACGACCCATCACCCCTCATGTGTGTGTGGGGAAGGGTGGGGGGTGGGATGAGGGGGTGGTGGGTCAAAGGAGGGGGCGCACAGGGGGTGATGAGAGGAGTGGGGCTTCTGTGGGCGGGGTTTGTGTGGGCGGGACTTCTGTGGGTGGGGTTTGTGTGGGCAGGGTTTGTGTGGGTAGGTCTTCTGTGGGCGGGGCTTGTGTGGATGGAGCTTGTGTGGATGGGTGGATTTGTGGATGGGTGGAGCAAATCTTTTTAATTAAATAAACATGCTGTGTGTTGGGAACTAATAAACCAATTAACTAATCACTAATTATGTGAATATGATGAATGTGGTTTTTGTGGATGGAGCTTGTGTGGGGTGGGGTTTGTGTGTGTGGAGCTTGTGTGGGTGGGGCTTGTGTGGGCGGGGATTGTGTGGGTGGGGTTTGTGTGGGCGGAGTCAAAAAAATTCAATTTATCTTTGCCATTTGTACCTCCTGTCAATAAAATGAACCTACAATCTCTTCCCCTTTAAATCGTATACCTTATAAGTCCAAGGAACTGTATCGATCACATCAACGATTTTAAAAAGCTCATTTTTCCACCGCTTTACATAATCTTTTTTTAAAATGAGATTTCCACCTATATATTCTTACTATATCACCAACTTTGAACTTAGGCTTTCTGACATTAATCTCTTTTTCATATTCTAATTTTGTAGATGTTTCTGATTGTTTGGTATTCGTTGAGGTGTGAATCGTATCATTATACTTATCAACAATAACCTGAATAAAAGATGACCATTGTTGAAAACCGAGTTGGGTGAATTTTTTATATAGTCTCTCTTTTAAAGTGCGATTGAAGCGTTCAATAACAACCGCTTTTCCTTCATTAAAAGTACTGTATAATGTAATACTGTTATTTTTTAGAAAATTCATAAATGTCTTGTTATAGAACTCTCTACCTTCATCGATCCACAATTTTTTCGGTTTTCTCTTACTTTTATTAAACATCTGTTGAAAGGCTTACATAAGAGTATTACCTGTTTTGTTTTTTAAAGGGACAACCCACACATATCTCCTCCTCAAATCAATAACGGTTAAAGCATACTTGTACCCCTTATCATGATTGAGTTCAATCAAATCACCAGACCAGATAGAATCAACTTCCTTGGAATAAACCTTCCTTCTATGAAACTTTGTGAATATTGGTTGACGTAATTCATCAGCTAATTGTTCTTCAGTCTTAATGACCCTATAAGTTTTTTGAATTTCCAAGCCCAAGTTTCAATTTAGTACTGATCATCTTCTTCACGATGAACTGATCAACTTTTTCTCTCAAGGTTGGATTTTGTATCAGAGACAAATTATACAACATTTCCCTATCGGCGTTATGCTTTTCTTCCAACGTTGTGCTATTCCCATAATCAATATCATGCCTCATGCACACTTCATCAACCCTATTGATGGGTTTACTCCATGGTTTAGGATTGTCTACCTCATCTAATTTTTTTATCCAAGTTTATTCCTGGACGACAGAAAGAATTCCGTGGTAGATGTAATTCCTGTGGTATTCCAGTAGTTGTAATTTACTTCCTGATAAAAACTTTTGGATATCTCCTCCGTGTTTGTCTTTGGAGATAAATTGACTTTTTTGAGCCACATACCGACCATGTACCTTTTTGTATAACCCTATTATTTTACTTTTAAAATATGAGATTTTTTTAGTATCAGTTTTCTTTTTACATTTGAGACAATAACTCATTTATTTATGAGAAAAATTCCGACAGAGTGCGAAAACCTTTTTAGTTTCCAACATGCACATTTGAATCTTAATTTTTAAAACATAAAGAATCCTCAGAAATTGCTTCACTCTCTCCTCCATTTGTTTAAGAAAAAAAATGAAAAAACTTTAATTCAAGATAATCACACCAACATCATCAATAATATAATCTTTATCTCCACTTTCTCGTTTATATCTTCTCCCTGAAAACGATGTTAATAGTCTTGTCGAAAATATTTCTCAGAGACTTGTCAGTTCTATGTTTTCCTCCTCGGTGCGTTGAGATTTATTTATTTTCTGTAATACCCCCAATCTTTTTTTAATCTCACTGGTTTCCATATTTATTTATTCTCTCTCTCTTTCCTCCCTCTCCTTCTCTCTCTCTCTCTCTCTCTCTCTCTCTCTCTCTCTCTCTCTCTCTCTCTCTCTCTCTCTCTCTCTCTCTTTCTTTCTCTCTCTCTCTCGCTCTCTCTCTCTCTCTTCTTTCTTTCCTCCTTCTCTCTCTTCTCTCTCTCCTCCTTCCTCCTTCTCTATTCTCTCTTTCCTCCTTCTCTCTATTCTCTCTCTCCTCCTTCTCAGTCTTCTCTCTTTCATCCTTCTCTCTCTTCGCTCTCTTTCCTCCTTTGTCTCAGTTTCTTCAACTCCTTCCTTGTCCCTTACAATTGTTGTGGAATTTATTTCTTTCTATATTATTTTAACTTGCTTTTAATTAACCGTTTTATCCGACTCGATGTAAATCCTGTTACTCAAATGAAAGCCACAATTAATCCACTGTCCACAACGTGAAATACATTACATCAGAGAGTTTTATTATAACTTGGTACCCAGGAGTACAAGCCACTGAGATGGTAACATCTCTAATGATTTGCAGTGAAACAATATTACATTTCCTAGTATTTATTTGCTTTCATGGGTGAGTGGAGGAAGCTGACAAACCTTAGCCAAAGAACTCCAACTGCAATACGTGTCTTCTAGGTGAAAGGCGAATAATGTAATTATGGCAAAAGTTGCGTTATCAACCAGGTCACTTTGTTCCATAGCAAGACATTCCTTTTATCAACATTTAGGTCAAAAGACTCTTGGGTAAAGGAAAGCATAACTGACATTACAGCATAAAAATTAAATTTATAAAGCATCAACAATAATTATAATTGAGAGTACATTCATATAATTATTTTCTCCCACACTATCCTTGAATCACTTTCACCCCATAGAATATCATACATATATTCATCAGGATTTATTGTTATTCCTGTATCCAAAATAATTTTTTTTACAACAGGAAACCAATAAAATTTCTTCTGAATTTCTAAAAGAGCCTTACGTTTTCTTAACTATATATTTTTTTCATTATTTAACATTTTAATGAAATCCAAAGTTGTTGATTCATTAACATCGGTACAAAACCAATTTTTTAAATTGAAAATACCTTATTCTTATGTTGTGGAACATATTTATTAAAATACCGAATACCCTTTTCTTGAAGGTATGCTTGGACACAGAAATGATAATTTTCTTGAAGCCTTCTTGCTGTCATTTATGTATTAGAAATATATGACAGATTAATAGTATCACATGAAACACCCCCGCCCCCAATCTTCCCATCATTAAATCATTTTGTATTTCCTTGCTTATTATATATAATCCTGTTCTTTGTGATTAAAAATTAAGATTCATGATATAAATAAGGGCAAAACCATTATTAACTTTACCTTTATTAAATTATTTTATTTGTTCTTTACTAATCGTGCTTCCACAAAACTCATGCTCTGCACCAAATGGAAAATATTCTTCCTTACGAGACTGATTTAATTGTTCCAGGTCTTTGAGGTCGATATTACATGACCAATTATACCCTAAATCATTCATATCATACCCCCATTGTTCTATTCTCATACAAACGATAAACCCTTCTTTATAAAAATTTATATGAATTGAAACTGTGAATTCTGTATGACATGGAGATAAAATCAACACTTCGGTATCTTTGGAATACACAACTGTTTTATTGAAGGATATATATATATATATATATATATATATATATATATATATATATATATATATATATATATATATATATATCTTCTTCTTCTTCTTTCGGCTGCTCCCGTTCGGAGTCGCCACAGCGGATCATCCGTATGATCCGCATAGTGATTTGGCACATGTTTTACGCCGGAGATTGCTGGAAGCAATCTGAAGCAGATTGCTGGAAAAGATATTCTATTTTTATAACTGAATGTTCAATATTTTCAATTTTGTTTAATTATAAATGCTTTCCTTATAATTATCTGATTTTGAATTACAAGAAAAGAATAAAGGAGATGTAAAGGAGGGGTGGGGGGTAGGTGTGCTCCCCCAACGACCCATCACCCCTCATGTGTGTGTGCGGAAGGGTGGGGGGTGGGATGAGGGCGCGGTGGGTCAAAGGAGGGGGCGCACAGGCGCTGATGAGAGGAGTGGGGCTTCTGTGGGCGGGGTTTGTGTGGGCGGGACTTCTGTGGGTGGGGTTTGTGTGGGCAGGGTTTGTGTGGGTAGGGCTTCTGTGGGCGGGGCTTGTGTGGATGGAGCTTGTGTGGATGGGTGGATTTGTGGATGGGTGGAGCAAATCTTTTTAATTAAATAAACATGCTGTGTGTTGGGAACTAATAAACCAATTAACTAATCACTAATTATGTGAATATGATGAATGTGGTTTTTGTGGATGGAGCTTGTGTGGGGTGGGGTTTGTGTGTGTGGAGCTTGTGTGGGTGGGGCTTGTGTGGGCGGGGATTGTGTGGGTGGGGTTTGTGTGGGCGGAGTCAAAAAAATTCAATTTATCTTTGTCATTTGTAATTCCTGTGAATAAAATGAACCTAAAATCTCTTCCCCCTTTAAATCGTATACCTTATAAGTCCAAGGAACTGTATCGATCACATCAACGATTTTAAAAAGCTCATTTTTCCACCGCTTTACATAATCTTTTTTTAAAATGAGATTTCCACCTATATATTCTTACTATATCACCAACTTTGAACTTAGGCTTTCTGACATTAATCTCTTTTTCATATTCTAATTTTGTAGATGTTTCTGATTGTTTGGTATTCGTTGAGGTGTGAATCGTATCATTATACTTATCAACAATAACCTGAATAAAAGATGACCATTGTTGAAAACCGAGTTGGGTGAATTTTTTATATAGTCTCTCTTTTAAAGTGCGATTGAAGCGTTCAATAACAACCGCTTTTCCTTCATTAAAAGTACTGTATAATGTAATACTGTTATTTTTTAGAAAATTCATAAATGTCTTGTTATAGAACTCTCTACCTTCATCGATCCACAATTTTTTCGGTTTTCTCTTACTTTTATTAAACATCTGTTGAAAGGCTTACATAAGAGTATTACCTGTTTTGTTTTTTAAAGGGACAACCCACACATATCTCCTCCTCAAATCAATAACGGTTAAAGCATACTTGTACCCCTTATCATGATTGAGTTCAATCAAATCACCAGACCAGATAGAATCAACTTCCTTGGAATAAACCTTCCTTCTATGAAACTTTGTGAATATTGGTTGACGTAATTCATCAGCTAATTGTTCTTCAGTCTTAATGACCCTATAAGTTTTTTGAATTTCCAAGCCCAAGTTTCAATTTAGTACTGATCATCTTCTTCACGATGAACTGATCAACTTTTTCTCTCAAGGTTGGATTTTGTATCAGAGACAAATTATACAACATTTCCCTATCGGCGTTATGCTTTTCTTCCAACGTTGTGCTATTCCCATAATCAATATCATGCCTCATGCACACTTCATCAACCCTATTGATGGGTTTACTCCATGGTTTAGGATTGTCTACCTCATCTAATTTTTTTATCCAAGTTTATTCCTGGACGACAGAAAGAATTCCCTGGTAGATGTAATTCCTGTGGTATTCCAGTAGTTGTAATTTACTTCCTGATAAAAACTTTTGGATATCTCCTCCGTGTTTGTCTTTGGAGATAAATTGACTTTTTTGAGCCACATACCGACCATGTACCTTTTTGTATAACCCTATTATTTTACTTTTAAAATATGAGATTTTTTTAGTATGAGTTTTCTTTTTACATTTGAGACAATAACTCATTTATTTATGAGAAAAATTCCGACAGAGTGCGAAAACCTTTTTAGTTTCCAACATGCACATTTGAATCTTAATTTTTAAAACATAAAGAATCCTCAGAAATTGCTTCACTCTCTCCTCCATTTGTTTAAGAAAAAAAAATGAAAAAACTTTAATTCAAGAGAATCACACCAACATCATCAATAATATAATCTTTATCTCCACTTTCTCGTTTATATCTTCTCCCTGAAAACGATGTTAATAGTCTTGTCGAAAATATTTCTCAGAGACTTGTCAGTTCTATGTTTTCCTCCTCGGTGCGTTGAGATTTATTTATTTTCTGTAATACCCCCAATCTTTTTTAATCTCACTGGTTTCCATATTTATTTATTCTCTCTCTCTTTCCTCCCTCTCCTTCTCTCTCTCTCTCTCTCTCTCTCTCTCTCTCTCTCTCTCTCTCTCTCTCTCTCTCTCTCTCTCTCTCTCTCTCTCTCTCTCTCTCTTTTTTTTTCTCTCTCTCTCTCTCTCTTTCTCTCTCTCTTCTTTCTTTCCTCCTTCTCTCTCTTCTCTCTCTCCTCCTTCCTCCTTCTCTATTCTCTCTTTCCTCCTTCTCTCTATTCTCTCTCTCCTCCTTCTCAGTCTTCTCTCTTTCATCCTTCTCTCTCTTCGCTCTCTTTCCTCCTTTGTCTCAGTTTCTTCAACTCCTTCCTTGTCCCTTACAATTGTTGTGGAATTTATTTCTTTCTATATTATTTTAACTTGCTTTTAATTAACCGTTTTATCCGACTCGATGTAAATCCTGTTACTCAAATGAAAGCCACAATTAATCCACTGTCCACAACGTGAAATACATTACATCAGAGAGTTTTATTATAACTTGGTACCCAGGAGTACAAGCCACTGAGATGGTAACATCTCTAATGATTTGCAGTGAAACAATATTACATTTCCTAGTATTTATTTGCTTTCATGGGTGAGTGGAGGAAGCTGACAAACCTTAGCCAAAGAACTCCAACTGCAATACGTGTCTTCTAGGTGAAAGGCGAATAATGTAATTAGGGCAAAAGTTGCTGTTATCAACCAGGTCACTTTGTTCCATAGCAAGACATTCCTTTTATCAACATTTAGGTCAAAAGACTCTTGGGTAAAGGAAAGCATAACTGACATTACAGCATAAAAATTAAATTTATAAAGCATCAACAATAATTATAATTGAGAGTACATTCATATAATTATTTTCTCCCACACTATCCTTGAATCACTTTCACCCCATAGAATATCATACATATATTCATCAGGATTTATTGTTATTCCTGTATCCAAAATAATTTTTTTTACAACAGGAAACCAATAAAATTTCTTCTGAATTTCTAAAAGAGCCTTACGTTTTCTTAACTATATATTTTTTTTCATTATTTAACATTTTAATGAAATCCAAAGTTGTTGATTCATTAACATCGGTACAAAACCAATTTTTTAAATTGAAAATACCTTATTCTTATGTTGTGGAACATATTTATTAAAATACCGAATACCCTTTTCTTGAAGGTATGCTTGGACACAGAAATGATAATTTTCTTGAAGCCTTCTTGCTGTCATTTATGTATTAGAAATATATGACAGATTAATAGTATCACATGAAACACCCCCCCCCCCGCCCCCCAATCTTCCCATCATTAAATCATTTTGTATTTCCTTGCTTATTATATATAATCCTGTTCTTTGTGATTAAAAATTAAGATTCATGATATAAATAAGGGCAAAACCATTATTAACTTTACCTTTATTAAATTATTTTATTTGTTCTTTACTAATCGTGCTTCCACAAAACTCATGCTCTGCACCAAATGGAAAATATTCTTCCTTACGAGACTGATTTAATTGTTCCAGGTCTTTGAGGTCGATATTACATGACCAATTATACCCTAAATCATTCATATCATACCCCCATTGTTCTATTCTCATACAAACGATAAACCCTTCTTTATAAAAATTTATATGAATTGAAACTGTGAATTCTGTATGACATGGAGATAAAATCAACACTTCGGTATCTTTGGAATACACAACTGTTTTATTGAAGGATATATATATATATATATATATATATATATATATATATATATATATATATATATATATATATATATATATATATATCTTCTTCTTCTTCTTTCGGCTGCTCCCGTTCGGAGTCGCCACAGCGGATCATCCGTATGATCCGCATAGTGATTTGGCACATGTTTTACGCCGGAGATTGCTGGAAGCAATCTGAAGCAGATTGCTGGAAAAGATATTCTATTTTTATAACTGAATGTTCAATATTTTCAATTTTGTTTAATTATAAATGCTTTCCTTATAATTATCTGATTTTGAATTACAAGAAAAGAATAAAGGAGATGTAAAGGAGGGGTGGGGGTAGGTGTGCTCCCCAACGACCCATCACCCCTCATGTGTGTGTGGGGAAGGGTGGGGGGTGGGATGAGGGGGTGGTGGGTCAAAGGAGGGGGCGCACAGGGGGTGATGAGAGGAGTGGGGCTTCTGTGGGCGGGGTTTGTGTGGGCGGGACTTCTGTGGGTGGGGTTTGTGTGGGCAGGGTTTGTGTGGGTAGGGCTTCTGTGGGCGGGGCTTGTGTGGATGGAGCTTGTGTGGATGGGTGGATTTGTGGATGGGTGGAGCAAATCTTTTTAATTAAATAAACATGCTGTGTGTTGGGAACTAATAAACCAATTAACTAATCACTAATTATGTGAATATGATGAATGTGGTTTTTGTGGATGGAGCTTGTGTGGGGTGGGGTTTGTGTGTGTGGAGCTTGTGTGGGTGGGGCTTGTGTGGGCGGGGATTGTGTGGGTGGGGTTTGTGTGGGCGGAGTCAAAAAAATTCAATTTATCTTTGTCATTTGTAATTCCTGTGAATAAAATGAACCTAAAATCTCTTCCCCTTTAAATCGTATACCTTATAAGTCCAAGGAACTGTATCGATCACATCAACGATTTTAAAAAGCTCATTTTTCCACCGCTTTACATAATCTTTTTTTAAAATGAGATTTCCACCTATATATTCTTACTATATCACCAACTTTGAACTTAGGCTTTCTGACATTAATCTCTTTTTCATATTCTAATTTTGTAGATGTTTCTGATTGTTTGGTATTCGTTGAGGTGTGAATCGTATCATTATACTTATCAACAATAACCTGAATAAAAGATGACCATTGTTGAAAACCGAGTTGGGTGAATTTTTTATATAGTCTCTCTTTTAAAGTGCGATTGAAGCGTTCAATAACAACCGCTTTTCCTTCATTAAAAGTACTGTATAATGTAATACTGTTATTTTTTAGAAAATTCATAAATGTCTTGTTATAGAACTCTCTACCTTCATCGATCCACAATTTTTTCGGTTTTCTCTTACTTTTATTAAACATCTGTTGAAAGGCTTACATAAGAGTATTACCTGTTTTGTTTTTTAAAGGGACAACCCACACATATCTCCTCCTCAAATCAATAACGGTTAAAGCATACTTGTACCCCTTATCATGATTGAGTTCAATCAAATCACCAGACCAGATAGAATCAACTTCCTTGGAATAAACCTTCCTTCTATGAAACTTTGTGAATATTGGTTGACGTAATTCATCAGCTAATTGTTCTTCAGTCTTAATGACCCTATAAGTTTTTTGAATTTCCAAGCCCAAGTTTCAATTTAGTACTGATCATCTTCTTCACGATGAACTGATCAACTTTTTCTCTCAAGGTTGGATTTTGTATCAGAGACAAATTATACAACATTTCCCTATCGGCGTTATGCTTTTCTTCCAACGTTGTGCTATTCCCATAATCAATATCATGCCTCATGCACACTTCATCAACCCTATTGATGGGTTTACTCCATGGTTTAGGATTGTCTACCTCATCTAATTTTTTTATCCAAGTTTATTCCTGGACGACAGAAAGAATTCCCTGGTAGATGTAATTCCTGTGGTATTCCAGTAGTTGTAATTTACTTCCTGATAAAAACTTTTGGATATCTCCTCCGTGTTTGTCTTTGGAGATAAATTGACTTTTTTGAGCCACATACCGACCATGTACCTTTTTGTATAACCCTATTATTTTACTTTTAAAATATGAGATTTTTTTAGTATTAGTTTTCTTTTTACATTTGAGACAATAACTCATTTATTTATGAGAAAAATTCCGACAGAGTGCGAAAACCTTTTTAGTTTCCAACATGCACATTTGAATCTTAATTTTTAAAACATAAAGAATCCTCAGAAATTGCTTCACTCTCTCCTCCATTTGTTTAAGAAAAAAAATGAAAAAACTTTAATTCAAGAGAATCACACCAACATCATCAATAATATAATCTTTATCTCCACTTTCTCGTTTATATCTTCTCCCTGAAAACGATGTTAATAGTCTTGTCGAAAATATTTCTCAGAGACTTGTCAGTTCTATGTTTTCCTCCTCGGTGCGTTGAGATTTATTTATTTTCTGTAATACCCCCAATCTTTTTTTAATCTCACTGGTTTCCATATTTATTTATTCTCTCTCTCTTTCCTCCCTCTCCTTCTCTCTCTCTCTCTCTCTCTCTCTCTCTCTCTCTCTCTCTCTCTCTCTCTCTCTCTCTCTCTCTCTCTCTCTCTCTCTCTCTCTCTCTCTCTCTCTCTCTCTCTCTCTCTCTCGCTCTCTCTCTCTCTCTCTTCTTTCTTTCCTCCTTCTCTCTCTTCTCTCTCTCCTCCTTCCTCCTTCTCTATTCTCTCTTTCCTCCTTCTCTCTATTCTCTCTCTCCTCCTTCTCAGTCTTCTCTCTTTCATCCTTCTCTCTCTTCGCTCTCTTTCCTCCTTTGTCTCAGTTTCTTCAACTCCTTCCTTGTCCCTTACAATTGTTGTGGAATTTATTTCTTTCTATATTATTTTAACTTGCTTTTAATTAACCGTTTTATCCGACTCGATGTAAATCCTGTTACTCAAATGAAAGCCACAATTAATCCACTGTCCACAACGTGAAATACATTACATCAGAGAGTTTTATTATAACTTGGTACCCAGGAGTACAAGCCACTGAGATGGTAACATCTCTAATGATTTGCAGTGAAACAATATTACATTTCCTAGTATTTATTTGCTTTCATGGGTGAGTGGAGGAAGCTGACAAACCTTAGCCAAAGAACTCCAACTGCAATACGTGTCTTCTAGGTGAAAGGCGAATAATGTAATTAGGGCAAAAGTTGCTGTTATCAACCAGGTCACTTTGTTCCATAGCAAGACATTCCTTTTATCAACATTTAGGTCAAAAGACTCTTGGGTAAAGGAAAGCATAACTGACATTACAGCATAAAAATTAAATTTATAAAGCATCAACAATAATTATAATTGAGAGTACATTCATATAATTATTTTCTCCCACACTATCCTTGAATCACTTTCACCCCATAGAATATCATACATATATTCATCAGGATTTATTGTTATTCCTGTATCCAAAATAATTTTTTTTACAACAGGAAACCAATAAAATTTCTTCTGAATTTCTAAAAGAGCCTTACGTTTTCTTAACTATATATTTTTTTTCATTATTTAACATTTTAATGAAATCCAAAGTTGTTGATTCATTAACATCGGTACAAAACCAATTTTTTAAATTGAAAATACCTTATTCTTATGTTGTGGAACATATTTATTAAAATACCGAATACCCTTTTCTTGAAGGTATGCTTGGACACAGAAATGATAATTTTCTTGAAGCCTTCTTGCTGTCATTTATATATTAGAAATATATGACAGATTAATAGTATCACATGAAACACCCCCCCCCCCCGCCCCCCAATCTTCCCATCATTAAATCATTTTGTATTTCCTTGCTTATTATATATAATCCTGTTCTTTGTGATTAAAAATTAAGATTCATGATATAAATAAGGGCAAAACCATTATTAACTTTACCTTTATTAAATTATTTTATTTGTTCTTTACTAATCGTGCTTCCACAAAACTCATGCTCTGCACCAAATGGAAAATATTCTTCCTTACGAGACTGATTTAATTGTTCCAGGTCTTTGAGGTCGATATTACATGACCAATTATACCCTAAATCATTCATATCATACCCCCATTGTTCTATTCTCATACAAACGATAAACCCTTCTTTATAAAAATTTATATGAATTGGAACTGTGAATTCTGTATGACATGGAGATAAAATCAACACTTCGGTATCTTTGGAATACACAACTGTTTTATTGAAGGATATATATATATATATATATATATATATATATATATATATATATATATATATATATATATATATGTATATCTTCTTCTTCTTCTTTCGGCTGCTCCCGTTCGGGGTCGCCACAGCGGATCATCCGTATGATCCGCATAGTGATTTGGCACATGTTTTACGCCGGATGCCCTTCCTGACGCAACCCTGGTCGCCTCTTACAACACAGGGATATATATATATATATATATATATATATATATATATATATATATATATATATATATATATATATAGATATTGTGATAAATCACTTAATCTCACCAAGTCATTCGCGTCAGTCGGGCTTGGATAATTTATTAATTTATGAGCATTTTTCATATTAATATTTTTTGTTATACTGTACTATATTTCTGTCGTTCAGCCTGTGCCTTTGTGTAATAATTTGATAAATCAATATCCAGTTCTTGGGATACACCAAAGAGAGAACCATCTTTACCAACATAAGTCATTTATATTAGATTGAAAATAATGTCATTAAAAAAAAAAATTTTTGTTGAGTTGAAATAACACATATAGACATAATTGACCACAACACTTGAAATTTAATTCTTGGACTTGAAATGTTTTATAAACACCATTTTTAGATACACCATTCTGTAAGAATTTTATAACTTCAACAGGTGGTGGAAGACCAAAACTATCAAAGTAATATTTATCTTGACTATTAAAAATACAAACCCAGTGAGAACCGTTCCCATTATTATCTTCTAAGTTCATAATAATATTCTTTGTATGTTTAGGCACGTTTGTTAATTCATCTCTCATACAAATAACCACATTGTGAATTTTTAATTTCTTACAATATTTGACAAGTTGCAAATTTGATGTTGTATTTTTTCCAAATTCTTTAAACCACTCATCAATGCTCATTTATTTATTAGAAAGATATAATCCATTACCCCTTTTAGTTAATTTTATACCTGCTTGTGCGATAGAAGAAAGCATATCTCCAACTAACAATCTCACTTTTGCAGGCAGACTTTCAAGTTTTTCAGCAAAATCTACAATTACACCACTTCCACTAATTTGTTTCTCGAACTCTTTGTTATGTCTTTCCAATTCTTTTTGAGCCCAGAGTTGAGCCTTCCTTTCATTGGAAGCTTTCATCGCTGCTGAAATACCACCCGTCAATGCTCCAGCCACACTTAAACCAGCAAATAAAGGAATTAGAAATGGGAGATTTCCTCCACTCGTCTCTCTTATTGAATATTTCTTCAACATTGGTTTTGACATTTTAATTTTAAGTGAGCCAGTATCGTTCAGGATTTTCACCTGTTCTCTTGTGAGCAAAACATCAATTCTCACTGCTCCTTTTCTCTGAATTGTATAACGTTAATCGTACAAGGCTTTTGATTTTGAACACAAGGTGATAGTTATTGAAGATTGATTTGATTAACATATACCCCAGTTGGTACTTTACCATTCATTTATTTAACAAAAAAAATGATGTGAGACTAATCACAACACCATTATCTGTATTAATCTGTAATTCTGTTTCTTCCAAAAGCAAACAATATGTATCAACTTCTTTATTCTCTCCTCTTTCAATGTATAGGGAAGTATCCACTCGATTAGCCTTTATAGTTTCCTTTTTAACACTCAGGTCAAACGCATAGATTGTATACAAACTTTTAAATGCTGTCATATCCAAAATAGGTTCTTTATTTCCATTGCTTTCACACACCTTTTGGTAAGACTTGTATGCTTCAGCATAATCATTTTTTCCCAATTAATTTCCAATCTATCTCGTGGATAAAATGTTCCATCTCGAGAAACACTAAGTTGTTTCACCTTAGCATTATCACTCAATGCATTATTCTTATCAGTAGCAGTATCACCATCTGGTTTTTAAACAATGATGCACAGATATCGTGGCTTCCCTTCCAGAACACCCAAATTCCATGTGTAAGTGGTATGGTTCAGTTTAACATGTTGATATCTTCTTATAAGGCATGATACATTGAGTGGTTTCTTTGAGTTAAGTCTCCTATTCAACATCTCGTCTGTTTTAAGATTAGGAGTATATTCACTAATATACCAACTAATTTCATCAATTAGAAATGTATTCTGAGCAGCAAAAGCATTACCATCACCAAAAAGTAATCTATTTTCATTATCATTCCTTTGTGGTTGAAATCTAATTTTAAGACCATACAGAAATTTATCATGATCACAAAATCCAGATATACCTTTAAGAGGAACTGCCACAGTAAAACTATTATCTACTTTTGCATCATCATTATACATTCCTTTCCTTTGACTATATCCAGGGTCTGTGTTTGTTCCCGTTGACATATCAGGAATAAAACCTTCGACAGCCCCCTTTCCCATTCTATCACCGAATGAATAGAGTGTTAGGGCTCCTCATAACTCATTGACTTTTTCGTTTATTTTCAGATCAAATTGACCATAATAATGGCAGAAGTACGACTAGGTTTTGAAGAAAGAAAATTTACCATAAAGTGCTACTGGAAGCACGAAAACATCATGGAAGTGCAAAGACAATTTAGAAGACATTTTCACAAAGATCCACCAACGCGACGCACCATTGCTCGCATCCGAGATAAGTTTGAAACAGATGGAACTGTGCATGACGTCCATACGGAGCGTTCAGGAAGAACACGGTCATCAACCACCCCCGCAAAGGAAAATCAATTGCTGGAAACCCTCCACCGATCCCCACAGAAATCTGTACGACGAATGGCTCAGGAGACAGGAATCCCAAAATCAAGCGCCCATCGCATTTTGAAGCGAATTAATTGGAAAAGTTACATTCCAACATGAATCCATTGGTCCGCGTAATCGGCTGTGTTTGGAAAGTGATGGTCGTCAGTTTGAACATTTGTAAACATGCATTTATCTATTTATACATTTAACCATTAATCTTGTTTCTCAGTCAATAAATAACGCATTTATTATCATTTAAAGAGTGAGTACATTTTTTTGGGACACCCTGTATATATATATATATATATATATATATATATATATATATATATATATATATATATATATATATATATATATATATATATATATATATATATATATATACGAATTTGGAATTCAATTGCACACAACATACAGGTTACCTTAGTCAGCTATGTCGATAAGTGCATGTTCCCTAGATAGCTCACCTTCCATTGTTTAAATGTTTTGAAATCGATTAGATGCGCTGCGGATCGATTAATAGTTAGGGAACGAAACAATGGAGACGTCCCTCCCTCTCTTCTGCAAAGAGGAAGAAGAACCCTGCCATCCTGTGACGTCAACAACTCCCTCCCACCCATGGTTGAGCGGGAGGTGGATCACGAGGGCATTAGTCACGCCGGGTGCGGGGGAGGGGTGCAAAGGATAAAGAGGACATCTTTTCTTTGTTCGTGTGGGAGTCCCGTGGTCGGGCTGAATTCATGGGCTGAGTTCGTGTGGGAGTCCCGTGGTCGGGCTGAGTTCGTGGGCTGAGTTCGTGTGGGAGTCCCGTGGTAGGGCTGAGTTCTTGTAAAGAGTCCCGTGGGAGTCCCGAGGTAGGGCTGAGTTCGTGGGAGTCCCATGGCAGAGTTCGTGAAGAGTCCCGTTCTGAGTCCCGTGTGCAGAGTTCGTGTGCTGAGTCCTGTGGAGGAGGAAGCTTTTTTGCTTCGGAGAGAGCAGTCGTTCAGCCGTCGGGTCCTGCTTGGCTTGCTTGGCTTGAGGCCTTCGGAAGCTTTTTGCTTCGGCTGGCTCAGTGAGCTTCGGCTGCTGCTTTGTTTTGGAAGGAACTTGAGCCAGTTGTTCGGCTCGAGCTGCGAGTGGAGGCTTCTTCCTCTCCTTCCTCTTCTTCCTCTTCTTCTTGGTTCGTGGAGCTTTTCGTTCTCCATTTTGTTTCCGGGCTTGGTGCGACGCATCGGCCTCTTCTTGGAGTTGGATCCTCGGGGAAGCGACAATTGACAGGAAGGATCGGCGCCTCGTCTCACCAGCACGTGTTGAGAAGCGCGGGAGGATTCGTGGGATCTCGGGAAGGATCGTGGCGATTGGATCCAGCTCCCTCTCGCTGGAGCCCAGGTCCGGACAAGTTGAAGACCACACGAGGTGGAAAGGTTCGAGTCAAGCTCTGAGTTTCAGCTCACCTGTCCTCCGAGCTGGTGCTCGTGATGAAAGGCCTCAGCCACCATTTCTTGTGTGTGTGTGTGTGTGTGTGTGTGTGTGTGTGTATGTGTGTGTTGTTCGTGTGTGTGTGTGTGTGTGTGCGCGCGCACGCGTACGTGTGTCCGTGGGCCCGTCTAATAAAGTAGGAACTGCTGTTAAGTGTAAATGACTGTACATAATAAGTAAACGGTTGTAGTTCTTTTGTCGTGCTTTTGTTGCTTGTATAATTGCATACGTGGTTTGCCTTATTTAATTGCATACGTGTTTGATTATAATAAATATCGGTGTGAATGTAAACCTGCTCGTTGCGTCCATTCCCTCATTGACTGAACATTTCGTGTGTTGGGAGTTAGAAAGCCGTTGGTTTGCCGTAATAGGGGGACATTTGGACCGACGGTTCTCAGCGATTTCGCCGCTCGGAATCGCGCACGGACAAGCTCGCCTCGGCGGTTTGTTCCGTACGAGTTCCATCGAGGGTGGAATACCCCGGTCGTTGGATCACGTGGGTATTTAGGTACATTGAAGATTGGCAATCGACCCTACCCACGTGATCTTGCGATTGGCGTATTTCGGTTCTTGTACAAGCACCTGTCGCTCGGAGTTATCCTGGCAGCGATCTATATTCCGGGCGATCAGTCGGGCCAACTCGACTTCAGGCTCCGTTCAGAGCGGTGGGTTGGTGGCCGACCCCCCGGCCAGTAACAACTGGTGTCAGGAGTGGGATTTGGCCCCCTCCGCCTCCATAGCAAAATTCACAGTCGGATCAGGGGTATACGGAGCACCCCCCCCCCCATGTCCCCAAATTACGAACGTTATAAATTTTATTCCCAGCACGTAAAATGTTCAGCCAAGGTGAGCAGGGGCAGGAGGGATTAGGAATGTATTTGGAAATGTTAGAATCTATGGCTCAGAACGAAATTACCATGCAGGACACTCCCATTATGCAGGTTGACTATTCCCCGTAAATAAATGCAGAGTCTGCAATGGGCGCAGCGGCGGGGGCCGCGGTGTATGACACCCCCCCTCCCTCCTCCGTCAAAATCCCTCCTCAGTCCCTGGCGGATCCACGCCCGATAATGGCGAAGCGACTGCACCGGGCCACCTGACATGGGCCAGCTATTAGAAATATTGCTGGCAAAAATGGATGCGAACATGCAAGCATTCAGGAGCGATATGTGGACAATGCAGGGTGAAATGCAGAGCATGGGGCGAAGCCTGCAGGCGGGCATAATCGCAATTGTGTGCAATGAAACGCGTACGGTGGAGTGCAAAATGGCGGTGCCACGTGTTGGAGCGAACGAGCTGGGAGGGAGTGCAACGACTGTCCGGCCCGCGATGGAAGCGGGGGAGGACAAAGTAATTCGGGAGACGCGTTGGGCGAGACTCGAGCAGGTGACAGAGAAAGTGACGATGACACAGAGGGAAAAATTAAAAGGGGTGACGGAGACGTGTACGTCAAGACACGTAGAGACGAGGGAAATAATAAACGAGGTGACAGAAATAACAGAGATGCGGGAGATAGAAAAGGTAGAGGAGAGACAACACGATAAAGACTGGGTGAAAGCCGAACACACACACACACACACACACACACACACACACACACACACACACACACACACACACACACACACACACACACACAGCGTTGGTGGAGGACGATGAGGGGGAGCTCGGGGAATGTGTTGTGACCCGGTGCGAGCAGCAGGATAGCCTCCTTCAGGAACGAGGTGAGGGACTGTGCCCCCTTGAGGCGGATCGCGACGAGGAGAGTCCGGTCGAGCCTTGCGAGGTAAAGGGGGCGAGTGCTGTGAATGGGTGCACGCGGAGCATGGGGGTTATGGAAACCCCGGGACCCCTTGAGGTGGTGCTAATTCCCGGCGTGGTTGTTCTGGTGTGTGTGGTGTCGAAATGTGTGTTTGCGAGTGTGCCAAAATGCATGCTTTCCAGCACACATGGTGTGGATGAAGCCCCGTGTGTGGATGAAACACCGTGTGTGGATGAAGCACCGTGTGTGGATGAAGCACCGTGTGTGGATGAAACACCATGTGTCGATGAAGCACCGTGTGTGGATGAAGCACCGCGTGTGGATGAAGCACCACGTGTGGATGAAGCACCGCGTGTGGATGAAGCACCGCGTGTGGATGAAGCACCATGTGTGGATGAAGCACCGCGTGTGACAGCAACCGCGTGTGTGAGTAGCATGGTGTGTGTGAGTGAAAGGCGATGTGTGAGAGAGACAGCGTGTGTGAGGTCGCTGTACATGAGGGAGATCACAGTCCGTATGCGGGAGAACGCAACTGCATCCCCGTGTCCGAGTGCCATGGTGGAGTGTGTGAGCGTCGTTGCACGCAGGAGTGTGTGCAATGAACGGCCACGACGACAGGACCAGATGAAGGACAAGGGCCGAGTAGCGGCCGTAGCTGAATTGAGAACCATGCCGGGTTTGCACAGCAGTGAGCGCGGGGTCCGTGCTGTGCTACGCACAAGGCCGCCACATGCGCGGCTGCGCAGGTGAAACCCGGTCCGGAAACGCCAGCGGTGGATGTTAGCCGATCCCGCGGACGGACAGAAGCTTGGCTGGATTCGGAATTTGGACCGGATAGGTTCTCCACACGAGCGTGTTTGTAAAGCTCCAACGAGCAGAGCACATGTGTTCGCGTGGGGAACCCCTCGAAACGCGGGGCTTGCTTTGAGATGCGCAGAGTGACGTAATGGCTGCACGTGTGTTCGCAATCCGGCAGAAGGGAATTCCTGCCGGACGGTACAGTCCAAGAGGGACGAGGTGCGCAGGGCGCAAGCAGCTGCCATGACATTACGGAAAAAGAGCGCGGCTGTGAACTGCCGCGCTGGTGGTACGCATTATGAAAAAAAAAAAGAGCTGAGAAAAGCAAGCCTCACTTCGGGTGAACCGAATTCCCAGGCAAGGGGTGGAAGACTCCCTTGTTTGGGGGCACAGGAAGTACTAGTTAGGAGGATGGGTTAGAGTTAGTGAGACCGGCTTCATGGGGACATGGGTTGTACCTCATGGAGCCCGTGGAATGGATTAGTTGGAGGGATTTTTGTTTAGATTTAGGAAATGGAATTTTTGGATTTTTGGAGACATGGACAGACTGGAAATGTGTACTGGAAACTCTATGTAGCTTAGCTACGTAGAGTAAATGGAACGTGCATGAGTTTTAAGGGATGACGAGGGAGCACGAGTTAGTCAGGGGATTTAGTTAGAAGGATGGCAGTGTGAAGTGTTGGCGTGAGTTGCGAAATGGAAAGTGTGTGAGGAATGAGTGTAGGACAGTGGGCCCAAGTGTGCGAGTGGAGCGAATGTGGAATGCATGGTGCGAATGACTGGTTGGGGGGAGTAGTGATTCCCACCCAAGTGACCCCGGGGTCAGTTTAATGTTAGCTAATAGGTTATTCAAATTTACTAACAGGAGGTCGTTTTGTTGTTGGTGTCAAGAGAAGGCACGAAACCCGTTTGGAGGGGTGCAAGAGTTCATGGACCGGCTGGGAGCGTGGCTGTGGAAAGTTGAGTTTTGTTTTGTGGGCACCCCAGGCACCGGACTCGTCGGCCAGAGTAGGCCAAGGGCCCAAGAGGGGTCGGGATAGAGTAGTGGGCACGGGCGACCCGTCGGAAACGGGACCCGTAGTGCCAGAATGCCACGGGGGCAGTGTAGTGGGCACGGGCGACCCTCGGAAAGGGACCCGGGGCATCAACACGCCATGTGGGCATCGGAGGGGGGCAATGCCAGAGAGGGCAACCCCCTGCGTTTATAGGGAGCAACTAGGCTCGGAGGCAGCCTGCGGGCCTGGGGGTGCCATGATTAGAGTTCGGCAGAGGGGGAGTTCCTGCCAGTTGAGCCACGCTGCCCAGCCAGGAAATTGTGCGAGGGCACGTATGAAAATTTGAGGGCAAGGCCCAAATTTATAATGGACACCAACACAGGCGACGGGAATCATGGTTTTTAGAACTGGTAGTTTTAAAGTGTGAGGCGTTTTTGGAAAGCCCCGGGGTAGTTTCAGGTTAATGAATGTTAGGGTAGATAGGAGATGTACCCCTTCGCACCATCCATCCCTTCGCTCATTGTAGGCCGCTGGACTCACCTTGGTAGATCGCTGAATTCTGAGGAGGCCATTCTGAGGCTTAATTGGGCCTCAAGACAGAACGCCAGCTCTCCTTTATTCCCCTCCAGAGAGGGAACGTAGGGATTGGGAGTAGGCTAGGTTGACAGGATAGGTTAGCCGGACAATGACGATAAAGGGGTTTAGGGAGACAATTGTAAAAGGGAAATAAAAATAATACAAATAAAGAGGGGCTAAATTTTGTTGTTTTTGTGGCAAATTAAGGGAGCGGGTATGGACAGAGACAGGCAAAGGCGATAGAGTGGGGGGGGGGCGAGACAGTAGGCTAGGTCTGAGCCCGCCTTCAAAGCGGCCGGCACCACCGCACTCCCTCCAAACCTGATGAAACCACACCAGAGGCCGGCCAGCTTCACCTGTCGGCCTGTTGTGCTGCAGCCGCCTGTTCTGCATGGGCTTACCTTGCCATGCCTTTTTGCCCGCCTCTGCCATGACCCCATCCATGCCTGCTAGCCCTTGTTTGTGTTTGCCCCTGTGCCCATCCATCACCATGCGTGCCTGGACCATCCAGTTTTGTGAGGACTGCCCTGCAGGCAGCCTGTGCATCCAGTCCATTTTTTGTGTTTTGTGACCATCTCCATCCATTCCCCTGCACCTAAGACTTTGCTCTGACTTTTGCCTTTCCCCTTTCACAGATCACAACTCCTGGGCCATGGTTAGTGTAATGTAATAGAGAAGTTAAGATTGTAAATATGTGGAACCCCACCTGCATGTTTGTTTTAGCGCCAGCAATTTTAGTTAAGTTGTCCGAATGAGTCTGTGAGAGTTTGTTTAGTTAGTTACGCAGCGCATTAGGTTATTTATTTTTGGGACACGTTTAAAGAAATGTCGCACTCAGGGATCCGAAGGTAGAACGTACTAGGGGAAAACTTACACATGCTGGTCACACGAAAATTTGACGACTCGGGACGAGTTTGTAAAAAGCGGAGGGGGTAGTGTTACGAATTTGGAAGTCAATTGCACACAACATACAGGTTCCCTTAATCAGCTATGTCGATAAGTGCATATTCCCTAGATAGCTCACCTTCCATTGTTTAAATGTTTTGAAATCGAATAGATGCGTTGCGGATCGATTTAATAGTTAGGGAACGAAACAATGGAGACGTCCCTCCCCCTCTTCTGCAAAGAGGAAGAAGAACCCTGTCATCCCGTGACTTCAACAACTCCCTCCCACCCGTGGTTGAGCGGGGGGTGGATCACGAGGGCATGAGTCACGCCGGGTGTGGGGGAGGGGGTGCAAAGGATAAAGAGGACATCTTTTCTTTGTTCGTGTGGGAGTCCCGTGGTAGGGCTGAGTTCGTGGGCTGAGTTCGTGTGGGAATCCCGTGGTAGGGCTGAGTTCTTGTAAAGAGTCCCGTGAGAGTACCGAGGTAGGGCTGAGTTTGTGGGAGTCCCATGGAAGAGTTCGTGAAGAGTCCCGTTCTGAGTCCCGTGTGCAGAGTTCGTGTGCTGAGTCCTGTGGGAGGAGTAAGCTTTTTTGCTTCGGAGAGAGCAGTCGTTCAGCCATCGGGTCCTGCTTGTCTTGCTTGGCTTGAGGCCTTCGGAAGCTTTTTGCTTCGGCTGGCTCAGTGAGCTTCGGCTGCTGCTTTGTTTTGGAAGGAACTTGAGCCAGTTGTTCGGCTCGAGCTGTGAGTGGAGGCTTCTTCCTCGACTTCCTCATCTTCCTCTTCTTCTTGGTTCATGGAGCTTTTCGTTCTCCATTTTGTTTCCTGGCTTGGTGCGACGCATCGGCCTCTTCTTGTAGTTGGATCCTCGGGGAAGCGACGATCGACAGGAAGGATCGGTGCCTCGTCTCACCGGCACGCGTTGAGAAGCGGGGGAGGATTCGCGGGAGCTCGGGAAGGATCGCGGCGATTGGATCCAGCTGGCTCTCGCTGGAGCCCGCATCCGGACAAGTTGAAGACCACACGAGGTGGAAAGGTTCGAGTCAAGCTCTGAGTTTTAGCTCACTTGTCCTCCGAGCTGGAGCTCATGAGTAAAGGCCTCAGCCACCATTTCGTGTGTGTGTGTGTGTGTGTGTGTGTGTGTGTGTGTGTGTGTGTGTGTGTGTGTGTGTGTGTGCGTGCGTGTGCGTACGTGTGTCCGTGGGCCCGTCTAATAAAGTAGGAACTGCTGTTAAATGTAAATATCTGTACATAATAAGTAGACGGTTGTAGTTCTTTTGTCGTGCTTTTGTTGCTTGTATAATTGTATACATGTTTTGCCTTATTTATTTGCACATGTGTTTCATTATAATAAATGTCCTTGTGTGAATGCAAACCTGCTCATTGCGTCCATTCCCTCATTGACTGAACATTTCGTGTGTTGGGAGTTTGAAAGCCTTTGGTTTGCCGTAATAGGGGGACATTTGAACCGACGCTTCTCGGCGATTACGCCGCTCGGAATCGCGCATGGACAAGCTCGCCTCAGCGGTTTGTTCCGTACGAGTTCCGTCGTGGGTGGAATACCCCGGTAGTTGGATCACGTGGGTATTTAGGTACATTGAAGATTGGCAATCGACCCTACCCCCACGTGATCTGCCGATTGGCGTATTTCGGTTCTTGTACAAGGACCCGTCGCTCGGAGTTATCTGGGCGGCGATCTATATTCCGAGCGATCGGTCGGGCCGACTCGACTTGCGGCTCTGTTCAGAGCGGTCGGTTGGCGGCCGACCCCCCGGCCAGTAACAATATATATATATATATATATATATATATATATATATATATATATATATATATATATATATATATATATATATATATATATTGTTGTGGATTTCCACCCGCCGGCGTGCGGACGACCGCTTCCAGCCAATGGCGGCCGCTTTCGCCCACCGAACGGACAATGTAGTCAGAGCTTTCTGGATCAAACGCCGAAATCCCGCTATGGGTGTGTTTTTAAGCACACCACAGCCTAGTCAACATTCTACCCGTGCGATATAGGGTCAATCGCCGAATTGTCGATATACCTGATTAATCGCACGGCAGACTACCGAGAGACCGTACCTCAACGGGGCCGCTTGGAAACGAGTCGCTTAAGCAGCTCGCTCCGTTTTGGGATAACCGAGCGGGGTATTTATCGCGCAGCCCCGTTGGACCCGATTCTATTATCGGTTATTTAACAACCAACTATATTCCGAGTGCAATATGGCAGTTCAATTAGGGAAAGGACGCAACGGATGGGTGAACATTTGAACAAGCACATTTGTTTCACAAGACACATATGCAGGTGATGTGGATTTTTTTAACCCAACTTGTTGTGGTCGTTGAAGGATTCTACCTGGCCGATTGTGGAATCCTATTTGACTTCAGGCAGAGTTTAACGTTTGTCCTATTTGGTTATAAAATCCTGCATAAAACCCAATTGACTGATAAAACCGATGTCCACACAAGTCCTTCCTTGTGAAACAATTTATTTTCTAATTATTCACCATACACTTTTCACCCTCATACAATGAACTTACGAATCCCCATTGATTGCAATATTATTTGGTTCTATTTCATTTATTCTTACTTTAGTTAACAGTTAGACCAACCCAATTCAATTCACTTCCACTTTACATCAGAGAGTTTTATTCTAACTTGGTACTTGGTCAGTTCCAAGGAGCACAAGCCACTGCGATTCTAATACTTCCTCAGGTACTGCACTGAAACAATTTCACATTTCAAAGCATTTTATCCTTTCATGGGAGAGTGGTTGGGGCTATCAACCCAGACTGCAGATGTGTCCTTTAGACAAGAAGCCACTTCGTACATTTTGAGGCAAAGGTTCGCTTCAAGGCAAAGGTTCGTTCGCAAAGATTTCCATTACTCAAGTTCAATCAACAGTGGCAGCGAGTGCTCATGTCAGAAAATGAGTGAGTTTCCATTTAATTTATGGCCTGTTCATCAGCATGTGTCACACATTGAAAACATGCTACCCGAAGTCAGAAGATATACAGGTCAGGGTGTGGATAGAGCAGCACCCAACGGGAAACACAATCGAAGCACTCCTTGAGCTGAGGAGTAGGTAGATGTGGGCAAGTACAAGTTTGGGCCGGACACTGGGTTGAAGGAGACGGAAAGGAACACGTTGTAAACAACTCGCAGTGTGGAACTCCCGGCCTGTCGTACATTGAAGCAACCACAGCATGTTCACGATGTATTTGCAGAGCGGCAATCGAGAGTGTGGCTGAGAACATTCCTCCACACTGGCACCACATAACGCCGACGTTAAGACTTTGCTCAACCTTCAGCTCAGTGGGTTTTTTCTTTCTTTTCCCACATTGCTCCATCTTATCTCCTGAGGAAGGGGCACGATCACGTGTTAAATTCTCAATCACCAAAATCTGGGTTCTCCCATCGTCCAATCTTTGTGTGGAAGTTCTTTCCAAGCTTCATTTAGACGAAATCGTAAATTTCATAGTTTAACTGCATTCAACACTCCGAAACAAACAAAACCAAAGTTAACATCGAGTAAACATCATGGGCTCATGTATTTCCACAAGACTGACAAAGGTTCTTCCAAAGCATTTAACTTGCATTATCAATATTTTATCTCTTTCCTTATTATTTCCCTAAATGACAACTAAAATATACAGAAATCTCAGTTGTATGTGTACTCAAAACATTCATCTCATTTGCTATTTCCATGTAAAAGCAAACAGTCTCCATCAGGGTTCCAATTTGCGATCAATAATTAATTCTTTTCACAAAAATATTCCATCATTTATCCCAAAATATGAAACTAATCTATTTCTTCAAGAACCGAATCCAAATCGATTTTGCACAGCTACCATTTTAACATTCACATCTGCTATACAATTTACAGTTTCATTCACAAATAGTTCCAGAGCAACTGCCATTTTTTTAATCTTGATTTAATTCTCAATAACTTTTCCTTATCCTCAATTAACAGATTGACAAAGTCCTTAGGTAAAGGATTCTCAATTTGAAATCTCAAAACAAAAGTTTATATTAATTACAACTTAAAGAAACATGATGGTTCCTTCCCAATGAGTTATTTTCCCCCAATTTTCTATTTTTTAATGAGCTTAGTCTGAAAGTAACTAACACAGTTACCAAGCTGCAGAGCGTAAAATATCTCAAAAATAATGTTTAACCAATCTCTCTAAAACAACACTCTGAATTCCATCGACGTTTTAAATCTCTGACATTTTTCCATCTATCCACTTCTCTCTCACCAAAACAGCAAACATGCTGCCATTTTTCCAACTCACATGCACAAATCATCTTATCACTTCCTCTGACCTTCTCAATTACGAATCCATTTTCCTTTATCAAAACAAATAAATCATTTTAAACAGTTGTACAAAAATTGTCAAATCACTTGTCAAATCTGTCATCAGGCGAATATCATTTAAATTGCAGCTCAAACACTGTCTACACATGCAGCTTCACCCTCCACAATCTTTATCCCAGTCTTGGAAAAGCATCTTAAACTTCAGACTAATAAACATCCAATCTCTCAGAAACAACTTTTTGCTCAAAACAATAAAATATTTCCTTTTAAAATCCATAAATCAAAAATTAAATCTTCAGCTTCTATCCAATTAAATCATGAATTTACCTTGACTGAATCGATCAAAGGGTTACACTGGGTTGTTTGCCATTACCTTCCCAGCACAAGTTCAGGCAACCTCAACATTCGCAGACGAATAAAACAATATGCCTAGTTTAACGTCCATCCAATGGAATCATCAATTATCTGTGAATCACCCCACGTGCTAAACATCATCAAATCATTAAAATCATTCCAAATCACGCTTCTACATTTAAACCACATCTTATAAGTACAATCGTTACAACTCAGATCAAATCTTCGAAACATTTCTGACACGTCCTCAGAGCTTGCCAGCACTTAAACCTGCCGGGTTGTGTAATTACAAATTATCACAATGCCAGCGAGAGCTCAACTCCCAAGACTTCACATTCCGAACACAGTATATCCCACATTCACAATTGTTATTTCAATTTATTCAAAATCCCTATAGTTTTTAAATAAAACTTCAACACTTTTTCCTAAATGGACTTCACTTTAAACATTCAGTAGAGAGGGTGTGCCACAAACACCAAGGAACAAGGAACAGGAAGTTCTCTCCACATCCGGTGGGAAGAAAAAGGAAAAAACTCTGACAGGCAAAACCAACAGTTTGCATTACTCTCTCATGGCTTCAACACATACACTAAACAGCATTGCATATCATAGACTCGCGTGTGATCACGTGACAAATACCAATCACATTTCCATCTCATCCTCTTGAATCTGCATATGAATCGAATTTCACACTTAAAGCAAAGACTCGAACACAGACTCAGTGTAAAGACATGCCACCCACCACAGATCGAGTGGAGGGGGGTCTCGCACAGTGCAGCTTGCGACCTTCACGTGGAAATACAATGCCAAGAATGCATAACATGCCATTTCAAACAGACCCACAACTTAATTCAGCACGAGTTAAAATATCGTTAAAATCCCAACAGAACACGTTTCATTGCAGTGAATATTGGACTCGCACAAGTTTCATTTTCATTTTTTTTCCTCAGCAACACATGCATCTCAATGCAAATCACCAACTACGCACCCAGCCGGTCAATCATCTCCTGCATCCTACAAAACGTTTCGTGTAAATAATTGCATTTACAAATCCGTAAAACCTCCACACAATATAATATACCAACCTCACTGCCAACAAACTTCCAGTGAGTTCAATAAACAAAAAGTAACTCTTATAACTCTTACAAACAGGTAACTTATAATGTTTATCTATTTTAACCCTATCGCGGCGTTTCAGCCGTGTCCTCGGCCATCTCTCTCATAGCCGGTCCGTATCAATGCAAACATGTGGCATGTCGCTTCATCATTCCCATTTAATTACTTGTCTGGCTCTTCATCGAGCCTCTTCTTGTCATCTGACTCCTCTTCTTCTCCAGCACTTTTCTAAAACAACTACAATACTTATCGTTTACTTTAAAATGGACTCTCTCCGCCGTATCCTCTTCTTTCTATCAATAAAATCATCTGACAATGAACTTATCCTTGTTCGAAATGTGTTACCTGCTGAGAGCGCTCTCCCTTACCTTCGCTCAAGCACTTGTCGTTCCTCCAGGCACTGCCTCCGGCAGAGTAAGCACCTCCGGTCACGAGCACCGTACCAACGTCGGTTCGAATCCGAGTCACCAGGCGCCAACTGATGTGGATTTTTTTCACCCACCTTGTTGTGATCGTTGAAGGATTCTACCTGGCCGATTGTGGAATCCTATTTGACTTCAGGCAGAGTTTAACATTTCTCCGATTTGGTTATAAAATGCTGCATAAAACCCAATTGACTGATAAAACCGATGTCCACACAAGTCCTTCCTTGTGAAACAATTTATTTTCTAATTATCCACCATACACTTTTCACCCTCATACAATGAACTTAAGAATCCCCATTGATTGCAATATTATTTGGTTCTATTTCATTTATTCTTGCTTTAGTTAACAGTTTCCAACCCGATTCACCCGATTAACAGTCTCAGACCAACCCGATTCAATTCACTTCCACATTACATCAGAGAGTTTTATTCTAACTTGGTACTTGGTCAGTTCCAAGGAGCACAAGCCACTGAGATTCTTATACTTTCTCAGGTACTTGCACTGAAACAATTTTACATTTCAAAGCATTTTATACTTTCATGGGAAAGTGGTGGGGGCTATCAACCCAGACTGCAGACGTGTCTTTTAGACGAGAAGCCACTTCGTACACTTCGAGGCAAAGGTTCGGTGTTATCAGCTCAGGTCACTCTGCTCCAGACCAAGACATTTATCATCAGTTAGGGCAAAAATCTCTTGGCCAGAAAGGACAGCCAATTCAACTTGTAGCATAAAAGTTACATTTCTAAAACTCCATTTGTTACAATTTAGGATACATTAATATAAATTTTCCCCCACACAGGCATGCACGTCAATCAATGCAGGAATGGCAATCATGCAGTGATGTATGCAATCAAGGAGAGCACGCATGCAATTATGTAACATGTAAGAGACAAACCACGAGCAATGCAAAAGAGCTACTACTGTCTATCTATTATGCACACACTTAACTGTTCTACTTACGGACATGGCGCCACAACGTTCATTCAAAAGAAACAAAGAAAAACCCCAGGAAAGACGAGGGGTAGACTGGACCTCTTGGGTCTTTATTTCACGGAGCTGTGATGACCACAGAAGCTTGCTGAGGCCGGGCTGGTTACCTTCACCTCCAAGGTGCCTCGCTGGGGCGACCCACTACGTCCCGTACTCACGGCAGCTGTCGTGACCGCGGTCCGGCCCAGGCCTCGTTTGACGGCCTGGTGATTCGGGCCCAGCCGGCAGCACCTCAGAGGAACGAACGGGTCTTTTGCTCTCTTAGAGTTGATGCTCTCTTTAAGAGCCCGTCCGTCCCTCAGCGCCGCTCGGACTGTCCCGAAGCCTGATCACCTCGGACCGGCCGGTGCTGGTTGGCGGCCTCTCTCCGGCTCTCCCCACGTCCCGCACACAAACGCGCAGTTCTGCGCGGCACGGCTGGCTTGGCCGCGCTCTCAGCTCCCATCTCCTCGGCGAACCCATACCTTCACTGCCCTCCACTGGACTCGAACCTTGCTCTTTACTCCACTCCAAACCCTGACCGACTGAACTCGACTGAACTTAACTCGACTTGGCGCTCTGCGCGCCTTTTTATAGGGTTCGTGAGGCAAGGTTTGATCTCCGCTCTTTCACCTCTGACCCCCCACTGGCTCCGCCCCTCTGGGTCTCCTGATTCAAATTCCGAGGCGAAGCTCGGAGCGAGCGGACGTGTTTGAAATCACCGTCGCTGGCGCCCACAAAGGATAGCGGACGTTGTGGAGATCACCGGCCCTGCACAACGTGGAAACCCCCGCATCTGTTAGCGGCGATCTCGCCATGGCCGGAGCAAAGATGGCGGCGTTTGCAGAGTTGAAGGTGAAGCGATGTTGTTTGTTGTTGGTTATTGGGAGAGATGTGGTTTAGGAGTTGGTGGCTGTGGTTGGCGTTGTGAAGACGGTGGTTGTGGTTGGCGTTGTGGAGAAGGTGGTTGTGTGAAGGCGGTTGTGGAGGAGGTGGTTGTGTGAAGACGGTTGTGAGAGCGATGTTGGTGGTGGAGGTGGTTGTTGTGAAGCGGTTGGTCGAAAATAACGACAGCAAAAGAATAACGGCAAACTCAAAGATCACAGCCTGGTTACACAAATAAATCCCTTCGACATTGGTGGGGAAATCTATCTGAACACAGACTTATCGACATAACTGATCTAAGGACCTATATGGTGTTCTGTGAATTTCCACAGCCGTAACACTACCCCCTCCCCTTTTTACAGACTCGTCCCGAGTCGTCAAATTTTTGTGTGCCTGTATGTGTAAGTTTCCCCCCAATACATTTTATCTTCGGATCCTTGAGTGCGACATTTAGTGTATTCGTGTCCCAAAAATAAATAACCTATGGGCTGAGTAACTAACTAAACAAACCCACTCATGCAGACGACTTAAATAAATTGCCGGTGCTATGACAAACATGCAGGGGGCGCAAAACCATGTACAATTTACCTTGACCTTATCCTTATACATGTTACACGAAACCATGGCCCAGGACTGATGGACTGTCTGGGGAAAAGGGCATGGCAAAGTTAGTCACAGTTTGTGAGAGTGAGCGCCCCCGCAGCTGAAGGTCGAATGTCTTGAACAGCCTGTTCAAAAGGCCCAGTCGCCTGTCACAAAATCTTTTCATGTCTTCAGCTGCTGGAGGCAACTCACCCTAACCCGGCATGCCATATGCCATCCCACAGGCCATACTTGAAGCAGAGAGCCAGGCTGCTCAAATGCAGTCTCTGGCTCATGAAACAAATGCAGGTGTGAATGGGGAATGTGGCCAGCTGCCCAATGCAGTCTTAGGCCTCCCCCCTGAAATGAGCGCAGTGAACACAAACGGTGCACGGGCTGCACCAATGCAGTCCCCGTGTGTGGCTGCCTGCAAGGCAGTCCCTGCAGAATATTGGATGGTACTGACGCAAGCAACACAAGAAAATGAATGGAGCACGGGCTGCTCAATGCAGTTTCCATGTGCAGATGGATGGATACAATCACAGTGCATGGGCTGCCCAATGCAGTCCCGTGGTGCGGCTGCCTGAAGGGCAGTCCCTGCAACTTGCGCGATGATCCTGGCGCACATGGTGATGGATGGAATGGGGCAAATGCAAAGAGGGCTAGCAGGCATGGGGTCAAGGCAAAGGCAGGCAGACAAGGCATGGCAAGGCCGGCACAGGCCATTGTAGCAAAAACAGGCCAGCAGGTGAAGCTGGCCGGCATACGCCTTGTAGCAAAAACAGGCCGGCAAGTGAAGCTGGCCGGCCTCTTATCCCGTTCTGGAGGTTCGTGGAGGGAGAGCTGTGGTGCTGGCCACTCGGAAGGCGGGCTCGGACCTACCCTACTGTCTCCCTCCCAACCTATCGCCTTTGCCTGTCTGTCCATACCCACCCCCTTAGTTGGCAAAAATCCAAATTAAGCCCCAACTTATTTTTTTGTTTGTTTTATTTTATTTCCCCCATTATAATTCGTCTCCCTAACCCCCATTATAGTCTCAGTCGGCTAACCTATCCTGTCCTAGCCTACTCCCAACTCCTGTGTTCCCTTCCTGGAGGGGAATAAGGGAGAGCTAGTGTCCTGTGTCGAGGCCCAATGAAGCCTCAGAATGGCCTCCTCAGATCTCAGCGATCTAGTCATACAGTTTTTGACAGATTGGGCTGAAATTTTTTGACAAAGAGGTTGATTATAGTGCGCATAAAAACGCGGAAGCCGATTTTTGATTTTCAAAAAAAGAAATTTGTGGATTTTTTCAAAAATTTCAAAGTCCCGTTGCTAGGCAACGGTGGTGTCTGTAGCAACGGTGCTCAAAAGCATACAACTCGATCCTGGTATGAACCTACCTGTCAAGTTTCATCAAAATCGGTTGACTCCTCTGGCCTCCAGAGCTGACCATTACATACAAACATACAAACATACAGACAGACGGAAAAAGTGAAAATAAGGGTACTCTAGCAACCACCCAACAAACATACATACAGACAGACGGAAAAAGTGAAAATAAGGGTATCTAGCAACCACCCAACAAGCCAGTATGCGACATGGGTGGTCGCTACATAATTGCATACTAGTCATACAGTTTTTGATGGATCGGGCTGAAAATGTTTGACAAAGAGCGTGATTGGAGTGCGCATAAAATCATGAAAGCCGATTTTTAATTGTCGAAAAAATTAATTTTGTAGAATTTTTCAAATGTTTCAAAGTCCCATTGCGAGGCAACGGTGGTGTCCATAGCAACGTTGCTCAAAAGCATAGAACTAGATCCTGGTATGAACCTACCTGTCAAGTTTCATCAAAATCGGTTGACTCCTCTGGCCTCCAGAGCTGTCCATTACATATAGACATACAAACAAACAAACATACAACCGGTAGGCGACATGGGTGGTCGCGACATAATTGCATACTAGTCATATAGTTTTTGACGGATCGGGCTGAAATTTTTTGACAAAGAGGTTGATTATAGGGCACATAAAAGCGCGGAAGCCGATTTTTCATTTTCGACAAAACAATTTTTTTAGGATTTTTCAAAAATTTCAAAGTCCCGTTGCTGGGCAACGGTGGTGTCCATTGCAACGGTCCTCAAAGGCATAGAACTAGATCCTGGTCTGAACCTACCTGTGAAGTTTCATCAAAATCGGTTGACTCCTTGGGCCTCCAGAGCTGTCCATTACAGACAGATATACAGACAGAGGGAAAAAGTGAAAATCAGGGTACTCTAGCGACCACCCAACAAGCCGGTAGGCGACATGGGTGGTCGCTACATAATTGCATACCAGTCATACAGTTTTTGCCTGATCGGGCTGAAAATTTTTGACAAAGAGGTTGATTATAGTGGGCATAAAGGCCTGGATGCCGATTTTTGGTTTTCAAATTTTTTTTGGGGGGGGGGGGATTTTTCAAAAATTTCAAAGTCCCGTTGCTAGGTAACGGTGGTGTCCATAGCAACGGTGCTCAAAAGCATACAACTCGATCCTGGTGTGAACCTACCTGTCAAGTTTCATCAAAATCGGTTGACTCCTCAGGCCTCCAGAGCTGTCATTTACATACAGACATACAAACAAACAAACATACATACAGACAGACAGAAAAAGTGAAAATAAGGGTACTCTAGCGACCACCCAACAAGCCGGTCGGCGACATGGGTGGTCGCTACATAAATGCATACTAGTCATACAGTTTTTGACGGATCAGGCTGAAAATGTTTGACAAAGAGGTTGATTATAGTGCGCATAAAAGACTGGAAGCCGATTTTGGATTTTCGAAAAAATATATTTTTTAGGATTTTTCAAATATTTCAAAGTCCCGTTGCTAGGCAACGGTGGTGTCCATAGCAACGGTGCTCAAAAGCATAGAACTCGATCTGGGTATGAACCGACCTGTCAAGTTTCATCAAAATCGGTTGACTCCTCTGGCCTCCAGAGCTGTCCATTACAAACAAACACGCAAACATACATACGGACAGACGGAAAAAGTGAAAATAAGGGTACTCTAGCGCCCACCCAACAAGCCGATAGGCCACATGCGTGGTTGCTACATAATTGCATACTAGTCATACAGCTTTTGACGGATCGTGCTGAAATTTTTTGACAAAGAGTTTCATTATAGTGCGCATAAAAGCCTGGAAGCCGATTTTTGATTTTCGAAAAAATTAATTTTGTAGGATTTTTCAAAAAATTCAAAGTCCCGTTGCTAGGCAACGGTAGTGTCCATAGCAATGGTGCTCAAAAGCATAGAACTAGATCATGTATGAACCTACCTGTCAAGTTTCATCAAAATCGGTAGACTCCTCTGGCCTCCAGAGCTGTCCATTACATACAGACAAATATACAGACAGAGGAAAAAGTGAAAATAAGGGTACTCTCGCGACCACCCAACAGACAGATGGAAAACCTGAGAATAATGGTAGTCTAGTGACCACCCAACAAGCCAGTAGGCGACATGTGTGGTCACTATATAATTGCATACGTCATACAGTTTTTGACGGATCAGGCTGAAAATTTTGACAAAGAGGTTAATTATAGTGTGCATAAAAGCGCAGAAGCCAATTTTTGATTTTCGAAAAAAATTAATTAAGATTTTGAAAAATTTCAAATTCCCGTTGCTCGGAAACGGTGGGCTCCATAGCAACGGTGCTCAAAACATACAACTAGATCATGGTATGAACCGACCAGTGAAGTTTCATCAAAATTGGTTGACTCCTCTGGCCTCCAGAGCTGTCCATTACATGCATACAGACAGACGGAAAAACTGAGACTAAGGGTAGTCCAGCGACCACCCAACAGACAAACAGATGGAAAATCTGATACAAAGGGTAGTCTAGTGACCACTGAATAAGCAAGCTCAAATGAGCTAAGATCCTCGTCCTCTTAATGATGACATCTTAAAAACGAATATGACCTCATTGTGAGGTATCAGGTTTATGATAAATTATCTGTGCTAATGCCCGGGTTGATACCCGCAAACAAATTTCAAACAGCTTGCCTAGTTTTGGAGATAATGGTATAGGTGATTTCCATTAGCAGCGATATTATGACGTCAACTTTTTTTCTAGGAAGAATTTCCAAAATCAGAGATGGTTACTGCCTGTGCGTGGGCTTTCTGCATATACATGGCAAGGTTCACGAAGATCCGATGAAAACTCAGGGTTGTGAAACAAAAAATGTCAAAAAATAGGAATGACGTCATAAAAATTGATATGACGTCATAGTGATGTATCATATGTGCGGTCATTCATCTCTGTTAATGCCCTGTTCGATTCCCGCAAACAGAATTCAAAAAGCTTGCCTAGTTTCGGAGATAATTTTTTTGGCGATTTCCATTCGCGGAGATATTTTGACGTCATAACTTTTTTTCTAGGAGGAATTTTAAAAATTGGAGATGGTTACTGTCTGCGCAGGGTATATATATATATATATATATATATATATATATATATATATATATATATATATATATATATATATATATATATATATATATATATATATATATATATATATATATATATATATATGCCAAGTTTCAGAAAGTTTCGATGAAAACTGTAGATTGTGAAACAAAAAAGTCCACAAGAAGAAGATGAAGAACAACCACGTCAGTAAGACTTAGAGATCCTCCACGACGATCTAAAAATAAATCATGGAATCGTTTTGTTAGGCAAAATTTAATCAAAATTTTTGACTCATCAAAGTAGCCACCTTTTGCAGATATAACAGCCGAACATACTCGTTGCATTCTTTCTACAATGGAAATCAAATATTGTTCAGAAAGTTATTCCCAACACTATTGCAGAAGTTCCCACAAATGTGTTGGACTTGCAGGTTGCTTTGCTTTCACCCTTCTGTCCAGTTCATCCCAAACCAGCTCGATGAGGTTTAAGTCTCAAGTCTAAAGTCTAGATGATTGTGCTGGCCATTCCATGAATTGAAGCCTGCCGTCTTATGAGATCCTCGTGGAGGATCTCTCAGTCTTACTCACGTTGTTGTTCTTCATCTTCTTCTTGTGGACTTTTTTGTTTCACAGCCCACAGTTTTCATCCAAACTTCCTGAAGCTTGGCATATACTGTATATGTAAAAATTCCCTGCACAGACAGTAATCATCTCCGATTTTGAAAATTCCTCCTAGAAAAAAAGTTATGACATCAAAATATCTCCGCTAATGGAAATCGCCAAAAAAATTATCTCCGAAACTAGGCCAGCTTTTTAAATTCTGTTTGTGGGAATCGAACAGGGCATTAACAGAGATGAATTACCGCACATACGATACATCACTGACGTCATATCAATTTTTATGACGTCATTCCTATTTTTTGGCATTTTTTGTTTCACAACCCAGAGTTTTCATCGGATCTTCGTGAAACTTGCCATGTATATGCAAAAAGAACCACGCGCAGGCAGTAACCATCTCCAATTTTGGAAATTCTTCCTAGAAAAAAGTTGACGTCATAATATCGCCGCTAATGGAAATCGCCGATACCATTATCTCCAAAACTAGGCAAGCTGTTTGAATTTTGTTTGCGGGAATCAAGCCGGGCATTAGCACAGATAATTTATCGCAAACCTGATACATCACATTGACGTCATATTCGTTTATATGACGTCATCATTAAGAGGACAAGGATCTTAGCTCATTTGAGCTTGTTCTTTTCTGCGAAGGTAGTTCTGACAGTAGAGGATAAATGGGGCTTCTGAGGCATCCCTGCAAATGAATGGGGAAAAGGGGGAAAACTCTCTGAATCAACCCCGGAAAAGCCCAAAACAGGAGATGGATTCCTCCCCCTCCCATAAAAATGAATGGGGAAACCATTCTGACTCGAGGCCCATCAGGACAAAAGAGGAGAATGATTTTCTTCCCCCCCCCCCCCGACTCTCTGACTCAAGGCCCATTGAGCACATGTTAAATTGAGACATTGATTAAAGCACTTCTTTCCTTTTATATTTTCATTTCACTCAAAGAATGATCCAACGAATATTTGTCCATGTTCTTCTCGAGGTAATAAATTAATTTTTCAATTACATTCATCACCATTGAGTATATTCACAAATATTATTTTAGAACTTAGTGCTTGGTTTATATGTCTTTGTTGAGCAGAAATAAAATGATAAACTTCTCTTAATGCTCTTGTTTGACCACATCCTAATCCACATATCATTTTGAGATTGTAGTAAATTGTTTTTCCATTGTTCATTTGACAACCATCAAAGTTTTCAGTCCATTCAAGGATATTTATTTTTTCCTTTACATCTTCCAACTTATTTGTAATTAAATTTATCCGCTTAGGACTTAGTTATTTTATAACTTGGTTTACGAAGTTCTTCAGCTAAAATGCATGGTCGGTAGGTCGAAATATAAATATAAATATTGTTGTGGTTGACGAAATTCACAAACCACCATTCAGGTCCCTTAGGTGAGATATCTCGGTAAGTATATGTGTAGTTAGGCCCAAACCCGTTGTCTAGAGGGAATAAATGTCATTCATGAGGGCTGCGACTCTTCAGGATAGCCGTTTTTCTTTTACTATCTTTATTTTGGACCAGCCGCCATTATTACCACCACCAACCACGTCTCAACAGCCATCACAACAACAACCACCAACCACAACGCCACTTCACAACAACAACCACCAACCACAACGCCGCTTCACCACAACCGCCACCACCTTTACTGTCACAACTCGCCACCATCGCATCACCGTCATCTCGCGCCACTCGTGGGCACCGATGCTGGACTCGTGCGGGGCGCGCACCGAGCAGCCTGTTCAGAAACATCACGGACCTTCCGCAGAAAAACGGATCAAAAACGATTCACGCCCACTTTTCCTCGGGCCAATGGGGAGCGAGGTGAAAGGTCGGAGGCAGAGGGTCAAAGATGAAAGAGCGAAGCCACGGGGCTTATAAAAACGACTACGTTCGTCAGACGAGTGGAGTTGGAAGTGGAGAAGAGAGAGTTCGCAGTGGGAGTTCGCGGTTCAGTTCGCAGTTGGCAGTTCGCAGTTGGGAGTTCGCGGAGTCGGAGTGAAGAGGACGAAGCTGTGGAGAGGCGGCGGCGGCGAAGGCGGTTGAGGGGGTGCTCGCGTCAGATTCGGGGAACTGCGGAAGGAGAGGCCGGCGGCGCGACCGAGGTTGTGGTGGAGACGCTCGTCGCGGGACCCGAGATTTTGTGACATCCTCCTTTCCCCGAGCATCAGCAACCCCCTCCTGTTTCCCCCCCGCGCTGAGATAGTGCGACAAAAGGGGGCCCCCTTCCCACCCCCTGCCAGCCACTGTCCGCGAGGCCCGCGGAGTTGAGGCACCACCGCCGCTCCGCGTCTCATCATCAGACGGGTAGGCCCGACACGGTCTCGGCCCCAGGCCCGCCTACCCCCCTCATCCTGGAGGGTGGTTCTCTTTTCTTTTGCTTTGGGAATATGTGTTGTTGGCGCCGTCTGTGAAGTAAAATTGTATAAGTGTTGCCGAGTGCCCGGTAGTCGGATAGATCTGCATTGTTGCATTTGCTTTTTGTCTTCTTCTTTTACATGTGCTTTTGGTGGAATTGTATATGTGTGCTTTCCGTTCATCGCGAAATAAATGTGCGTATTGTTGAACTGTTTTCCCGCTTCGCTTCGTCATTTCTTTCATTGAATCCCCATCTTGCTTCACGTAAAGGGTTGGTCGTGGGCTAAGACGCCCGATAATTAATCGAACCGTCGAGGCCGACGAATAACACCGCTCGGTTATCCCGATAGTACGGAACAGGTCGCTTAAGTGGCCCGTGTCCGAAGTCGACCTGCGGCGAGGTGCGATCGCCCGGTCTACCCTCCGTGTGGGTACTTAGGTAGGTCGAATTTGGCGAGCAACCCTATCCCACGCGGGGGCCGATTGGCTCGATCGCGGTGAGACCGAAAGGTCCACCCGTGACTGGTTCCCGGCGTTAGTCCGAGAGGGTCACGACTGGATTGTCCGTCCGGTGGGCGACGTGCCGCGATTCGAGTTACGTGGCCGTTCGGACGCCGGCGGGCGCGAAACCGCAACACTGGTGTCAGGTCGTGCGATACAAACCCATCGCCCTCCTCACGGCACTGGTAACGGAGAACGGGAAAACGGGCTCTCCTGTCTCCGGCTAAATTCACGGGAATCGGTCCAGGGGTGAGAGGAGCGACCCCCGATTCCCTCCAAATTACGAGCGAGCCAAATTAACCCTTTAAGAGAAGCAAGATGGCGTCTCAAGGCGAGCGGGAGCCGGGGGTATTAGAAATGTATATGTGTAGTAATGTAGAATCCATGGTCCAGGATGAAATCCCCGTGCAGGAAATGTTGGTTGTACAGGAAAACGAACTCGCCCAACTGAACCCAGAGCCCGAAATGGGTGCGGCAGCGGCCGCGGTGTATGACACCTCCCCTCCCCCTCTCCACCAAAACCCTTCCCCAACTCCTGCCGAAACGGCTCACCCAAGCGCACCCGACATGGCCCAGCTATGCGCCATGCTGGCGGAAATGACAGCGAACATGATCAAGCAAATGAACGAAAAAATGGATACATACACAAATGAAATGAAAAACGGAATGAAAGGCATGAACGAAAAGATGGATACAAATACAAATGAAATGAAAAACGAAATGAAAGGCATGAACGAAAGGATGGATACAAATACAAATGAAATGAAAAACGAAATGAACAAGCAAATAAACGGAATGGAAGCAAACATGAAGGAGGAAATGAAAGAGCTACGGGGTGAGACGCGGAACATGGGCCGATGCCTGCAGGCGGGCATGAAGGCCGTGACCAGGGAGATAAAAATGGCGACTCCACGTGTGGGAGCAAACGAGCTGGGTGGGGGTGCAACGGCTGACAGGCCCGCGGTGGAGGCGGGTGAAAAAATAATTCGGGGAACGTGTTGGGCGAGGGTCGTGACGATGACCGAAAGGGAAAAATTAAATGGGGAGACCAAAACGTGTGAGACGAGACACGAGGTGACGACAACGGAAATAATAGTTGAGACAAGGGAGGTAAAGGGTGAAGAGTTGGCAGAGACACGGGAGACAGAAAAAATAGAGGGAAGACTACACGATGAAGACGGGGTAAGTGACGCACACACACACACAGAGGTAGTGGAGGACGATGAGGTTGAGCTGGCGGACCGTGCAGAGACCCAGTGCGAGCAGCTGGATGGCCTCCTCCAGGAACGAGGGGAGGGAGTATGCCCCCTTGAGGCGAGTCACGACCAGGTGAGTTCGGTCGTGCTTCGCGAGGTTGAGGGGACGAGTGCTGCGGACGGGTGCACGGAAAGCTTGGGGGGTATAGAGGCCCCGGAGACCCTTGTGGGGACACGAATCCCCAGTGTGGTTGTCCCTGTGTGTGTGGTGCAAGGTGTGAGTGCGTCCCCGTGTGTGGAAGCGACCCCGTGTGTGAGTGGTGTGGTGGCGATGGTGCCAGAGTACGTGCTTCCCAGCACGCCGTGTGTGGATGAGGCACCGTGTGTGGAAGAGGCCATGTGTGTGGATGAAACGGCCAGTGTGAGTGAGGCACCGCGGATGAGTGCCCTCGCGTGTGTGAGTGAGGCACCGCGGGTGAGTTCCCCCGCGTGTGTGAGTGAGGCACGGTGTGTGGATGAGGCACCGCGGGTGAGTGCCCCCGCATGCGTGAGTGAACGGCCGTGTGCAAGGTCGCTGTGTGCAAGGGAGACCGTGTGTGTGAGAGAGCGGTATGTGAGGGAGATGTCGGTTGGCATGCGGGAGCACGCAGCCGCGTCTCCCGGTGTGAATGTAATGGAATGGAGTGTGAGCGTCGTAACACGCAGGTGTGCGTGGGTGGAATGGAGGCGACGACGGCGACATGTGAAGAAAGAAAGCCGAGTAGCGGCTGTAGTTGTTTCGGGGACCGTGCCAGGTTCACCCAGCAGTGAGCACGAGGTCCGTGCTGTGCAACGCACGAGGCCACCACGTGCTCGCTTGCGAGAGTGAAGTCCCGGTCCAGAAACGCACGCGGTGGATTTGCCGATCCCGCGGACGGACAAAGTTTAGGCAGGATTATGGATTTGGACCGGACGGGTTCTCCACGCGATCGTGTGTGTTAAGCTCCAACGGGCAAAGCACATGTGTTCGCGTGGGGAACCCCTCGAGACGTGGGGCTTGTGTTTTTTTTATGCGCACGGTGACGCCATGGCTGCACGTGGGGTTGGAATCCGGCAGGAGGGGTATCCCTGCCGGATGGTACCGTCCAAGGAGGGACGAGGAACACATGCAGCTGCATGACGTCACGGGCAGGTGCAAAGTGCGCGAGCTCTGAGTTGCCGTGCTGGTGCTGCGCAGGTAAAGAAAAAAAAAAAAAGCAAGCCTCACTTTCGGGTGCACAGGATTCCTGGGCAAGGGGTGGAAGACCCCCTTGCCGGGGCACAGGATGGAAACTAGTTAGGGGGGAAGGGTTAGCTTAGCTAGACCGACTTCATGGGGCAGGGGTAAGTCCTCATGGAGTCCGTGGAATGGATTAGGTAGAGGGATTTAGTGAGCTTTAGGTTGGGAAATAAAATGATTTATTTGAGGACATGGACAGACTTATGAATGTGTAGAGGGGACGTAGCTTAGCTGCGTAGTGTTAAATGGAACGTGCTATAGTGTAAGGGATGACGTGGGAGCACGAGTTAGTTAGGGGAAGTAGTGAGAAGGATGGCAGAGTTCAGCGGTGAGTGTGTTGAAGAGTTAGTGAGTGAAGTGGAAGCATGTGCTTGGTGAGTGAGTGAGGCCAGCGGGTCTGTGTGAATGGAGCGAATGGGGAATGCATGGTGCGATGAGTGATTGGGGGGAGGAGTGACTCCCGCCCAAGGGACCCCGGGGTCAGAGTAAAGTGAGTTAGCTGGGTTAGTCAAATTGAAAAATGGAGGTCGTTTTGCTGTTGGTGGGAATGTAGGCTCGAAACCCGTTTGGAGGGGTGCAGGAGCCCTGTTGACAGGCTGGGAGCGTGGCTGCGAAAAGTGAGTATCGCTGAGTGGGTACCCCAGGCACCAGGCTAGTCGGCCGTGGTAGGCCAAGGGCCCATGGGGGGCCGGGATAGCGTAGTGGGCACGGGTGCGCCTGCTTGGTGCGGGGGCCCGGGGCGCCATTAGCCGCGTGGGCAGTGTTGTGGGCACGGGTGACCCTCGGAAAGGGGCCTGGGAAGCCAGCCTGCCACGTGTGCGTTTCAGGGGAGGTGCCATGGGGGGCACTCCCCGGTGTTAGGGAGCTGGTAGGCTCGGAGGCAGTGTAGTGCCCGGGGGTGCCATAGCGGGAGATTCGGCAGAGGGTCGTGCCTGCCAGAGGGAGCCACGTGTCCCAGCCATGAGACCGTGTGAGGGCACGGAGAGAAAATTGGGGGGCAAGGCCCGAAATTGTAAGGACACCAACACAGGCGACGGGAATCTGGGTTGTTAGAACCAATAGTTTAAGCGAGAGGCGCTTGTTGAAAGCCCCGGGGTAGTTTAACAGTTAAATGGTTAGGGTAGATAGGAAGTGTACCCCTCCGCACCATCCATCCCCTCGCTCTCGTTGTGGGCCGCTGGACCCACTTTGGTTATAGATCGCTGAACTCTGGGGAGGCCATTCTGAGGCTTGAGTTGGGCCTCGACACAGGAAGTTAGCTCTCCCTTATTCCCCTCCGGGAAGGGAACGTAGGGGTTGGGAGTAGGCTAGGTGACAGGATAGGTTAGCCGAACAAGGACAGTAAAGGGGGTTCGGGGACGATTTATAGTGGGGAAGTAAAAGAAAAAAAGAAAAAAATAAGTTGGGGCTAAATTGGGGTTTGACAAATTAAGGGAGTGGGTATGTACGGTTGTCGGGGATTGTATGTACTCTAACAGCAACCCAACATGTCTACTAGTGTTTGGTTAAAACTCTTGAGTTTCAATTGGAAAGAGGGAAAGGATAAATCTTCCCATTAGTTTATCTGTGCACTGTCAAGGAACTTGTTTGGACATTGTTACAACACAGCTGGCCTTGTCGACCGTTTGAAATGGCCTTGCTAATCGGGCAGCTGAGCTCCCTGGAATCTGTTGGACTACTGCCCAGAACTGTTAAGGCCCAACAACATGTAGGAGGCGACCTTTTAAAATTCTTTAAGGGAATCAAGGGTGTTGTTTCTGCACTCTCTGTGCTCTCTTATCAGCAGTACTGACAGGAGAATGCAATAGATTAAGGAATGGTAATAAATCCTCTTTGACACACAGTCATTCAAAGGTCGCAGTAAACTGAATATAAGGCAGTGTCGAAAGACAGCTCGCCAGAGGATTAGGCTGGGTGGACTATTGTGTTCAAAGCCTGTCGTCTCCATATGCATATGTCTGATGTGTAATAAACCCTTCTCTACCAAGATCAGTGGGAACAAAGCTTGATCTTAATCACTGTGGACCTCACCTGGATCCCAACACGGTGACAGGCAAAGGCGATAGGTGGGAGGGAGACAAGTAGGTAGGTCCGAGCCCGCCTTCCGAGTGGCCAGCACCACCGCACTCCCTCCACCAACCTCCACTGAACGGCAAAGGCTGGCCAGCTTCATCTGCTGGCTGTGTTACTGCAAGGCCTGTGCCGGCCCACTTCATCTGCCGGCTGGCTGTTTTTCTTCAAGGCCTGTGCCGGCCCACTTCATCGGCAGCTGTTGTGTTGCTGCAAGGCCTGTGCCGGCCGGATCATCTGCAGCTGTGGTACTTCAAGGCCTGTGCCGGCCAGTTCTTCTGCGGGCTGTGTTTGCCTGCAGCGGCCTTCTTCTGCAGGCTGTGTTTGCCTGCTGCCTTTGCCATGCCATGCCCACTGCCCCTGTTCACCAGCCCCGTTCAATTTTTGCTTTGCCCCCCCCTGTTCATTGCCATGTGCGCCAGGATCGCAAAAGCAACAGTTTGCAAGCTGCGAGAACTGCCCTGTTGGCAGCTACAACACGGGCCTGCAGTGGCGGCCCGTGCACCGTGTTTGTGTCCATCCATCCATCCGTTGTGTTAATTGCGTGTGCCACTTGAGCTGGCACGGAGACTGCGTTTGTGCAGCCCATGCACCGTTGTGGTTCACTGCGTTCAGTTCAAAAAGGAAGGCCTTGGACTGCGTGTGAGCAGCCAGCCACGTTCCCTGTCACCTGCATTGTTTTGAGCCAGAGACTGCATGCGAGCAGCCTGGCTGCCTGCTAACTGCTTTTCTTTTGCAGAGTTCATTGATCCTGGGCCATGGTTTAGTGTAAAATTTGTAAGTTAAGGTTAAGATGTACTGTAAATATGAGTGCGCCCCCGGCATGTTTGTCTTAGCGCCGGCAATTTTATTTAAGTCGTCCGTGTGAGTGAGTTTGTTTAGGTAGTTACTCAGCCCTTAGGTTATTTATTTTGGGGACATGAATACCATGAATGTCGCACTCAGGGATCCGTAGGTAAAATGTACTAGGGGAAAACTACACATGATGGCACACGAAAATTTGACGACTCGGGACGAGTCTGTAAAAAGGGGAGGGGGTAGTGTTGTGGTTGACGAAATTCACAAACCACCATTCAGGTCCCTTAGGTGAGATATCTCGGTAAGTATATGTGTAGTTAGGCCCAAACCCGTTGTCTAGAGGGAATAAATGTCATTCATGAGGGCTGCGACTCTTCAGGATAGCCCTTTTTCTTTTACTATCTTTATTTTGGACCAGCCGCCATTATTACCACCACCAACCACATCTCAACAGCCATCACAACAACAACCACCAACCACAACGCCACTTCACAACAACAACCACCAACCACAACGCCGCTTCACCACAACCGCCACCACCTTTACTGTCACAACTCGCCACCATCGCATCACCGTCATCTCGCGCCACTCGTGGGCACCGATGCTGGACTCGTGCGGGGCGCGCACCGAGCAGTCTGTTCAGAAACATCACGGACCTTCCGCAGAAAAACGGATCAAAAACGATTCACGCCCACTTTTCCTCGGGCCAATGGGGAGCGAGGTGAAAGGTCAGAGGCAGAGGGTCAAAGATGAAAGAGCGAAGCCACGGGGCTTATAAAAACGACTGCGTTCGTCAGACGAGTGGAGTTGGAAGTGGAGAAGAGAGAGTTCGCAGTGGGAGTTCGCGGTTCAGTTCGCAGTTGGCAGTTCGCAGTTGGGAGTTCGCGGAGTCAGAGTGAAGAGGACGAAGCTGTGGAGAGGCAGCGGCGGCGGCGGCAAAGGCGGTTGAGGGGGTGCTCGCGTCGGATTCGGGGAACTGCGGAAGGAGAGGCCGGCGGCGCGACCGAGGTTGTGGTGGAGACGCTCGTCGCGGGACCCGAGATTTTGTGAAATCCTCCTTTCCCCGAGCATCAGCAACCCCCTCCTGTTTCCCCCCCGCGCTGAGATAGTGCGACAAAAGGGGGCCCCCTTCCCACCCCCTGCCAGCCACTGTCCGCGAGGCCCGCGGAGTTGAGGCACCACCGCCGCTCCGCGTCTCATCATCAGACGGGTAGGCCCGACACGGTCTCGGCCCCAGGCCCGCCTACCCCCCTCATCCTGGAGGGTGGTTCTCTTTTCTTTTGCTTTGGGAATATGTGTTGTCGGCGCCGTCTGTGAAGTAAAATTGTATGTGTTGCCGAGTGCCCGGTAGTCGGATAGATCTGCATTGTTGCATTTGCTTTTTGTCTTCTTCCTTTACATGTGCTTTTGGTGGAATTGTATATGTGTGCTTTCCGTTCATCGCGAAATAAATGTGCGTATTGTTGAACTGTTTTCCCGCTTCGCTTCGTCATTTCTTTCATTGAATCCCCATCTTGCTTCACGTAAAGGGTTGGTCGTGGGCTAAGACGCCCGATAATTAATCGAACCGTCGAGGCCGACGAATAACACCGCTCGGTTATCCCGATAGTACAGAACGGGTCGCTTAAGTGGCCCGTGTCCGAAGTCGACCTGCGGCGAGGTGCGATCGCCCGGTCTACCCTCCGTGTGGGTACTTAGGTAGGTCGAATTTGGCGAGCAACCCTATCCCACGCGGGGGCCGATTGGCTCGATCGCGGTGAGACCGAAAGGTCCACCCGTGACTGGTTCCCGGCGTTAGTCCGAGAGGGTCACGACTGGATTGTCCGTCCGGTGGGCGACGTGCCACGATTCGAGTTACGTGGCCGTTCGCACGCCGGCGGGCGCGAATCCGCAACAATATAATTTCAATTTTTAGAAATTATATATTTTAACTAGTACGTGCCCCTAAAAAAAAAAAAATTCAAACCGCGAGCAAGAAACAACAACCATACAGGCCGTTCCCTTCACTCTCACGTGCCCGTATGTGCATGGCCCAGAAGTTCACATATTGCAGTTACGATTATTCGCAATTTACTTTTAATGGCCAATTATTCAATTAGCGCCAACGTATTTTGCCTATTCGCAATGTTGTCGCAAGGAAAAACACAAAGAGAAGAGAAGGGAGAAGAAAAAAAACATTTACTTCCTGGTTCGGAGCATACCAGCTCTCTGATGTTACCGAAATTTATGCACCTTCTAATATGAAAACGATCATTACTTGGGGCATTGTGTTTATCTATAAATTCGCATAAGAATTCGAGAAATTATTGGAATGCACGAAGTCATCACTATCCGGAAGTCCGTACGTTGTAACCCGTAATGTGGAACGCGGCTGAGGTTCTCTTCCCCATTGGCTACGCCTACGCAGCAACGTGTCCTGTCATTGGTTAGTAAATAAATGGCCATAACTTGGGAAGCACTTGTCCGATTAATATCAAACCTTGAAAAGGCACACACTCAGGTCCCCAGCAATATATCTGGCAAGTTTCAATTAGATCGGACCAGAGGTTGTCGAGAAACGGCGGTCACACACACATACACACACACACACACACACACACACACACACACACACACACACACACACACATTGCTGGAATTATAGATAGATGATTTTTTTTCAGATGTTCCATGCTAAAGACAAGGGTAGTGGGGGAGGGGGGGAAATAAATATAAATCCTGGACCAGGAGGATCTAAGAAAACATTGAAGATGGAAGACCATTCAAATGCAGGATGCCCATGTTCACTGTATCATCTGATGTTAAAAACAATAAAGAAGGATGAAAACTTGTCTTTACAATATAGTCTGGCATGTTTTTCTTATAGAAACCTATTGGATCATCAAAGAAATGGAAACATTGCTGAGAAAATTACTGTCCAAGTCGTAGATGTGTGCATGCACACCAGTGCATAGTGCTGGATATGATTAAAGGTGTCTCCTCGGAGTCAACATGCTCAAAACAGTCAATCAGAGCCATAACCAGCTCTTACTTTTCAGTGGGCATCTAATCGTACCATCTCCCCATCCCCATGAGCACATCACAGGCTGATTTCTGTTCCGTTGAAGGCTGAATATCAGCATCTCGCAGGGAAACTTTGACGTACTTGGCACTGAAATCTTTCAATATGAACAGCCCTGTACAACTTTCGATGGAAACAAAATTTGGAAACCTGCGAATCATCCCTGCCGCTGCACTTAATTGATGCAATCGTTCGGCCAGAATATTCGTCGTCAAGATGTTGCGTGATTAAATCACCAATACAGTCACTCAAATTTATACCGCTGACATACTTCTTAACAATCACTTTCACCCAATAAACCACAGTCAATCTGAATCACGCTGGCCACTGCTCAGAGGCCATGACCGAAGATGGCTGCGCAGTTTGGTTAAAGGTGACTCGACATTTTGGTGCGAGCGCACAAAATTATATTTTGAAAATAAATGCCGACATTTACATTTCGGGTTTTGAAACTTTTGCACCTTTGGCAGAAAATGCAAAAATATAAAAGGCTAAAAATGTGTTTTATATTTATATTTCATTTCGGCCAATATACCGTCGGCGGATCCGTAAACCAAGTTATAAAATAACTAAGGCCTTATTTGTTTTATTTACTTTTACCCCGGTTATTTCTTCAACAAGACTTATTTGATATTTCTCACATTCTTTATGTTTCCCATTTAAATACCAAGGTTGATTACATCTCCACTCTTTGGTTTAGTTATTGCTTGGTTCTATCATTTATAAATCAGTAAAAAGACGTCCCTTAACACTTAGACATATAACCAAAAGGGATACTCTTGATTCCATTCTCTAAAATATATCTTTTATCATCAAAAGCTCCTAATGCTTTCTTATTTATCTCTTCTGTAGATAATTGATGTTTATAACTTCTTATTGTCTTCATTTTTCTGTTCTCTTCCTTCTTAAGGTTAAACAGTTGTAATAATGTTTAAAGTTTATTGTTTCCTTGATTATATTTTCCTTTATTCCCTTTAGCTTCTTATCACACCTTTCAATGTTATTATTATCAATATACGTAAAAGCATAAGACTTTGATCGCAAACCCACAAATTCACTCATGACCTTTCCACCCAACTCATCCTTAAACTTACCAATAAGCTTTTTATTATTTAATGAAAACAACATACTATCAGACTTATAATTAATTGTATCATACATATCAATATTATCAATCATATCCTCATATACATCACTTGTCTTAATTTCTAATATAAAACTATCTGTATTCATATATAACAATTACACATTATCCTTATATTTTGATTTTAAATTATTATAGTAATAGTCATACATTAATGATTTTGACAAGTCAAGAATTGATGTTCCGATATAAATAGGTTTATCCATTTCAATACTCTCTTTTTTTCAAATAATTAGCACAAAAGTTCTCTGAAAACACCTCCGCTCGTTCAAAACTTGGTCTATTAATTAACTTTGAAGCCTGTTAACAAGATGTAGCAAGTCTTATGTTTTATTGATTCCTAAAATTTTCCATAGTCTTTCCAAATACAGCATTATTCATTAATTTATAAAAGTCCTCAAAATCTGCTTTTGCTTCTGTTCTTCTTTTTGTGTTAAAATCAATATATTTCTTTAACCAATGACTTTATTTAAATTTCAAAATCCTATGAATTTTCCTCACTCCCAACCTCGCAGATAAACATTGTCTCAAGTTCCTTTGATGTAAAACATTACTTTCTTTATCATTTAATGTTGTAAGTAGTTTTTCTGAAGATTTACCTTTTATAGTAAATGACTGTTGGTAATCACTTAACCATTCTTTTCTTGGACTTTCTTTATCAGGGGCATAATAAGGTCGGTCTTTATGTTTGTTATGAAGTTCTGGAGATTTTAAATCAACCGCAAAATAATATCCAACTTCAGCTTCATCCAATTCTTTTTGAGAGGAGATTACAATGTCAAGTAAAACTTTTTCATAATGTTTTTCTTTAACCCTTTTAAGTTTTCCATAAGGTAAAGATTGAGACATAGCCCACCCATACAAATTGTTAGCATCATAATACATCAGGTAAGAGTTGTCCTCATTCTTATTATAATCAGGAAGATATTTGTTATTTGCTTTAGCATACTTGAGAACATACTTGAGATATTCCTCCTCTTTTAGCCTTTTCTATCATTAAAAGCATATCTATCTTCTTCTTCTTCTTCCACTTTGGGCTTGCTCCCGTTAGGGGTCGCCACAGCGGATCAACCGTCTCCATTTCGCTCTATCCTCCACATCTTCCATTGACACGCCAACCACCCGCATGTCCGCCCTCACCGTATCCATGAATCTCTTCTTTGGCCTTCCTCTTCTCCTCCTGCCTGGCGGCTCCATCTTCAACATCCTTCTCCCGATATACTCCGCTTCCCTCCTGTGCACATGTCCAAACCATCTCAATCTCACCTCTCTCACTTTGTCTCCAAACCGTCCTACCTGCGCTGTCCCTCTAATATACTCATTTCTTATCCTATCCATCCTCGTCACTCCCAACGAGAATCGCAGCATCTTTAACTCTGCCACCTCCAGCTCCGCTTCCTGTCTTTTTGTTAGTGCCACCGCCTCCAAACCATACAACATAGCTGGTCTCACTACCGTCTTATATACTTTCCCCTTCACTCTTGCAGCTACCCTTCTGTCACAAATCACTCCTGCAACTCTCCTACACCCACTCCATCCTGCCTGCACTCTCTTTTTCACTTCTCTCCCACACTCTCCGTTACTTTGGACAGTTGATCCCAAGTATTTAAACCAATCCACCTTCCCCACCTCAACTCCTTGCAACCGCACCATACCACCACCCTCCCTCTCATTTACGCACATGTACTCCGTCTTACTCCGACTGACGATCATTCCCCTTCTCTCCAGTGCGTACCTCCACCACTCGAGGCTCGCCTCAGCCTGCTCTCTACTCTCCCTACAGATCATGATGTCATCCGCGAACATCATAGTCCATGGGGACTCCAGTCTGATCTCGTCCGTCAACCTGTCCATCACCATTGCAAACAGGAAAGGGCTCAGAGTCGATCCTTGGTGCAATCCCACTTTAACCTTAAACCAGTCCGTCATTCCTACCGCACACCTCACCGCTGTCACACTGTCCTCATACATATCCTGCACGATCCTCACATACTTCTCCACCACGCCCGACTTCCTCATACAATGCCACAACTCCTCTCTTGGCACCCTATCATAAGCTTTCTCGAAATCCACAAACACACAATGTAACTCCTTCTGGCCTTCCCTATACTTCTCCAGCAACATTCTCAAAGCAAACATTGCATCAGTGGTGCTCTTTCCTGGCATAAACCCATATTGCTGCTCACAGATCGTCACCTCTCCTCTCAACCTAGCTTCCACTACTCTTTCCCACAACTTCATGGTGTGGCTTAACAACTTTATCCCTCTGTAATTTCCACAGCTCTGCACATCACCCTTATTCTTGAAAATCGGAACCAGTACACTGAATCTCCACTCCTCCGGCATCCTCTCACTTTCCAAGACTTTATTAAACAATCTGGTTAACAACCCCACTGCCATCTCTCCAAAGCACTTCCATGCCTCCACTGGTATACCATCTGAGCCAACCGCTTTTCCACTTTTCATCTTCTTCATAGCAGTCCTCACTTCATCCTTACTGATCCACCCCACTTCCAGATTCACTATCTCCACCTCTTCCAACCTTCTCTCTCATTTTCTTCATTCATCAGCTCCTCAAAGTACTCCATCCACCTTCTCAATACACTCTCCTCGCTCGTCAGCACATTACCATTTGCGTCCTTTATCACCCTAACCTGCAGCACATCCTTCCCAGCTCGGTCCCTCTGTCTTGCCAATCGGTATAAATCCTTTTCCCCTTCTTTTGTATCCAACTTCTCATACAGCTCGTCATATGCCTTTTCCTTGGCCTTTGCCACCTCTCTTTTTGCCTTTTGCCGCCACTCCTTGTACTCCTGCCTACTTTCTTCATCTCTCTGACTATCCCACTTCTTTTTCGCCAACCCCTTCTTCCTTATACTTTCCTGTACTTTCTCATTCCACCACCAAGTCTCCTTATCTTCCTTCCTCTGTCCAGATGTCACACCAAGTACCTTCCTAGCTATCTCCCTCACAACTTCTGCTGTCGTTGCCCAATCATCCCACCCATCTTTACCACCATCCAACGCCTGTCTCACCTCCTCCCTAAATTTCACGCAACAGTCTTCCTCCTTCAGCTTCCACCATCTGGTCCTTGGTTCAGCCCTCACTCTCTTCCTCAACCTCACCTCTAAAGTCATCCTACAGACCACCAATCGATGCTGTCGAGCAATACTCTCCCCTGCCACCACCTTACAGTCACTAATCTCTTTCAGGTTGCAACTAATCTCTTTCAGATTGCAACTAATCTCTTTCAGGTTGAATTCTGAGCCTCTTGAATTCCCTGATTCTCCATATGACAAATTTGAGACTTGTCCTGCATGTGATAGAGTGGGATTAAACACAGAGTCAAAAGCCTATAAACAATGTATATTCTATGATTATATTTTAGTTAATGATAATAAAAAATACAAAAAGGAAATAATTATTTTCGATTTACACCAAAAATGAATTACTTCACAAGATTGATTAGAGAAATTAATGTAAAGGAAGAGGGTGATAACACACCTTTCCTTACAATGGAAGAAACTGAACGTATAAGAGAAATGTTCAAAGGATTGTTGTTATACATTATTCACGATTGTCATTTTCAGGGAAATATCAACAAAAATATTGTATAAATAAAATAATGGACAAGTCTGAAGACGACGATGGTTCACGAGCGGTATTTAACAATGTAGATTGTTTCAGAAGTCAAGGATGAGACAATGTGATCATGTTTGACCAAGTTATAAAAATGACCAACATGATGTGGTACGAGTGACAGGTTATTAGCTGCAAAATGTCAAAAAACAAGTTTCGCTCAACAACTTTAAAAATTTGACCTTTGCATAACCTTTAAAGGTCACAAAACAATGTTGTGGACATTAAAATAAGCAAACAGGATTCGTGCTATAGCTTAATGGAGTGAGTTCGTCGAAGAAGGTCGAAAACCCCGTTTGATTCCCACAACTTTGAAAATTTGACCTTTGTGAACTTTAAAGGTCAAAGGTCAAGGATTATGACCTTTGGTGTAAAACTTCCTCTGGAACATTCCAGGAACAATATAACGTCATATAGGTTATATTGCATTTCGCACTCCTCGGATTATCCATACTTTGATGAAATCAGTGTAAAAACAAACTTGAAGGGGGCGCCACGGGCAAGGTGTTCGAGATAGAGCAAACTGGTTTCAAGACTTTAGGTGGGGAATGACCTCAAGATTATGCATAAAAAATATTGTCATCCTAGCTCTCAAAGTTTGGGCGGTCATGTGATTTTTATGTCAAAATTCGAAATTTTCTAAGTTCGTGACCTTGTAATGAAAATGAAAAATCGAGCTCCGTGGGGCTATGCAGGTGCCATTGGGCTAACCAAAAACCGAAACCCCTGCCAGATTCGACAAACCCCCAGGAGAAGATGCAAATTGAAATCGGCTACCCCCTAAAAACACAATTCGCAATTTTCTAAGTTCGTGACCTTGTGGCCTTGACCTTGGGATGAAAATGAAAAATCGAGCTCTATGGGGCTATGCAGGTGCCATTGGGCTAACCAAATACCGAAACCCCTGCCAGATTCGACAAACCCCTTGGAGAAGAAATTTTTTTACGTCAAAATTCGCAATTTTCTAAGTTTGTGACCTTGTGACCTTGACCTTAGGACGAAAATGAAAAATCGAGCTCCGTGGGGCTATGCAGGTGTCATTGGTCTAACCAAATACCGAAACCCCTGTCAGATTCGACAAACCCCCTCGGAGAAGATGCAAATTGAAATCGGCTACCCCCTAAAAACACGTTTTTTGGGCGTGGCTCCGCCCCTAATGGGCGCACCACGCCCATTTTCAGGAAAACACAGCTAGATCATGATATAAACCTCCCACCAAAATTTCATCAGGATCGGATCAAAACCCACGGAGATATGCTCGGGACAGACAGACAGACATACAGACAGACAGACATAAAGACAGACACAACAATAACGAATATGGTGGTCACTTATTTTTTTCATGAAAATATTTTTTCGTGAACCAATAACCTGTTTTCCAAATACATAAATGAATGATTTTTTACCCATTTTGGGAAAATAAGATAAAATTTAACAACCATAAAAATCTTCCAAATTCATTAAGATGTCTCATAGTTGGTTCAAGCAGATGTGGAAAAACCTGCTTACTTTTAAAGATGCTCCCTACTCCCAACTTTTTAGATTATGATAATTTCATAATTTTCACAAAGTCGAGTTTTCAACCTGAGTATCAATGATTACAACATTGAAGATATAATACAACTATTTTGTGATACACAGAGATATAAAAAGAAATCAAAACCGATAACTTGTATTCTTAGTGATAATACGGATGATATACCTTCTCTGCAAGATTTGCATAAATCAAAAAAGAACCTCGTTATCTTTGATGATTGTGTTCATGAGAGAAACCAAACGGTAATGGACAGCTCCTACACAAGAGGGAGACATTCTTCTTGTAATTGTATTTATCTTAGTCAATCATACTTTCAACTCCCTCGTCGTTCCATAAGAAACAATGCTAATACTTGGATTTTATTCCAGTTAAATTCAATAGATATAAGCAATTTTTGGAGAGACAATTGTTCTACATTATGCAGTAAAAAGGAATTTGGGGATTATATGAAGCACACGAGTGAAAAATATAAATATATTGGTGTGAAACAAGATGAGATATTAAGGGATATATTTTTTATTTTATAAACAATTACATATATAAATGACAACTATTATTATAAATCTTGTGGATAAATCTGCTTCTGGAAAAAAACTTTCATAAATCAAGGTTCTTGTATAGTACAAATGAGAATATTTTAAATCTGCTTAAAAAACACCCCGTGATACACATTGTATCTACAACAACTAGAGCAATAAGACTTGGAGAAGTATAAGGTAAAGATTATTACTATATTTCAGTGGAGGAACATATGCGATTGAGGAATGAAGGTCAAATATTTGAGGAGGTTTCTCTTGGTTCAACAAAATATTCACATTGTAAGAGTGAGGAAAGGAAACTAAAATCTGGTGGTTTTGGGATATTAGAAACTAATCCAGAAGGAACAAGCCAAATTATTAAACATCTGAGCGGAGTGAAGATTTTATCATTGGGTTTTGATGTTGATGAAGAAACTCAACGCAAACGTATGAAAAGCAGAGATAGAAGTTTTGTTTTGTTTTTTTTGTATACCTTGTCGAGGCTCGTTTGAGAGCTAACACACAACACACATCAAGGGGGGCATGAGACAGGAGGGGAGGTAGTGGGAAGGACAAAACAGTGGGGAACAGAGACATTAGGAGATCTGTGGAAGGGAGAGGGATGGGACGGGGAACATGGGGAATAGAAGTATTAGTGAAGAAGAAATTACAACTCGTGTTAATGTTAATAAAGAATTTGATGAAATATCTAAAGAAAAGGATTTATTTGAACACATCTACTTTAATGATGAAGAAAAGGAAAATTTCCCTGTTGATCTTTACAATTCATTAAATTATATTTTCCAATAAATAAATGGATGCTAAAGAAAGAGCAAGAAGATTTGAGGAACATCAAGAATTGGTTTCAAACGTTGTAAAACAACAGGAAGACATAAAGAAGAAACGCAGACAGAAACTCACGGGTGAAGAAGCATTTGAAAGAAAACAAGAGAATTTTTTTTAACCACTTTTAAAAACTTCCCAAGAAAATATTGTAGATGTTTCCACAGTTCCCACAATAGAATATACTCCTAAAAAACTTCAAATGATAAAAGATTTCAGTCAAATGACGGAGGAAGAATTTGGGCATATAGGAGCTTTTGATGATGAAGGATTATTTCAACAACTGGAAGAGATTAATAAACCCCCTGATTATATTGTGAATGCTCTCCAAAACAATGAATATTCAGTGGTTTCAAAAACCAAAGCAGGACTCATTCCAACAGAACAACCAGCAATATTTCATCTTGTTCAAGAAAAGGTATTGATATTTAATGATGAATTCAGGTTCTTGAGTTCTGCTCAACCTCCTGTTAAATTAACCCCCAGATTGTTTCTTCTCACAAAAGATGGAAGACAAGGTTCAACTGTGAGGGATGAATCGAAGTATTTTGATCAACCATTGGACATGGAAAATAATAATGATGGAGTACATATTGATCTGCTGGACCCTTTTAATTATAGGGTTAGTCTATCTGGTAAAAGTAGGAAGAATGAGGAGAAACACATTATTCAGGCTTTAAGTATCCTTGGTTCAGGTGCTAGTTTTCTTCCAATTGACCCATCACAATTAGTTAATCGACTGTTATTGTTGTTCGGTAGTAAGAAGGCTGGAAATAACAATTGTTTTAATGAAACATCAGCCATTTTAGAGATGAACATAAAAATAATTAATAAATGTCAATACAAAGACATTTTATCTCATATTAAATAAGATGAGAAGCACAATCCTTAGTTTTAATTTCACAAAAAGTGACCACACATCTTCATTCCCATACCCACTACAACTTGACGCAACAAAATAATATGAGGCGTCTTTATTGTCCATGGAACCTTATAATACATTATTTAATATAACCGAGAAAAAATGACAAGTCTAGTTATAATCCGGGAAGTGGATACAAAACTATAACAGTCTAACCCGGAGCATATGAGATTTCTCAAATATTTTCCGAAATTGCTTGTCTTATGAAAGAACGGGGTGATGAACCAAAAAATATTGTTATAGACATTCAAATACATACTTCAAAATCAACGATTAAACTTAAAAATAACTCCAAGGTTGATTTCACAATTGATAATTTATTTAGAGAATTATTGGGTTTCTCCTCAAAAAAGATTGAAACTAATGGGACATTTTACATTGATAATGTCATTCAAATATCCTCAGGCATAAATTCGGTATTAATTCACTGTGATTTGATTGATGGTGCTTATAATGATGGAATAAGAACAAATAGAATATTTTAATTCAGTGCATACTCAACCCCAATTGGTTATAAATTCAATATGGAACCCAAAAATCTGGTTTATCTACCTGTGTCAGGAAAAACCATATTCAGAGTAAATTTTAGGATAACCGACCAAGATAATCACATGATTTCTTTTAATGGGGAAGTTATATCCATCAGAATTCACCTACGTGAAGTTTTCCAATAAATAAATACGATGGTTATTGTGAGGAAACACGAGTTGGAAAATATAAAATAATTACAGGGGATGGGATGTTCCTTTCCCCATACTACAAGGGCGAAGGTATGTATCTTGGTAGAGGATACTATAAACCTAAGAGACAAAGGGGTGTCAGACATCAATTTAGAGGAGATGGGATAATTGATACTCTAATCTAATTAGTGTGTACACAAGGTGTATAGTATACAGAGTTTTTGGATGTTGGTGTGGTCCTATTTTGCAGACTATATGCCTTAACGCAGATGCCTGTGCTCAATTTGTTGGTCATTTCGGTCCAACCTGGCAGGTGCCACTCAAAGAGCAGCAGGACCAGCTGTGGTTGGAACAGCTGTTGGAAGGGCTGTCGAAATGACTGTCAGAACAACTATATGCCAAACATAATTATCGGTACCAATTCCGCAATTCCGCAATGTCCAATTCCGCAATTCCGCAAAGCAAGCTTTCAGTGCTGTACTCAAGCCCTAGGGCTACTGGAAAGGCATTGCAGCTATCAGAAAGCTTGCTGCAGCTGCAAAAGTCTCTAAAGATGTTGCTCGGGCTTGACTCAAAAATCACTCCATCTGGCAGATATATCTTCCAGCTCCTTGCTCTGTGCCCTGGCCAAGGTTTGATGTGTCTATCCCCAATGTCGTTCAACAGGCCGACCGACTGTTTCTACCACATGACCGGCTGCCTCGGGACTGTAATGTCTTCAAATACACCTGAACTGTGGCTGATGTGGCCAGCCACTATAAAAAAGCTGAGCCACTGACCTCAAAAGGAGTCCACTGAGGTGGCTGGTGCCCTATTTCACATCTTCAACCGTGGGCCACTCCAATGGCCAAAGTTATTGCAGGTTGTCCCTAGGCATGAGTTAATGGGTTCTGTGTCCGAAGCCCTAGCAAAGGATAGTGTTAGTCAGGAGAGGTGAGAAATAATTGCATCGTGGTCAGGCTCTGGCAGAAAGGTTCAACCACATGCTGGCAGAGTGGCTGTTGGGGCACCAATATGCGGTTGAAATGAAGCTCCCAGAGGGACAACAATCAAGGGAGAGGTCGCATGACTTCCAGCTGCTCTCTTGGCTTTGAACAATCAGGTTACATGACTGACGATTAGGACTCCAGTGAATGTCATCAAGGCAAAATGGTGGCACAAAAGCCTTCTACATCTGCAATGCATTTGAATCAACCCATTGAGCTCCGAGAGCAAAAGCTCCCATCTTCCAAGCGCTTCCAGTATCTGTACCAACTAGGTGAGCTGGAAGGGGGTTGGCATCATGCAACTGACCCCATGTTGTCTCTCCAGGTGTATCGGCTTAAATACTCAGCACAAGTTCCTGAGCGCCTCTTCTGTATGACTTGTTTGCACCAGTGGTTCACGCTGATGCTACAGCTGCTGATGCCAGGGAATGGCTGTGGGGACCACTCAAGCTTCTGACCCATGGGTTTGTCCATAAGGAGCTGATTATTGTCCCTCATGACAGAGTGTTGCCTCAGACTGCTGAAACAGCTCAGTTTAGGATTAGGGAAACAGCAAAGGGAGCTCTTCAATGAAGCCGTCAAGCTCCCCAGGTGTTGGGACCACTGGAAGAGCTGGCACGGTATCCATGTGGTTGGAGGAAAATGTTGTTATGCCATTGCCTGATATCCATCTTTTTGTGTCAAGTGGTGAGAGCGAGACCATATATATATATATATATATATATATATATATATATATATATATATATATATATATATATATATATATATATATATATATATATATATATGCCATAGATTTGATGGTCTTCACCTCATAGCATATCCATTTTATGCTGGAAGGTCTTGCCCTGAAGAGAGCCTCTTTTTACTGTACATGCCAGAGATGCTTCTTCACAACAGTCTTCTTCACCCCCTTGGCCTTGCGTATCTCTTTCTCATCAGCCTTGAGGATGGAACACATCTTTAGGTGCAGGCCAACATACTCGGAGATGGGCATTCCAGCACACTCGTCTTTCATAGTACCCAACACCTTGTTGTTTATGGTGCTGTGTAGTGGGTGGTCTTCCGGGTAGTTACTTGTATCATATAGATTTTAGCGGGCTGCCATATCTGCATAGATGTCTTCGCTTTGAATCTCAAGTAACAAACTGTCCGTATCTGTGTAGAGCAGCTCACAGCAGGGCCCATACTCCTGCTTCAGCTCATTGATGTAGAAGTCATACATCAGCATCTTGCTCAGGTCTAGAATCGACATCCCCACATAGACAGGACGGTTTATCGTTAAGCGGTTTTTGTACATGTGAAGGGTGGCATGGATATTGTCAAACATCTTTTGACTTGCAAAGGATGGGCTGGAAAATAGGTGCCACAGCTTGACTTCCTCATTGGCATGCAAAAGTTTGACATGAATGCATTTATGAAGATTTTCCATCATCTTCCCGAACATGTTGTTTTTCATCCATTGGTACAGGTCTTTCTCAAAGTAACTGGTAGCTTGTTTGTGGAGCTCTGTGTTCATGCTTATGTAGGGCTCCATCCAAGGACTCTGATCGAACTGCAAGGCCTAGTGGGTGTACTTTTGTCAGCCGCATCACAAGTTGTACATAAAGCTGTAGGTTCCTATATTGCACCACATGCAGTACAATCTGGATAATAAGCATATGCGTCGATTTTTAGATTTACTGGAGCACATATGCACTTATTTTCCATATACGCTTATATTCAAAAACCCACGGCATATGCGTACAATGCTAAATGCTCCTCAGATTGGCTGCATAGATGTCAGTTTTTACATTCATGCAATTATAATTATCTGTATCTCAGAAACAAATTCTAAATCCACTTTCTTTCGGTCCTCGAGCACATATCCATTTAAACTCTGGAACAAGTTCGTTTTCCATGTCGGGGTAAAAGGCCTCTCTTCCGCTCCCTATCTTCTTTGAACCTTTCACACTGAACAATTATTTCCTCATTCCTCACCATTTCATGAAAGTCCTCGTGTGAAGTCCAAATTTCTTACACGTCTGTTACTGGTTATTTCAAGAGTTGTAAAATGCAAGAATCTTGATCTTCTTTTCATAGGTGTATGATAGATGCTTCACGGCTGTGTCCATTTTGATTGCGATGAAAAACGTTGTTTTACTACTGTCGTAAAGGGTCGTAAGACACCCCTTTACTACCGTTGTTGTAAAACACCCTTTTACCACCCTTGATGAACAACGTTGTTTTTAATATACAACTCTTGCAAGTACCAGTCCCAGATGTATAAGAAATTCTGACTTAAAGCATATGTACCAATAAAACACGAAATACTGTCATGTTTGAGTTGATAATATTTTTGATTTTCAAAGCCTTGCGATGACGTTTTATATAGGTATGCGCTTATTTTCAATGGAGAAATCAAATAGGGAGGCCCGTGCATGTTTATTTTTCACATGCACTTATATTCAAGCATGCGCTTATTATCCCGATTCTACTGTATTGCTCCTTGTGGAGGTTGGGGAGCAGCTTTTCAACTGCAGTGAAGCTGCATGGCACCACCCCTGTATCTTGCTCTTTCAGCAGCCTGTGCAATCCCGACATCCATTTCCTTGGAATTTTCATACACTCTGTTGCTAAAGGCCCGGTCACACCTTAACGTTTTAGCCAACGTATGCCGATTTTTGAATTTTTTTTCTAAAACGCTGGCACACGTTGAATACGTTATGGGTAAGTTTTGATAACATTGAGAACACGCTGAAAAACACTGCCATACGTCGTTGTACGTTGGCTTTAAACGTTGTACTTTTTGGTTGTCCTCAAATTTTTTTATGCTTGAAATTTCACGACGTCTGCCGGCGTATGACTCACACGTTCCGCTACGCTGGCCACAAGTTGTATGCACGGTCTGCGATCGTTGACAGACGTCAACACATGCTACTTGTAAGTTTATCATAAGTTGATACACGCCGAGGTAATGTTTAGCGCACCCGAAACTTATTTCTAACCTATGATTAACGTGTTGTTGGCACATTACGCGATCGTTGCCACACATCGACAGACGTTACTTTTAAGTTAATCATAGGCTGAAAGACGTCGGTATAATGGATCGTCCTTGCATCAGCGTCCACGGCCACAGCCAGGACACTTATTTGCAGCATTCTTCAAACTTTTCTTCGGCATGACAAGGATGTTCACACTTCGATGTCTAGCTTGGCTATGATTCCAATTGTCCATCGGCAGCGTCTTTTTAAAATAGTCGAGTTTGAGCGTTTTAACACGTTCAGAAGAAACGCTTCAAATTTCCAAACCCCAGCGTCAAAAAACAAAGGCGAGTGACAGCAATTTAAATCGTTCATTGTAAACAATGAAAATAGCTGAGTGGTACCGTTTAAAAGTCGTTGAGTGTAAAAAAAATCCAATTGTTGAGCGCAAACGTCTACTTTCAATAGTGGGGTTTGAGCGATTTAGCACGTTCAATAGAAACGATTAAAATTTCCGAGCGCCAGCGTCAAAAAGCAAAGGCGAGTGAGAGCAATTTAAATCGTTCATTGTAAACAATGAAAATAGTTGAGTGGTACCGTTTAAAAGTCGTTGAGTGTAAAAAAAATCCAATTGTTGAGCGCAAGCGTCTACTTTCAATAGTGGAGATGCAGCCATTTAAATCGTTGAGTTTATCATTTAAATCGTTAAACGCAAGGACGATCCATCATAACCCACACCCTCCCCCTCACACTCACCTACTACTGCCAACATGAACAAACTACTACTAATACTAATACTAATACTGACACTGATACTGATACTGTTTCTGCTGACATGGACATCGACTCAAAAAGGACTCGAAAATACTGTTGGGTTCCCCTTTTATGAGCAGCATTTTTATATACCAATTCCCAAAACCGCTGGGAACACGTCTTTATATGGCAGTTGTAAGCAAGAAACACGTTAATTTTTTTTTTTTGTCGACCGGAAGACGTCATTGGAATACGTCTACATACGTCGATGTGTGTTGGGACTACGTAAAGAATTGGTTCAAAGCACGTCAAACATAAGTTAGAAATAAGTTTCTTGTAAAAAAGACATTACCGCGACGTGTTTCGACTTATGAGTAGCTTATAAGTAGCCTTTGTGGACGTGTGTAAGCGTCCACATATCGTGTGTAAAACTTATCCCCATCGCATGCGGAACGTGTGTCATACGCCGAGTACGTCGTAAAATTTTGAACATGTTTAAAATTTCTTGACGTACTCTACTTACTACGACGTATGATAGCGTACTTTAGCGTTGTACTTACGTATACCAAACTTACTCATACCGTATTTGACGTGCCCCAACGTTTTAGACACATTTTTATTAGGTCGGCATACGCTGGCAAGATCGCCAAGGTGTGACCACGATGTTGACACTTCCATTTCTATGGCAGTTATGATTCGAATCGTTTTGCGTCAGCCTTTTAATAGGCTACGTCACGACATCGTCGGCGATGCTTGCAACGCGCTATGCCTAAGTTAGACTATCGTTGGGCATCGGTTGTGTAGGCCGACAACAGTTTCAGCATTCGTTGGTATAAGTTATCTATAACACAACGAAACGTTCTGTGTCCGTTACCAATGCGTTATACATAAGACCAAGTCGCTATGAATACGTCCGAATCTTGAAAAAAAAACATCAAAAGTTCAACGTAAGCCAGCGTTTTAGATACATTTTAATACGTTACCATCGCTGGAAAAACGTCAAGGTGTGACCGGGCCTTAAAGGATAGCTATTGTGTGTGAGATGTAGCTCCTGCATATACTCAAGGTCCACCTCAAGGATGTAGCCCTTTTCTGCATCTCTGGGGTAGGTCAGGATCTCTTGCTTCAAGTGGGTGAGCTGTTCTGCAGTCTCAACCCACTCAAAGCTGCCAGTTGGCAGAGGTTGACTAATGGCCTAGCCATACAGATTTTTGGCATCAAGGTAGTGGAAGTGAGTATTGGGTATGGTGGGGTTGCAGCCCACTATGAGTGCATTGTTGGCCCGAGCGTGGTGCTTGGACACCATTAAAATGCCCCCACAGAGACCCTTCTCAATGAAGAGATGCATGTCATAATCAGTCAGCAGCTTGAGTTCCACACCTGTCTTCTTCAGGAACACATCCTATGATAGGCATGGTAATGTGTAGTAGTGCATTGGATCCAGCTTATAATACTGGAGGCACATGGTGCGGAACATCTCAAAGATGTCTGCAAGGAGAAGGGCATCGGTGCGAAGGTATAGCTCGTGACATTCCTCCACATTCTAGCATTGAAAGGAGGTCCAGACCTTTTGAGCATGCATGTACTCCTAATGCCATTATCTGTGAGCTCACTGCAGAGAGTCTCACAGGCTGTCAGCTGCTCCTCAAAGCACTCCCATCCATATACTCATAGTGGTAGAAACCCTTCCAAAGCAGCACATTTGGCTCATATTTTGCCGTTATCTCAAATGCCTCAGGCTTGTTAGCGGCTACACACCTGTCCACTGATAATAGTAGGAACTGGTATGAGTCAATCAACCACAACTGCCCCAGGCTGAAGATGTACTTCTCCATATTGTTGGGTGTGCAGGTGAGGCAGCCCTCAACTTTAGAAATAGCCTGTATGATGAGATGTGAGTCATAACCCCACAGATTGTGAAAGACTCCTGGAATAGTTATTGTTTTTTTTAATCCAGCCACAATTTTAGGTTGCAGGCATTGCAGGCAGCTCTGTGATATTACCCTGTGATGTGGCAGTGGTCGCATGCAGAGTCACCATTCAGGGACTTGTTGGAAACATGGCAAGCCACAGCTGCATTGTGCGCATGCAGATCCTGGGGGCCATCTGCAATGACCATTGTTTTGCACAGACGGTCTGGATCTTGGCTTCCTCCTTTTGTAGAGCCTCAACGAAACGTTCTGCAGTGTTGGGATCCCTGTGGAAAACTGGGGACTCAGACTGGCCATCACATCCAACAACTACTTACATTAAGTTTCTTCATCAACATCAAAACTGAATGATAAAATCTTGACTGCATTTTTTTTTGTATACATTGTTGAGGCTCGTGTAAGAGTTAACACACAGAACATATAACAAAGGGAGCAGGAGACAAGAGGGGTGGGAGAGGGAAGCACAAAACAGTGGGGAACAGAGACATTAGGAGATCTGTGGAAGGGAGAGGGATGGGGCGGGGAACATGGGGTAAACAAGATGGACACTACAGTGACTTTCAGGAAGGAAAACAGGGATTTTGAAAGTTGGGTTTGGGGTGGATTAACGGGGGTAGAAACGAATGACAGAAATGATTACCACGCAGATATTTAATAGGTTCTCATTCCTTCTGGATTAGTTTCTAGAATCCCAAGACCACCAGATTCTCGTTTCTTTAACTCATTCATACAATGTGAATATTTTTAATACCCAAAGGAACCTTCTCAAATATTTGGCCTTCGTTCCTCAATCGCATATGTTCCTCCATTGAAATGTGGTCAGAATATTCACCTTCTACTTCTCCCAATCGCATTGCTCCGGTTGTTGTCAATACAACAAGAATCACAGGGTGTTTAAAAAATATATTAAAATACACCAAAAACTTACCATTTTCACTATTCAAGAACCAAGATTTATGAAAGTTTTTTTTTCTTTCCAGAAGCAGATTAACTCACAAGATTAATAATGACAGCTGTCATTTTGACTATTTATCGATGCAATTGTTTATATAATAAAAATATCCTTTTGTATCTCACCTTGTTTAAGGAAAATAAATGAGTATTTATATTTTCCAGTCTTGTTTCATTTAATCCTTAAATTCCCTTTTACTACATCATGTTGAACACTTGTCTCTCAAAAAATTATTAATATCTATCGAATTTAGCTTGAATACAATAAATGTTCACATTATTCCTTATCAAGTGATGGGGAGGTTGAAAGTATTGTTACGTCTGAGGGGGGGTATGCATTCAAAGGGGAATTAGGATGTTTAATTAGGTATGCCATGCTGTTCGAGTTTACCAGGATCTCGATGTAATAAGTAGCAATTCAGTGGTGATAAGTTGTCTAGTAAATGTCCATTTCTTCAAGGGGGAAATGATAATTGTCACGTAATTAGATAGGGAGACGGGTTAGGGTAAGTGTGTCTGCGTAAACCCTTTTAGTATTCCCTGGAGGCTTGCCGTGACGTCACAGGACAGTGCTGCGGATGGCTCCGCCCCTTGATCACGATTGGAGGAAGGCGACGGCGGAGGGCCAATAAAACAGCTCGAGTAGAAGTGACGAGGACTCGAGTATAAAAAGCTTCTGTTCGGGAAAAGAAGAAGAAGAGGAGTCATAAAAAGAAACCGTCTTGTCGAGGCTGTGGGTCTCGGAGCATGCTCTCTTATTGCGCTGGTTCGTTCCTCGATTCGTCGTGTCTCGTGGCCTTGCTGTGCCTCGTGCCTCACCTCGGTTGGCTCTGGGGTTCTGCTGGCTCGGAGTACGGGGCCAAACGGCGGGCGAACCTGCCTCCCTCTCCTGCTCGCATCTTGTTGCCAGAACTGGCTCCCTGGCGGCTGTGAGCAGACTTGGGCCGACACCAGGAGGTCGACAGCACCACGGTGTCTCCTGCCCCTGACGAGCGCAACGCCAGCTCGTCCGGTGCCAATCCAGGGACTGTTGCGTCTACACCACGGGCCAGCCTGACCACCAGGACCAGCTACGTTGTGTGTGTGTGTGTGTGTGTGTGTGTGTGTGTGTGTGTGTGTGTGTGTGTGTGTGTGTGTGTGTGTGTGTGTGTGTGTGTGTGTGTGTGTGTGTGTGTGTGTGTGTGTGTGTGTGTGTGTGTGTGTGTGTGTGTGTACCTGGCGCCTTAGAGGGTTTGAGATTTGTATATCCATTGGAATTGTTTGTGTTTTCCACACGCCCGAACCCACACCACCATCCCGTCGAATCGCCCCGGATCGCTCCTCTTGCCGAGTCTTATTATTATTTCTGGTTAGAGAAATAAACATTATTAACTCAGTGAAAAGCGACTCGTGCCACCTTCCTCGTCCCGTTTGCTGTGGAGTAAATTAAAACCGCCATCTTTGGGTTATAAAAAATAAACCGCCTCCATCGTTTCGGCTCATTCTACGTTGGCGGGACTGTTCAAGTCCTGTGGACGTCACAGTATGATCGACTCGGATAAATACAATTACAAGAGGAATGTCGCCCTCTGGTGCAGTCACTATCCATAACCATTTGGTTTCTCTCATAAACACAATATGCCTGCGGTTTGCTTAATGGTTGGGGTGGTGGGCTTTGGATCCTATGGGATCACCCTTGGGATCCTTGGATTGTGAGATCAAATCATGCTTGGCTGTTAAATTAATACCAAGTGAGATTGACTCGGCCTGTCATCCTTCTGAGGTCAACAGAGTACCAGCTTGCTGGGATGATTGAGCCCTGTAAATATCCTGTGTTGGAGTAGTGACTTGTTCAGGATTGTGCCCAATAGCCCAGGAGACTGTTTTGGTAGCAGTCTGGTGCCAATGGATGGATGGATTAACACAATCAAAGATAATCAAGTTCTTTTTTGATTTATCCAAATCTTGGGGTGAGTGTATCATATGTTATCATGAAGACTGCAAGATACTGAAGGAGTGTTTTTCCTTTTATATTTCTGTGTGTGACAAAATAGTTGTATTATAACTTCATTGTCATAATCATTTCCAGGTCATTTGTTTTGAAGTTTAAATAAACCGATATCTTCTTTTTGAAGACCAGCATTAAACCCTTGTGAGAGCAGTTGATACTTCAGTTGAAAAGTTGACTTTTTGAGAATTATAAAAAATTTTATTATCTTAAAGGTTGACAATTAGGAGCACCTTAAGAGCAAACAAGTTTTTCCACATCTGCTTTGAACCAACTATTAGACATCTAAGTGAAATTGGCATATTTTTATGGTTATGAAATTTTATCTTACTTTCCCAGACAGGTAAAAGATCATACATTTATATATTTAGAAAATAAATAATCTATTATTTATTTATTTTATATCATGTGTTGATGTCTCCCTTGAAATTAGTCATGCATAACATGTATCATTAATCAGTGAAACATTGTCCTAATTTTATCAGTTTCTTCCATTTTTAGGAAAGGTATATTATCATCCTCATACTATATATATATATATATATATATATTTTTTTTTTTTTTTCATTTTCTCTTATCACAATTCTTGTAAAGTAATCCATTATTTGGTAATCCATTCTTATTTGGTGCGAGTAAGGCGACTTTCTCAAAGATAAGTGAGGAAGCAATCCATTATTTGGTGCAATTTTGAAATAGTTATGTTCCTTTTTTTTAGCTTTAGTTCTGGGGAGCTTATGGGATGGCACGTCGTCCGTCTGTCCACAAATACTTTCAATTGCTTCCGCACATATGATTTACAACATTCATCACTGTGTATGTTGTTTGTACCAAAGTTTGTTCATAGCATTTAAAAATTCAAGTTTGAATGGAGTCTTCGGGGATTGCCCTCCAAAATAGTTATTTGCTTTCTTCTCAGAAACGACACACACAATTCCGATGAAACTTGACTACAACCTTCATCACCCATGATACACCAAAGTTTGGTCATGGCATTAAAAAAAATTGGCGTCTAAAGGGGTCTACAGGGGAGGGTTGCCCACAAAAAGAGGTATTTGCTTTCTTCTCAGAAACTACACACACAATTCTGATGAAACTTCACCACAACCTTCATCACCCTTGATGTACAAAAGTTTGTTCACATCATTAAAAAAAAACTAGAGTTTGTGGGAAATGAAATAAAATTAAAGTTGTGTACTTGGTGGATTTAATAAATTAACCCTGAGAAATGCTTGGGCAAATCGATCTGTTTGCAAGAGTCAAGGACTGGTAAAAACAGCATGTCTTTGATTATCTTATCTACATGAAAAAGAGTTACACTGGCCCACGCATGTCTTGACCAAGAGTTCACTATCCTTCACCCCCACATCCTGCCACAGGGCACACCTGGTCAGATATGGAATTGTTTTTCCTTTCTGTTTTAATGAATTCTTGCTTTACAAAGCTCTTTGTAGTTTGACATTTATTAATTAGTTTTCTTGGAAATTATGCTTATGGTATAGACCTGGGGTAGCCAACAAGGTGCCCGTGGGCACTTGGTCGCTCGCAGGGACCACGTGTGTCGCCCGCAGGGCATGTTCTAAAAATAGCACTAGTCACCATGGAGCTCCATCTAAATTTGTATTTCATTGTGTTGCTGTTCTTTTTGAATCAATAACACTTGCATTATTTTTTATTTTAAAATGACAATATTGAATATAAAATTTTAAAAAACAAAAATGTTTTATGTATATATGAAATCTGACCCAGTCTGGGTTCAGAGTTCATTTTCCCACGCAAGTCAAATCTCCATTTCTCTTTTCGCTAAGACAAGCTCGGGAGCAGCTACTATGGGGCACAAGGTGCGGTTTTTACCCGAAACATGGCAGAAAAGCGAAAGAAAACTTACTATTTTCTTCTTCTTCTTTTTTTACAACAATGAAAGAAAAGTGCGCATGTCTCATTTGTGGGGCTACTGTGGCGACGGCAAAGCGGCACAATGTGGAGAGACACTGCGGTACTTGTCACAAAAGCTACCATACTAACTACCCACCTGGCGGCGCACTACGGGCCAAAAAAGCCTGTGAGTTAAAGGCAACTTTGGGCAAGCAGCAGTCTTTTTTCATGAGGCCAGTGAAAAAGTCACAAAAAACAGAAGCTTCATTTAGAGCTGCAATTTTTTAAATAAAGAACAAGAAAGCCTTTGACGGAGAGGTCTTGAAAGGTGCAATGATCGTTATTGTAAATACTGCATTCAAAGATGAGAAGAATGGTTCCGATGTCATCTCCACTCTCTCCGATGTCCAACTGGGTGCAAGTACGATGGTTAGAAGAGTGTCGGATATGTCCGGGAACTTGACAGAGCAGCTGGACCGGGATCTGGCGAAGTGCCGGTGGTTTAGCATTCAGTGTGACGAGTCCGTGAACAGAAGCAGTACACCGCAGCTGATGTTTATCCGAATGGTGTTTGATGATTTCTCCACAAAAGAAGAACTCCTGACACTACTGTCCCTGAAGACAACAACGAGGGGAGTTGACATTTACATCGCGGTAAAGAGTTTCTTCGTGGAGAAAAAGGTACCATTAGAAAAGCTGGTGTCGGTGACTACAGACGGGGCTCCCGCCATGACGGGCCGACATGCAGGCTTCATTGCGCAATGCAAAGGTGACACAGACTTCCCAAAATTTCTACATTACCACTGCATCATTCACCAGCAGGCATTATGTGCAAAAGTACATAATGATGGTACAAATTTGGTGCAAAAGTACAAAAATTTGATCATGTGATGACCCCTGTCGTGAAGATCATAAATGGCATCCGCTCCAAAGCCAAACAAACACTAGGACATTCAAAGTCAGTCGGGTAAGAATACTGATTCTGGCTCACTTTTCCCTATGTAAATGAATGGGGGATTTTCAGCGATGAATTTTTTCTTTTTTTTCCCTAAAAAATAAATCCCCTTTTTAGCCCAAGGTATATTTATTTGTCTCCCCTTTTAACCTGGGGACACTTTTTTTCAAATAACCCATGCAATAAGATAAAGATTTGTTAAAGGTGATTCTAAAGAAATATCTGAAACGTCTAAGCCTCAGGACACTCTTTATCAAATAACCGATGCATATTGTTTAGCTCACTCATTGAACCTATAAACATTTGTTCATTCTCAAATTCCTTCAATAGTTTAATTTTCTTTGCACAATAATCCCCATCTAAAATATTTAAAAACAAAACATTTGAATCTTTATATTTTTTAAGATACCCCTTTTGTGCCATTAAGAAATGATAAACTTCTCTTAATCATCTCATCTGACCACCTCCTGAGTTGCATATCATTTTGAGATTGTAGTAAATTATTTTTCCATTGTTCAATTGATAACCATCAAATTTTTCAGTCCATTCAAAGATATTTATTATTTTCTTTACATCCTCTAACTTATTGGTTTTTAAATTGATTCGCATATTTGTTTTATTTACCTTTGTTTTAGATATTTTTTCAATAAGACTTATTTGATATTTTTCACATTCATTATGTTTTCCATTTCTATACCAAGACTGAGATTTTCTCCACTCTTTAGTTTGACTAATACTTGGTTCGACCATTTATATATTGTGAAAAACACGGCGGTAGCCCTTAAAAACCCCAACCCATCTTCCCATCGTTAAAACTTGTGTCCATATGGAACACAATCTATTCCATTATCTAAAATAAATCTCTTATCATCAAAGGCTCCTAATGCCTTTTTATTTACTTCTTCACGATATATTTTATGTTTATAACTTCTTATTGTATTCATTTTCCTATATTCTTCTTTCTTATTCATCAAACAATTATAATAATTTCTAAAAGTTATTGATTTCTTAATTACATATTTCTTTATTCCCTTTAACCTTTTATCAATCTGATCACCATACTTATAAGCATATGCCTTTGCTCTCAATCCAATAAACTCACTCATTACTTTTCCACACAACTCATCCTTAAACTTACCAATAACCTTTTCATTCTTTTTTGAAAATAACTCACTCTTCTTACTAAAATTACTTGTATCATATACTCCAATATTTTTCTTCATATCTTTATAAACATCATCAGTTTTTATATCTAGAATAAAACTATCAGTGTCCATATACAACAATGAAACATTTTCACCATACTCTTTCTTTAAATCATTATACAAATAATCATACATCAATATCTTTGATAAATCAAGAACTGCTGTTCCAATATAAATTGGTTTATCCATGACAACACTTTCCTTTTTCATATGAATAGCAGAAAAGTTCTCTGAAAAAACCTCTTCTCTCTCAAAACTTGGTTTATTTATCAATCTGGAAGCTTCTTTCCAAGATGTTGCAAATCTAATGTTTTGCCTGTTTCTAACATTCTCCATTGTCTTTCCAAAGACAGCATTATTCATCAATTTATAGCATTCCCCTTCAAATTTTACTTTTGTATTTGTTCTCATATCTGTATTGAATTTAATATACTTTTTCATCCAAGGACTTTGTTTAAATTTTAAAACTCTGAATTTTAGGTACTCTCAACCCAGCAGATAAATATTGTCTCAAGTTCCTTTGATGCAAAACATATCCCTCTTTATCATAGAATGTTGTTAATAACTTTTCTGTTGACTTACCTTTAATATTAAAACTTTTATGACAATCACTTAACTATTCTTTCTTTGGGGTTTCTTTCTCACATGCAAAAGGAAGATCTTTATGCTTATTATGAAGATCACTCGGGTACCTCAAATCAACTTCAAAATAATAACCTTCTTCTTCCTCATTCAATTCCTCTTGAGAAGAAATAACAATATTCATCAAAGCCTTTTCATAATCCTTTTCTTCCACCCACTCTAATTTACCATAAGGCAGAGATTGAGACATTGTCCATCCATACAAATTATTAGCATCAAAGTACATCAAATAATTACTATCTTTTTCACTCTCATAATTTGGAAGATATTTATTATTTGCTTTAGCATATCTTTTTGAACATACTTGTGATATTCCACCTCTCTTAGACTTCTCAATCATCAAAAGCATATCTACATCACTGACTAAATCTATATCTTGTTTTGTCATTTTCAACATTGCACTCCAAGCTAAACCAGGAGCTGTGAAATAGTGGGCAGGATCTAATCCATAACAATTTTTATTATGACAGAGTGATCTAAAAGCTTCAAACACATCAGCTAACAATAAAACATCAGTTTTTAGATAAAAATCATGATATTCTCCAAGGTTCTTTATCTTTAATATTTTCCAAATTTCTTGTGCGTGTTTATATTCCTTATCACTTATCTCTTCTTCATAAAGGTTATTATAGAAACCTTCTTTTGAAGGAAGTTGTGCTTCTTTAAATCTCATAAATGAATCCATACAACCATAAGGATAAATTCCCTTACTTGAAAGAATTTTCTCTTTACTTTGAATTTCATTCCTTGTTTCAATTTCCTCTCGAGTTAGAATTCCCTCTTTAATCAGAATTTCCTCTTTAGTTAGAATTTCATTCTTTGTTCGAATTTTCTGTATAATTAGAATTTCATCTTCAGTAAGAATTTCTTTATTAATTTCCTCATTAATTAGAATTTCCTCTTTACTTTGAATTCTCTCTTTAATCTGAATTCCCTCTTTAGTTAGAATTTCCTCTTTTGGAAAGAATGAATTAAGATTTGGAAAAGAGCCCGTGGAGCTTAGATTTGATGCGAGGTTGGCTAGTGGTGTTCCCATGAACTTGTAAGAATCAAGAAACCGAATACGAGTTATAGGTTTTGTGAATATCATTTTTGTAAATGAAATATACTTTTGACTTGTGTTTGTTATGGCAGAAATATTCCCTGGTGTTTTTGAAAGTTCATTTCTAAATAGATGTGCATCATAGTTGGTGCTGTTGTGAAGAAAGACTGGAATAAAAGAAGGTAATTTATAATTAAGATTACAACAGGAATGAGTGGGACCTCGATATTTACCAGTAAGATGACAATGATCCCTAACTTTAGACTCCTTAATTTCCCCCTCACAAATATGACAGATATTGTTCTTTCTAAATTCTAATTTTTCTTCTTTGGTTAATTTCATCGGTTAATTTGTTTCTTTCATTAATTTAGTGAGTCTTATACAATCCTTTTCTAATCGTTTTACAAACTCTTGTGAAGCTTTTTTTCCACTATAATGTTCAAGTTTATTATACTTTTCTCCAACAGATGATTTGATATAATAACAGAAACCACAAGGGATATGTTTTTGATATTTATTTGTATACGATTCTTTTGGATTAGGAGAAGCAGTATTTTTCTTTGAAAGGATACACTCAAAATCAGCGTATATCACAAATGGGTGCATGATAGATTTATTATAATCTTCAAAAGAAATCTTTTCACCAGGTTTAGGCATTGTAATTACAGCTGATTAAATGATTACTACAACATTTTGAATGTTGTTCTAATCGTTCTTTTGTATGAAATGAATTAAGACATTCAGGACAATAAGGCTTACAAGGATATATTTTGTTTGCTGTTCTGAATACCTGAGAAGAGATTAATCTTGATAAATTATTGATGTATGTGTAATGTGAATTATTTCCAACACTAAAATATAAAAGATCAATGTGTGTTTCTTCATTTTTATAGTTGTTTGAAATTTTTAATATTTGAACTTTGTTTGTATCCGTTAATCCATATACATTAATAGAAAGATTATTCTTTTTCTCAAATTTAGGAATATCTGTTAGTGGCATTGGGAATTTAAAATCTTTAATGTCCAAGGTATTCTCATATTTCATATATTGTTTTACTCTTTCTGAATTTCATTTTGGTGGATGTAAGTGAGCAAGAACAGACCAGAGAAAACATTTATTATCATTATTCTTAATATTAACAACTGCCTTCTTTCATTTTATTTCTTTTGGTAATTCAATATAAGAAGAAGCTTTAAGAGGGTTTGATTTTAGAATGTGTATATCTAAAAAGATGATTTTTTTTAATATTGAATCCACTTACTACCACTGTATTATCAACATCCTCCTCTTGTCTTGATAGTTCTTCATAAACCCCACTATTCAAAAAATCTTGAAATGATGTTATAAAATGAAGATCTGTTCTCATATAAGGAGTTTGTTCTTCATCTTGTCTTTTCATATTCATTTTCACTCCCATATAAAACTTTAAAGTTTTCATTTCTTTTAATGTCTTTTTGATAAATTTTTCAACATCAGGTTTCACTATTTCAATTGATTCAACTATTGATGATGGACTGGGTTCTCCAAATTGAAAAATCCTTATTTTTATATGCCCTTTAAATGCCCCATCAGTGTTTTCAATATAATAGTCTCCCTTTAAACTCATTTTTCTTGTGTTTTTGTGATTGAAGATGTCTATTATAACTACTCTTCAAAACATCCTTTGAGCAGATATCACAATGTTTTCTTTCCAACTCAAGAGGAGATATTTTATGAAATAGATTAAATGTGTGTTTGTTGGTTCGGAGGTGCTTTCTATAATGTTTATATTCGTGATTACAAACATCACAGTACGTTGTATTGACCATATTTATATAATAAAACTTTGCTTAAACTACAATTTTCTTGATGAAAATTTCGTTTATTTTACAGGTGAATCTGTGCTTAAACTAAAATTTTATTGATGAAAATTTCGTTTATTTTTCAGGTGAATCTGTGCTTAAACTACAATTTTTTCTTTATGAAAATTTCGTTTATTTTACAGGTGAATCTGTGCTTAAACTAAAGTCTTCTTGATGAATTACAGATTAATACAGATAATGGTGTGATTAGTCTCACATAATTTTTTGTTAAATAAATGAATGGCAAAGTACCAACTGGGGTATATGTGAATCAAATCAATCTTCATAAACTATCATCTTGTGTTCAAAATCAAAAGCCTTGTACGATTAACGTTAATACAATTCAGAGAAAAGGAGCAGTAAGAATTGATGTTTTGCTCACAAGAGAACAGGTTAAAATCTTGAATGACACTGGCTCACTTAAAATTAAAATGACAAAACCAATGTTGAAAAAAAATATTCAATAAGAGACGAGTGGAGGATTTCTCCCATTTCTAATTCCTTTATTTGCTGGTTTAAGTGCGGTTGGAGCATTGACGGGTGGTATTTCAACAGCGGTGAAAACTGCCAACGAAAGGAAGGCTCAAGTCCAGCCTCAAAAAGAATTGGAAAGACATAACAAAGAGTTGGATAAACAAATTAGTGGAAGTGGTGTAATTGTAGATTTTGCTGAAAAACTTGAAGGTCTGCCTGATAAAGCGAGATTGTTAGTTGGAGATATGCTTTCTTCTATTGCACAAGCAGGTGTAAAATTAACTAAAAGAGGTTATGCATTATATCTTTCTAATAAATAAATGAGCATTGATGAGTGGTTTAAAGAATTTGGAAAGAATACAACATCAAATTTACAACTTGTCAAATATTGTAAGAAATTAAAAATTCATAATGTGGTTATTTCTATGAGAGATGGATTAACAAATGTGATAAACATACAAAGAATATTATTATGAACTTAGAAGATAATAATGGGAATGGTTCTCATTGGGTTTGTATTTTTAAGTCAAGACAAATATCATTTTGATAGTTTTGGTCTTCCACCACCTGTTGAAGTCATAAAATTCTTACAGAATGGTGTTTATCAAACATTTCAAGTCCAAGAATTAAATTCCAAGTGTTGTGGTCAATTATGTCTGTATGTGTTATTTCAACTCAACACAAATAAAAAATTTTATGATATTATTTTTAATCTAATATAAATGACTTATGTTGGTAAAGATGGTTTGATCTTTGGTGTATCCCAAGAACTGGATATTGATTTATCAAATTATTACACAAAGGCACAGGTTGAACGGCATAAATATAATATAACCAAAAATATTAACATGAAAAATGCTTATAAATTAAAAAATTATCCAAGCCCGACTGACGCGAATGACTTGGTGAGATTAAGCGATTTATCACACTATATATCCTTAAATAAAACGGCCGTGTATTCCAAAGATACAGAAGTGTTGATATTATCTCCAGGTCATACAGAATTCACAGTTCGAATTAAAATAAATTTTTATAAAGAAGGGCGTATCGTTTGTATGAGAATAGAACAATGGGGGTATGATATGAATGATTTAGGGTATAATTGGTCATTTAAAATTAACCTCGAAGACCTGGAACAATTAAATCAGTCTCGTAAGGAAGAATATTATCCACTTGGTATCGAGAATGAGTTTTGTGGGGCCACGTTTAGTAAACAACAAATAAAAGAATTTAATAAGGGTAAATATAATAATGTTTTTGCCCTTGTTTATATCATGAAAACAGAAAAAACAGGATTATATATAATAAGTAAGAAATACAAAATGATTTAACTATGGGAAGATGGGGAGGTGTTTCGTGCCATAATATTATTCTAACATATATTTCTAATACATAAATGACAGCAAGAAGGCTTCAAGAAAATTATAATTTCTGTGTCCAAGCATACCTTCAAGAAAAGGGTATTCGGTATTTTAATAAATATGTTCTACAACATAAGAATGAGGTATTTTCAATAAAAGATTGTCATTATGCTGATGTTGATAAACCGACAACTTTAGATTTAATTAGAATGTTAAATAATGAAAAAATTATAAAGTTAAGAAAAGGTAAGGCTCGTTTAGAAATTCAAAAGAAATTTTATTGGTTTCCTGTTGTAAAAAAAATTATTTTGGATACAGGAATAACAAGAAATCCTGATGAATATATGTATGATATTCTATGGGGTGTAAGCGATTCAAGGATAATAAGGGATGAGGAAGGAGTTGAAGAAGAGGAGGAAAAGGAGAAGAGAGAGAAGGAGGAGAGGGAGAAGAAAGAGGAGGAAAAAGAGGAGAGAAGGAGGAAAAGGAGAAGAGAGAGAAGAGAGAGAGGGAGGAAAGAGAGAAGAGAGAGAGGGAGGAAAGAGAGAAGAGAGAGAGGGAGGAGAGGGAGAAGAGAGAGAAGAGAGAGAAGAGAGAGAGGGAGGAAAGAGAGGGAGGAAAGAGAGAAGAGAGAGAAGAGAGAGAGGAGAGAGAGAGGGAGGAAAGAGGGAAGAGAGAGAGAGGGACGAGAGGGAGTAAAGAGAGAGAATGAATAAATATCAAAATATGGAAGCCAGTGAGATTAAAAAAAGATTAGGGGTATTAAAGAAAATAACTCAACCCACCGAGGAGGAAAACAAAGAATTGACAAGTCGATTTGCAATACTTTCGACAAGACATGGATTTTAATTCAAGTTTTTCATTTTTTTTTTTTCTTAAATAAATGGAGGAGAGAGTGAAGGCATTTCTAAGGATTCTTTATGTTTTAAAAATTAAGATTCAAATGTGCATGTTGGAAACTAAAAATGTTTTTGCACTCTGCAGGAATTTTTCTCATAAATAAATGAGTTATTGTCTCAAATGTAAAAAGAAAACTAATACTAAAAATATTTCATATATTAAAAATAAAAATAACAGGGTTATACAAAAAGGTATATGTTCGGTGTGTGGTTCAAAAAAAAAATCAATTTATCTCCAAACACAAACTTGGAGGAGATATACAAAAGTTATCAGGAAGTAAATTTACAACTACTGGAATACCAGGGGAATTACATCTACCAGGGTATTCTTTCTGTGGTACAGGCACAAACTTGGATAAAAGATTAGATGAGGCAGACAATCCTAAATCCTGGAGTGAGCCAATCAATGGAGTTGATGAAGTTTGCATGAGACACGATATTGATTATGGGAATACCACAACTTTGGAAGAAAAGCATGAAGCCGATAGAGAAATGTTGTATAATTTGTCTCTGATACAAAATCCAACCTTGAGAGAAAAAGTTGATAGGTTCATCGTGAAGAAGATGATCAGTGCTAAATTGAAACTTGGACTTGGAAATTCAAAAAACTTGTAAGCTCTAATGATGTCATTAAGAGTGAAGAGCAATTAGCTGATGAATTACATAAACCAATATTCACAAAGTTTCAGAGAAGGAAAGTTCATTCCAAGGAAGTAGATTATATCTGGTCTGCTGATTTGATTGAACTCAATAATGATAAGGGGTACAAGTATGTTCTAACCGTTATTGATTTGAGGAGTAGATACACATGGGTTGAACCATTAAAAAAACAAAACAGGTAATACTCTTATGTTAGCCTTTCAACAGATATTTAATAAAAGTAAGAGAAAACGTAAAAAAAATTGTGGACTGATGAGGGTAGAGAGTTTTATAACAAGACATTTATGAATTTTCTAAAAAATAACAGTATTACATTATACAGTACCTTTAATGAAGGAAAAGCGGTTGTTATTGAACGCTTCAATCGCACTTTAAAAGAGAGACTATATAAAAAATTCACACAACTCTGTTCACAACAATGGTCATCTTTTATTCAGGATATTGTGGATAAGTACAATGACACGGTTCACACGTCAACAAATATGAAACCATCAGAAACATTTACAAAATTAAAATATGAAAAAGAGATTAATATCAGAAAACCTAAGTTCAAAGTTGGTGATATCGTAAGAATATATAGGTGGAAATCTCATTTTGAAAAGGGTTATACTAAACGATGGATGAACGAACTTTTTAAAATTGTTGATGTAATAGATACGGTTCCTTGGACTTATAAGATATATGATTTGGAAGGGGAAGAGATTTTAGGTTCATTTTATTCACAGGAATTACAAAAGACAAAGATAAATTGAAATTTTTTGACTCCACCCCTTTTTGACTCCGCCCACACAAAACCCACCCACATAAACCCCACCCCACACAAGCTCCACACAAACCCCACCCCACACAAACCCCACACAAGCTCCACACACACAAACCCCACACAAGCTCCACCCATATTCATCATATTCACAAAATAAGTGATTAGTTAATTAGTTCCCCACACACAACATGTTTATTTAATTAAAAAATTATCCACCCATCCACCCATCTCTCCACCCAAACCTCATCCACATAAGCCTCATCCACATTCACCCCTCCCACATAAGCCCCACCGAACCCCCGCCCACATAAACCCTGCCCACATAAACCCCTCCCACACAAGCTCCACCCACATAAACCCTGCCCACACAAACCCCACCGAAGCCCACCCACATAAACCCCACCGAAGCCCCGCCCACACAAGCCCCACCCACATAAACGCCCTCCCACAAGCCCCGCCCACACACGCCCCGCCTACACAAGCCCCCACCCCCTCATCCCCCTGTGCGCCCCACCTTTGACCCACCACCTCCCTCATCCCACCCCCACCCTTCCCCACACACGCATGGGGAGGGGAGGGGTGGGATGAGGGGGTGATGGGTCATTGGGGGAGCGCACCTACCCCCTCCCCCCCCTCCCCCCCCCCCCCCTCCCCTTCATGTCTTGATTCTTTTTTTGAAATTCAAAATCAAGTAATTGTAAACAAAACAAATATAATTAATCAAAATTGAAAATATTAAATATTCATTTGCGAGAATGTATAATCTTTCCCAGCAATCTTCTTCAGATGTCTTGTGATTTCGAAACTCAGACACCATATTCTGTTTTGAAACAAAAAGTGGATAATAATTAGGTTTTATAAAGATAATTACATGGTAATATGAGTAAGCCTGGTGTTGGTTCAAAGTTCAAGCCTCGTTGACCACTGAATTAACACACCAGGAGGCCGACTCAGCCTGTCATCCTTCCAAGGCCAATAAAATGAATTCCAGTGTTCTGGCAAAACCGCGTCCAAACTAATGATGCAACCAACATAAGGCGACATTCCAAAGAGAGAGTGATATTAATAAAAGAATAAATCAACAAATAACTAAATAATAATTCAGAAACATTTACCTCCAGAAAATCATGTGTTGTACCAGATTGCTTCAACATCTGATGTTGTGTGATCGAGCTGAAAAAAAATAAAATAATGAGTCAAGGGTATAGATGGAGACAGACAGAGAGAGGTAGGTAGAAAGACAGACAGAGAGAGATACAAAGAGACAGACAGGGAGAGATAGAGAGAGACAAACAGACAGGGAAAGAGACACACGCACACACGCACGCACGTGTCTCACCATTGGTTTAATTCATTCGAGATCAGAGGCCGTGATAAGACTTCATACCAGTCATTATAAATGTTTTTCAATTCTCTTCTAAAATCATTCACCTCTTCAATAAGAGCATTCATTTGATGCACCTCATCGTGATATGTAAACTCCACTTCTTCCAAGGACCTGCCAGGAAAAAATATATATTTTCGCATTATCACGATTTAATTTATAATCAATTGCTTCATCGTTCAAACAGGAAACCATACACAAACTTACCAACTTTGTAGTGAGCTGTTATCTTCATCGGAAGAGCGCGAGTCCATGTCTCAGTTTTTTTTACCATTGGTACAAGATGGCAAAAAGATCAGAGGCCGTGATAAGACGTCGTGTCAGTCATTAAAAATGTTTTTCAATTCCCTTCTAAGATGATTGACCTCTTCAATAAGAGCATTAATTTCATGCACCTCGTCGTGATATGTAAACTGCTCTTCTTCCAAGGTCAGGTCAGGAATGGGAGCATGTGCCAGAACAGCGCGTCGCTGCGTCCACTTTCCGCCGGAACTCCAGGGGCCTCCGTCTGGCCATCCCCCAGGCAGATGCCAGGCCCATCCCCATCTCCTTGAGATGATGGTCAACCTGCTGCAACCATGAAGCACGTGGTCGGCCCACTGGCCTCCTCCACTCATGAGACTCCCTCGCTGAGAGAATATGGTGAGCAGGATCAGCATCAGGAAAACGAGCCACATGTCCATACAGCCGCAGCTGACGCTCACGGACTATGCAGGTAACAAATCTCATCCGAGTCTCTCTCAGCAACCGCTCGTTGGACACAAAATCCGACCAGCGATAGCCAAGGATTCTCCGAAGAGACCTGGTACCAAAGGAATTAAGTCTCCGTCTCAGATCCTTGGTCAAAGTCCAAGTCTCGCACCCATAGAGCAAGACTGGAAGTACCAAGGACCTGAAGACTCGGACTTTCGTCCTCCCGCACAGGTACCGGCAGCGCCACACCCCATGATCCAATGAATCCATGACTCCCCAGGCCCGACCCAGACGTCAATTGACCTCCGGCTCACAACCTGCGGAGACATGAATATCACTGCCAAGGTAAGTGAATCTATCCACGACCTCAACATCCTCACCACAAACAGACACAGACAGGACAGCAGCATCCAAGATGTCACCGAAAGCCTGGATCTTAGTTTTGACCCAAGAAATCCGTAATCCCAACGGCTCCGACTCCTCATTCAGCACCTCGAGGGCCCCCAAGAGGATGTCTAAAGTCTCCGCAAAGATGACTGCATCATCTGCAAAATCAAGGTCCGAGATCTTGACATTGCCAAACGATGCACCGCAACTTGATCTCTCCGACATCCTCCCAAAAATCCAGTCCATACAAGTGCTGAAAAGTGTGGGGGCCAGTACACATCCCTGACGAACTCCAGTAACAACTGGAAATAAGTCAGAGATGGTACCACCACACTTCACAGCACTCAGTACCAGAGTAGAGTTCAGACATCAGATCGATCAGTTTCGGTGGCACCCCATGAAGACCAAGAATCCTCCAGAGGACATCCCGATTCACTGAATCGAACGCTTTACAGAGATCAACATAGGCTGCAAGCAGCCCCTGCCGAAACTCTCGTCTGCGTTCGGTGAGGACACGAAGTGCAAGGATACGGTCAATCGTTGACCTCTTTGGTGTAAAGCCTGACTGCTCTGGACGCTGGTGCTCAAGCAGATGGTGGCGAACCCTATCGAGAATTATCCGAGCAAAGACCTTGCCCGGCACTGAGAGCAGCGTCACCCCTCGGTAGTTGTTGCAGTCTTGGCGATCACCCTTCCCTTTCCAGAGAGGGACAACAAGGCCCCTCTTCCAGTCAGTTGGGATGATGCCTGTGTTCCAGGCAGAGCACAAAACTGCATGCAACGACACGAGTGCAGCATTTCCACCAGCCTTGAGAAGTTCAGCATGGATGCCACAGATCCCTGGAGCTTTGCCCCGTTTCCACTGGTTCACCGCAGCCCGTGTTTCCACAAGCGATGGTGGACCACAGTTGATTCGAGGGTCAGCAACAGGGATTGTAACACCCTTGACGTCCAACTCGACAGCTGGGGGATCAGCCTGGTACAACCGCTCAAAGTAACCGGCCCAGCGGGCCTTCACTTCAGACTCCTCTGTCAAGAGCCTACCACTCTCTGCTCGAACTGCAGTGCTCCGAGGGATGGGCTTGGATGAACGTAATGCGCGAATTCCCCTGAAAGCGGGACGAGAATCACCTGTCCACAGGTGATGCTCTACCCCCTCACAGATTCCTCGCACATAGGCCTCCTTGTCCACCCTCAGTGCACGTACAGTTTTACGCCTCAGCTCCCTGAACAGCTCAGCTCTGCCATTCAGCCTGGCCCTGCGACTCTGATCAATGGTATCCAGTGTCCCTTGAGACAAAATTCTTCTTTGCCCTGCAGTGAACTCCAAGGCATCCATTGGCAACATCAAGGACGGTGGTCTCGAAGGTGCTCCACAACTCTTCAGGACCCCCCAAAGCACCCAGACCCCCCCAAGTGTCCACTCAGCCTGTTCGCAAACTCCTCAGCTACTCTCTCATCCCTGAGCTTGGCAACATCCAGCCTCGGCTGGGATGGTACCATTCTCCAGGATTTAAGGTGCAGCTTTAGAGTTGCTACAACAAGCCTGTGGTCAGTATTGAGGAACTGAGCACTCCGGTAGACCCTGCAGTTCTGGATCATCCTCCAACGACCGTCAATGAGGACATGGTCAATCTCCTTTGCCAAACCGCCAGGGTTGGAATACCAAGTCCAGCGATGAGCTTGCGGGCGCTGAAACCATGAACCAGCCACCCTAAGTCCATGACTTCTTGCAAAGTCAAGGAACTTAGTGCTGTTCTGGTTCATAGTTCCTGACCCATTGGGACCAACACACACCTCATAACCATCCCTATCAGTTCCAGTCGATGCATTGAAATCCCCCAAGACTAGAAGTGTATCTCGTCTGGGACACTGATCAACCAGACTCGAGTGTGGCGTAGAATGTGTCCTTCACGGTGAGATCACTCGCCTCAGTCGGAGCATAAATAGAGACCAGGGAAATGACACCAAAGGAGTGGCGAATCCTTAATCTCATAATACGCTCGTTGACCGGTGTTACCTCAATTATCATTGGGGTCAGCTTATTGGACACAGCTACAGCAACTCTTTGGGTATGGTAACCATCAGAGCGACCAGACCAATAGTAGGTGTAACCACCCACCATTATCTCTCCGCAATCCGGTCTCCGAACCTCAGAGAGAGCTGCAATCCCGATGTCCAAACACTTGAGCTCAGATAACAGAGACAGGTGATCATCCTCTCTTAGGGATAGGACATTCCAGGCACCCACCCGAAGGGACCGCCTCAGGTTAACCCAAGGAGACCGCAGTCTGGTGGACGACACCTCAGCACCACTCCGACACACTCTCCCGCAATCTGACCCAGGGATGTTACCCCGTGGTTTCCCTCCTATCAAAGATTGGGGGTCCCGAAGGCTTGGCCCCAATCCTGTCATCCGGTGAGCTGCCCTGCGAAGGGAAGCTGCACAGGAGGTACTCCCACGGAGTGGGTTTTCAGATTTTTTTGCGTTTTTGCGTTTTGCGGAATGAAGTGTTTTACGGTGGCCGGAGTGCAAATCCTGCCACCAACCTCCTCATAAGAAGTAACCCAACTGCAGGAGGACGTCCGCAGACACAGTTGGGTACTAGATATGGATGGCCGTTGGCTCACAAGGAGCTCCTCCGCCCTTTGACCTGCCAAGAAAAAAAGGCCCTCTTCCAAGGACCTGCCAAGAAAAAGAATATATATATATCAGAATTATCACGATTTAATTTATAATCAATTACTTCATCGTTCAAAGAGGAACCCATACACAAGCTTACCAACTTTGCGTTGAGCTGTTTTGTTCGCGGAAGAAAGATCGCTCATGTCTCAGTTGTAAAAATGAAAATCCCGTCTGGAAGAAACTTTGTCTGGCGAATCACTTATAAGGCAACGATGAGGAGATTGCTTAATCATTGGGTGTGGCCACAGGAAATGACGCTTCAGGCGAGACAGCTTGGAAAATAACTGGGTGATATATTCTCAAATTGTATGAATCATTTTTTAAAACATCCTTAAAATGCCCTAAAATGATTTTGATTAAACTTATGTTTAAAAGCCTGTTCGTGTTCTGAGATAAAATAGAAACACGAGGCCTTGTCTCACAGAATAGTTCCTATTTTTTCACAGCATGACTTTCCAAAAACACTTCATTTTCACAGCACGACCGTGTCAAAAAAACACTTCCTCATTTTCATGGCACGAACCGAAAACATTTGAAACAAAACTTTTTTTATGGCGTGGTTTATGCACAAAAATGATTTGCAACTCGGGCGGTGGCCAGATGAGATCATTAAGAGAAGTTTATCATTTCGTAATGGCACAAAAGGGGTATCTTAAAAAATATAAAGATTCAAATGTTTTGTTTTTCAATATTTTAGATGGGGATTATTGTGCAAAGAAAATTAAACTATTGAAGGAATTTGAGAATGAACAAATGTTTATAGGTTCAATGAGTGAGCTAAACAATATGCATCGGTTATTTGATAAAGAGTGTCCTGAGGCTTAGACGTTTCAGATATTTCTTTAGAATCACCTTTAACAAATCTTTATCTTATTGCATGGGTTATTTGAAAAAAAGTGTCCCCAGGTTAAAAGGGGAGACAAATAAATGTCTTCTTCTTCTTCCTTCGGCTGCTCCCGTGAGGGGTCGCCACAGCGGATCATCCGTATGATCCGCATAGAGATTTGGCACATGTTTTACGCCGGATGCCCTTCCTGACGCAACCCTGGTCGCCTCTTACGACACAGGGATATGGTACACCTATTTTAACCGGGGTATACACCGGCCCAGTATACTGGTACTCATTTCGCCGACCTCGGAAGGATGACAGGCTGAGTCAACCCCCTGGTGTATTAATTCAGTGGCTCAACGGGGCTTGAACTCAGGACCTTTTGTATCCCAAGCCGCTGCCCTAACCACTGCGCCAACACACCAGAGACAAATAAATGTATCTTGGGCTAAAAAAGGGGATTTATTTTTTAGGGAAAAAAAAGAAAAAAAATTCATCGCTGAAAATCCCCCATTCATTTACATGGGGAAAAGTGAGCCAGAATCAGTATTCTTACCCTACTAAAGTCCTGTTGGAGGAGCTGTCCTCAGAATATGGTGACCTGCTATTACACACAGAAATCCGATGGCTCAGTAGGGGAAGAGTTTTGCAGCGTTTTTTGTCACTTTTGGGTGAAATCAAAGTGTTCTTGCAATCCAAAGGGGAAGACGCCTCGCTGCTCGAGGACACTGAGTGGATACTTGACCTAGCATTTTTAACAGACATCACTGGGAAACTGAACCATTTGAACTGTCAACTGCAAGGCAAAGGCAAGACTGTTGCTGACATGATAAGTGCTGTAAATGCATTTAAAGCTATGATGAGCATTTTCTCTGTGCATTTACAGAGAAAGAAAGTGTTGCACTTTCCCTCTGTGCTGTCAGTGCTGCAGGAAAATGCTTCTGCATCTGGGGCTTTCGACAAAGCTGCAGAAAAGTACTCTCAAGTCATAAACAGACTTTGGCAAGAGTTTGAGAACAGGTTTTGTGACTTTGATCAACTTGAGCCATGTGTGTCATTCATTTCAAATCCTTTCATGCAAGTGGACATCACATACATTGCTGACAACTAAGTGCAACCTTCAACGTGGATGCTGGACAGGTGGAGATTGAAATCCTAACGTTTCAAAATGACCTCCACCTCAAAGCCCATCAGGATGCACCAAACTTTTGGTGCCTTGTGGACACAGAAAAGTAAAGGTGTATGCACAGCAGCTATGAAAGTTGCCTGCCATTTTGGTTCAACCTATCTCTGTGAATCAGCCTTTTCTGACATGAACTTCATCAAGAAACAAACACAGAACATGCCTTACTGATGCACATCTACAAGACTCACTCAGAGTTACAGTGTCAAATTATACCCCAGATTACAGTACACTAGTGAACAGCATGCAATGTCAGACTTCCCACTAACAGACATTTACAGGCAAAGAAAGAGAACAGATATTTTCAGTGAAACACCATGGCAACGGTAAACTCAATTATTGTACAAAAATGTGAAAAAAATAATTTGTTCAAAAAGTGTAACAGATGTGTTGTTTTGTTTAAAATGCTACAGATTTAGTGATTAACACAAATGTGATCTGATTCATTCAAAAATATGAAAGAGTTGATGTTCTTTAAATTTTACATAATAATATATTATAATATTATATATAATATATTATTATACTTTGTACAGACATGGGACAGAGTTCATGATTTGTTCAAAAATGTTACAAAGTTAGTGGTTAGTACAAATGCGATATGATTTGAAGATGTGACAGTTAATGATTTCCTAAAAAATGTTACAGAAGAAGTGATACATACAAAAATATAACAGCTGTGATTTTGAACAAAATGCTACAAATGTGCTCATTCATACAAACTGTCAATAAAGATATTTACAAAAATTTCAGAGATGTGATAATTCTGACTTTCAAATGTTGAAATAGATATGAGAACATAAATAAATAATGTTGCATGTTTAAATATATGTGTTTCCTACCATGGTAAATCATTGTTAATAATTATTGTGTGGAATAATTAACATGAACATGTGATCAGACATTCTCTTCACATATATGAATATTTATTATGATAATTATTAATGATAATATCATTAAAGGTGAACCGTGCAACTATGTTATTCAGGAAGTTTGTATCAAACAAGTAGCCCTTCGTATTACTCAGTACCCTTGAAGTAGCTCTCAGTTTCAAAAAGGTTGGTGACCCCTGGACTATAGACCATGCCTTGTTAGTAATAATATAAAACTCAGTAATACTCTGCCTATTGTTAGAGAGTGCTTGAGATTTTATAACCAGCACTCGCTCCGCACTGGATCATCCAATAAACGATCATAATTGGACTATAGAGTCTTTTCTGATTTATAGATAACCAAAATTTCCATGACAAGTCTAAGGGGGTCTCCAGGAGGGGGGGGGGGCTAAAATAGGCATTTGCTTTCTTCTCAGAAACTACACACACAATTTTGATTTAACTTAATTCTCCTTTATTGCATTCCTCACGTAATGTGTTCAATCGAATCTCTGACTTTAAAAAAATTTAAAATCCCAATTTGAATGTATGTTCGTGTTCCATCAATTATCCTTTTTTTTCAAACTTCAGTGCCAATTCACCCCACCTCCTTAAATCTACCTCCTCCTAACCCCTCACCTGTTATACCCTCTCCTTACCCCTCCCATCTTGCCCTTCATCCGACCTCCACTCTTGGCACTTCTTCACCATCTTCTGCTTCAGTATCAGCTCCTCCTCTGATGTCCCAAACTGTGTGGTGTTCTCATATCTGTAGGCTCCATTCTAACCGAACAGAAGTCTCACTCTCTCAATCAGTACACTCAACAAACCAAACATGCTCCTTCCTTCCTCTCAACCAGTGCTTCCACTCAGGTGGAAGTGAATTTCACTAGAACTTGATCAGAATTTCCCTAAATGTTCCATATTTTAATATTTTATTTCCCTTCATAGAAATGAAATGTTATACATGAAACAAGTTTAATTAAATCGAGTGATAACTCGATAATACTTCGCCTCGGTAAGGTTTGCCTCGACTTCGCTCACTAAAAAGGCGGGAAATGCAAATGTCCGCTTCATGCGCACACTGAAGGGGAACGGTCTCGGCTATTGAACGGACCTAAATTCTGAAATACATTGACAGTGGATTATTTTCCATTACTAAAATTAAGTAAAATATTCCATTTGGAACAAAACTTGAGTAGAAGGTAAACGAAGAGCAGTATGGGCCATGTATAAAATTTGGAAGTATGGTTTTCCGTCCACGTAGCCGAGATCGTTCCTGTTTAACAATTTTGTCAAGTGGATTATTGCGAAAAATAAAAATTAGCAAATATCAAAAACAGGTATATGGCCTCTTTGGCAATAACTGTGAACTTTAAAGCACAGTTTGTGGCGTTTACGACAGTTTGAAAACAGAAGAAATAAGAAAAAACTGAGTATGGTACATGAGTTATACTCTGAACCAGCAATATTCATATTAGTAGATAACATATCCAACGTGAATAATTACTCAGGGCTCGCGCTGTCAATGTCGAGACCTTGGATCTTCAGAGATCTTTCTCTGAAGAGGAACTCTTCTCGAAGTGCCCGTTCCTCATCATTATTTGCATTGGCCTTCATTTTTTGTGCAGACGAAGCATAACATCCGTGGGCTGCAGAGCGGCCGCATATGTACGGTTTGGTGGCAAAATTTGCTTTTTCAGTTTCAAGTCTGGTAGTCATCAAGGCAAACAGGCTTTCTTCTTTCAGAGCGGTACGGTGATCAGTCTTTATCAGCTTCAGCCGACCAAAAACTCTTTCCACGCTTGCGTTACAGTGAGGCAGAGACAGCAACACTCCGACCACGATTGACAACTTCGAGTATTTTGCGTTTCCGGTGACGGTTTTGTACTTTTTAACTTGTTGCCAGTATTTTAGTTCACCCATAGTGTCGGAGAGCCCGTTTTCTATCGCTTGCGATCGCCATTCAGGGTCAGCTTCCTCCAGTTTTACAATGTTCTTCAACCACGGCAGCTTCTGATACAAACCAGCGAGTGATGGAACTGACAAGTTGTAAGCAATGGATGGGGGATATAACGTCCATAAAACCATACTGACCAACATCAGTAAATAGTTTCTGTATCTGGGTCGCCAGTCTTATGAAGTAGCTTTGACAAGTTAGGTAAAATTGTTGAACATCAGGATTCTGTTCGCTGATATCTGAGGTGATGGAAGCGATATTGATTGTAGCTCTCACACCCATATACACCTTGGTCAGTGAAACACGATTTCTCTCGTCATTGAAGTCCATCGTTAGTGGTTCGGTCTGTCGAACGTAATGGATGTTCATGAAGTCACCACATACGTTTTGGAGAAGACTTATCACTACTTGTTCCAATTTGTGCAGTGCAGGTGTCTCACTCTGGAACAATAGGTTGAAAGACACGAGCCTCTGCAGATTATGAGACAGGAATTCAAGATATGCTCTTGTGAATTGGTTGTGGAAACTGGTCAGTATGGTGTCGTTAACTGTATGAGTTGGGTCTTCAAATACCTGCAGCTCAAAATAGCACGTTAGTGTATCGTATTGTTCTAGGAGCCTGTCAACACAAGCCTGCATGGATAACCATCTTGTCACACCCGGTCGAATGATCCTGTGCTTTTCAGATTCGAAGTACTCCTGGAATTGCAGCGTGTCCTTGTCTTTTTGACGACATTGAGAAACGTGCGAAAACATTTCTGCATAGGTCTTCAACCGACTTTGGTAGCTCGGAAGCGGCATGCGACGCACACAAATTAATTGAATGGCAAGAACACTTCACCTGAACCTCCCATGGGTGATTCTAAGCAATCAGCTGCGACAGGGATTGTTTCGGCCCGAACATTACATTACAGGTGTCTGCACAAAATCCTACCATGTTTTCGAAGGGAATGTACCTATCCCGAAGACATTGTGCAAGAGCATTATAAATTGTCTGAGATTTTCCATCTGGAATGTTCTTGAGGTCCAGCAATACTTGTTAACTTCCACCATCTGCGAAGATGGATGGAGGTTACTGTTTTCACCCCTTTCTGTTTGTTTGTGAACAGTATTACGGAAAAACTCCTTGACGGATTTTGACGAAACTTGGTGGGCGGGGGGGGTTAGGTATGGTCCAAGGATCATGCCATTAAATTTTGGACTTGGTAGTCCCCCCCAAAAGTTATGTCCCCACAAAAAAAAAAATTGTTAGAGAAAATTTTTTTTTTTTGCATTTCTACATGTTTTAAGTGATTTCCAACCCCCCCCCCCTCCTGCAAAAAAATTTAGAGAATTTATTTTTGCATTTCTACATGTTTTAAGTGATTTCCAACCCCCCCCCCCCCCCACAAAAAAATTAGAGATTTTTTTTTTGCATTTATACATGTTTTAAGTGATTTCCAACCCCCCACAAAAAAAATTGTTACCCCCTCCAAAAAAGAGAATTTTTTTTTTTGCATTTCTACGTGTTTTAAGTGATTTCCAACCCCCTCCAAAAAAAATTGTTACCCCCCAAAAAAATTTAGAGAAAATTTTTTTTTTTGCATTTCTACATATTTTAAGTGATGTCCAACCCCCCCCCCCCCAAAAAAAAAAAATTTGCATTCTTACATGTTTTAAGTGATTTCCAACCCCCCCAAAAAAAAATTGTTACCCCCCCCCAAAAAATTTTTTTTTGCATTTCTACATGTTTTAAGTGATTTCCAACCCCCCCTCCCCCAAAAAAAATTGTTAGAAAAAAATTTTTGCAACTTTTTTCAACAAATTTGATTTTTTCTTTTTTTTTTTGCATTTTTACATTTTAAGTGATTTCCAACCCTCCCCTCCACCCCAAAAAAATGTTGGAGAAAAGAACTATAACTCAGCCCTGTTGACATCATATTTAATGAATAAGATAAGGTTCACTTGAGTGACCCAGCAGTATTGGCGGTGGAGGTTTTGCACTCTCCCGAGTGCTCCCCCTCTAGTTTCATTTTGTATTCCTCGATATCGAAGTAAATTGGCAAAATTATGAGCTGCGTGGTCATCGCTCGTTCCGTTGTTTCGTCTAGTATGATGGAGAATTTGTGGCTTCGAAGATTCTCCACACCCTCATCCACAATGGTAAGTCCAAGCACTTGCCGTACCACATTAGTGCACTTTTGTTTCCCCAATGTGACTTTCAATGCTGCGTCACTTGGGAAAAGGTCTTTCATGAGGTCAATTAATGGCTCACACAAAGATGGGCAAGTTGTTCTCTGCAAAAAACGCTGACGTTTTAATTTCCATGGCTGCAGCCTTTCTATCATGGCCAATGAAAGCGTCATGTACAGTTGGCTGAGACTTCTGAAGATCAGCTTCCATTTTTGCGGCCTCAACGTGGTGCTTGCTTGAAATGTGACGCACGAGTGCGGTTTTATGACACCTGACATCTGTTCTGCAAATTTTACAGAACGGTTCGTACGAACCATCTTCTGCCAATTTTTTCATCAGCCATGGTTTGAATTCTGGCACTTTCAGCCAAGCATCTGCAAATTTCTGATGGTACTGCTTTTTCGCAGGAGGTACTTTTTCAATAGATGCCGGAACCGAATGCACCCTTTTATTCGACATTATTCAATTCCTAACTGTTCAATCTCGAAATTAAATGAAAAGCAAAAACTAGGACACGAAACATACTTTGAAATGAACGGACTCGGCCAGTGTCGCCATAGATCAGGTAGATTAGGGCAGGGCTCGGAAAGTGCCAAAAGGACTTAAAACATAGACCCATAATTTGACCTAGTTTCAAACATTCTGCTCCAGGAGAAGCAATAGAAATATCAACAGCGCAAACAATAATGGAAAATCATTTCTGACAAAAGCTGATCATTCTCATTGTTTTAATCTGACTGTGCTGTGGTACAGGCTCTCAACAAAACAAGTCGTTTTCATTGTCGTTTCGTTGAGGAACGGACTGTTCAACCCTTGACTTAATTTGAACAATGTCACTTATCAAGTCATTCATCTAAGCTGCTAAAGTCATAACAGACTCACATAAGGTTCTGAAAAAAATTACAAGAAGACCAAAAATTGCCGACGAAAGGATAAACTGACCTTTCACGTGTTCAAATGGACCGCCCACTTGAAACTGCTGAGTGCCGAGACGTGAGGATGAGAGAAAAAGCACGTGTACTTCCGGATTCCAGGAAAGGTTGATTCCTACACGCGTAAACGGAGCACGCAAAACGTGACTCCACCCTCATTGGCCGAATGCAAACGTGCATATTGCTATCTTTTTAAATGCAATTGATTACCTCCATTATTTTCTCTTGCAAATAATCCTAATTCATCGAAATTTGATCTATTTATAAATATTTTGAAAATTTCCCTCGAATTTCCCTAACTTGTTGCCCTTCCCTAAAAATTTCCCGGGAGTGGTGAAATTTCCGTAAAAGTGGAAACCCTGCTCTCAGAACACCTTCCCCTCTTCCCAACCCCTCAAATTTTGGACCTCCTCCTGCCCACTCCCTTCTTCACCATACCTCCACCAAGTCTCATCCTTTCCCTCTCCCTACCTCTCTCTCCCTGCACCTTGGGTATGCCTGCTCGCATCATCTCCCCTCCCTCTCAAAGTAACCTTCACACTCTTCCCCCTCACCTTTAGCAAAAACTCCCCCTCACCCTTCTCCCTCCAATCTCCCCCCTCACTCCCCCATCCCAAAGTTGCCTCCTTCCCCCACCCTCTCTCTACCATCTCGTCACTCTACATCCCCCAATCTTCAACTGCCCTCTCTCTGCCCCCTCTCTTATTACTCTCCACTGTACCTCAACCCATCACCACCGAGCCTCCCCTAGTTCTTCTGCAATCGCAATCCCACAAGTTCTTTCAACAACTCTTCTTACCTCCCCCCCCCCCCTAATTTGTCATATGGAAGAAGCCTACTGTTTTTGAGGTCAAAACATCAAAAAGTCAACATTGTCCAAAGGTCAACCAACAACTTAGGTGAGATTTCTAAAATCCTCAATTTTCATCTGATTGACTTGAAATTTGAAGAGGATTTGTGTTTCAGCTCACTGAATTTAATGAACAAGTATTTTTTTGAGGACCACATAGGTGTAAATGTCAACATTGGCCAAATTTCTAAAATTGTCAATTTTGAATTGAACTTTGAAGAGTATTTGCATATTTGGTCATTTAATTCAACCACCTATTATTTTTAAGTTTAGATTAGACAACTTTAATGTCAACGGTTTTATTCCACACAGTTTCAGTTACAAGTGTCTGTAGTATCTGTCACAACATCGTTTCCTTGCCTCATCTGTGTACCTTGCTGGGGCTTTAATATACTTACAAGGAGTATTGTCCTTTTCACACAGCGACTGTATAAGGTGTCTCTTCCATGTTTCGTTTATAACTCATGTGAGTGTTCGTTTATTACCCAGAAGGAAGACTGTGACATAAGAGGAAGTGACACCGTTGCTGTTGTGTTAATGTATTGTTGCTTTCCGTGCACCCCTCCCTGCACATGCTCATGGCCACTCTGCGCTGGCATTGAACAGAGTTGGATGACCTCAATAAAACATCCATTGGAGAACCTCAACGATTATGATTCTCGACATTATTGGCAATGAGTATAGACTGGTGGAATGGCTCAAAAAATATTTCTGGTAAAAAAAAAAAAAATACCGTGGGATACTCCAATGAAAAAACATTTATGCATGATGTGCTGTGCACTTGCCATATAAGATGCAAACAGTGTTGTAAATCTCTTTCAAGCAATGGCCATCTTCCCAGTTTAGTGGTTCATTGCCATGATTCAATATTTATATGTTTGGGTGAGTCCAGACCAAATGTTACTTTTCTCATAACTTGTAGGTTGGGTATTCAAAAGGTTATGTGAATGAGATGCTCAAAATAGTCCAATAGATACCAATGTTATTCTAAAACAAAAGAAAATGTTTATATGATCTGAAAGAAAAAAAAAAATCTAAATTCAATTTTCATACATATATGTCTTATCATTTTAAAGCAAAACAGACTTTTTGAACCTTTTCAATCCCATTCAGAGACTGAACAGCTTTTATAAGTTACATTTATTTCCAACTGAAAGTTCACGAGATAGTTTGTACCCACCAATTAAGCATTCCCTGAGCAGTCACATAGCACTATATATATAAAATATATATATATATATATATAGTTGTAGATTTCCCGCCCATCGGCATGCGAACGACCGCCTCTAACCAATAGCGGCCGCTTCGCCCACCGAACGGACAATGCAGTCGCGGCTTTCCGGATCAACGCCGGAAAGCAGCCACGAGTGTGTTTGTAACCACAACACAACCTTGTCCGCACTCTACCCACGCTACAGGGTCCGATCGCCAAATCTTCGATTTACCTAATTATTCGTGCGGGTAGGTTACCGAGAGATTGGACCTCAACGGGACCACTTGGAAACGAGCCGCTTAAGCAGCTCGCTTCCTTTTGGGATAACCGAGCGGGGTATTATCGCGCAGTCCTGTTGGACCCGATCAGTTTACTGGCTATCTAAAAACCAACTATATTCCGAGTGCAAGATGGGAGCTCAATTAAGGGAAGAGGACACAACGAACAGGTTTACATTCACACAAGGACATTTATTATAATAAAGCACATATGCAATTAAACAAGGCAAAACACGTATGCAATTATACAAGCAACAAAAGCACGACAAAAGAACTACAACCGTCTACTTATTATGTACAGTCATTTACACTTAACAGCAGTTCCTACTTTATTAGACAGGCCCACGGACACACGTACATGCACACAGACACACAGACACACAGACATACACGAAATGGTGGCTGAGGCCTTTACTCATGAGCTCCAGCTCTGAGGACAGGTGAGCTGAAACTCAGAGCTTGACTCGAACCTTTCCACCTCGTGTGGTCTTCAACTTGTCCGGATGCGGGCTCCAGCGAGAGCGAGCTGGATCCAATCGCTGCGATCCTTCCCGAGCTCCCGCGAATCCTCCGGCGCTTCTCAACACATGCTGGTGAGATGAGGCGCCGATCCTTCCAGTCGATGCCTCACTGCTTCCCGTCGATGCGCCACTTCCCCCAAGGAACCACCTCCAAGAAGAGGTTGATGAGTCGCACCAAGCCGGGAACCAAAATAAAGAACAAAGAGCTCCACGAACCAAGAAGAAGAAGCCACCATTCACAGCTCGAGCCAAGCAACCGGCTCAACTTCTTCCAAAACAAAGCAGCTCGAAGCAAAAAGCTCTCCCGAGCTAAGCAGAAGCCGAGCTCACTGAACCACCAAAGCAAAAAAGCCTCCAAAAAGCCTCCTCCCGAGCCAGGCCGCAGCCGAAGCAAAAAGCTTCCGAAGGCCTCAACCCTAACCCAAGCCAAACAGGACCCAAAGGTCTGCTAAGCGACTACTCTCTGCCGAAGCAAAAAGCTTACTAATCCAAATAAAGAAAGGATCTCTGCATTATCCTTCTCTGCCCCCCTCCCGCACGCCTGGCACGACTCATGCCCTCATGATCCATCCCCCCCCCCCGCTCAACCACGGGTGGGAGGGAGTTGTTGACATCGTGAGTCACGGGATGGCAGGGTGGTTCTTCCTCTTCGCAGAAAAGGGGGAGGGATGTCTCCATTGTTCGTTCCCTAACTATTAAATCGATCCGCAGCGCATCTAATCGATTTCTGAACATTTAAACAATGGAAGGTGAGCTATCTAGGGAACAAGCACTTATCGACATAGCTGACTAAAGGAACCTGTATGTTGTGTGCAATCGAATTCCCAAATTCGTAACAATATATTGGTTAGGTTGGTGAAAGACAGCGAGGTGACCAAGGGTGAGCCTTCATAAAAGTATAATTAAATAAGGCCGTTAATTATCTTCAAAAGAGGTGTTCAAATTAACCCAACCACACAGATTTCATTCATGCACTCCTGTAGAGTTCCCCTAGTATGCCTGCAAAGTTTCAGATCGCTCATTTTTATGGTTTTTGAGTTCTGGAGGACACACACACAAACATAAAGTGTGTGTGTGTGTGTGTGTGTGTGTGTGTGTGTGTGTGTGTGTGTGTGTGTGTGTGTGTGCGTGTGCGTGTGCGTGTGCGTGTGCGTGTGCGTGTGCGTGTGCGTGTGCGTGTGCGTGTGCGCGTGTGCGCGTGTGCGCGTGTCATGCCAACAACCCTCATTGACAGAGAAGTGTTTTGGCAGAACCAATATTCCATCAGATCGATTATTATGATTCCGATGCACCATTTTCTGTTACAGTGTCTGTGCTGCTGAAGCTGTTTCTTGGCAAGTGTTAAATTGGGAGGTTTGCCATTGCCTTCCCAACAGTAGTTAGGGCAGGAATGTGGATGTTGTCCAGAGTGCCACGCAAAGCATCGCCACTCTATGCAAAGGACATCATGGGATCTTTGAAGTCTGCAAACCAATTCTGGCAAACTGGACACCCGTTTCACATCAATGCGAGCGAAGCCCCACTCAATGATGAATCACCCCACTTGTGAAACACTGGAATGACAGTTTATAGCTGGGTCGGGATTCAAACTCAGGTTAGAAAGCTGAGAGATGATTGTTCTTACCACCACTCTTGGCCATTGTTGAAGCAATATATGTATATATATTTATATATAGATATAAATACATAGATCTTCTTCTTCTTTCGGCTGCTACCGTTAGGGGTTGCCACAGCGGATCATCCGTTATGATCCGCACACTGATTTGGCATAGGTGTTACGCTGGATGCCCTTCCTGACGCAACCCTTGTGACCTCTTACGACACAGGGATAAGGATTGGGTTTCGCCATGATTCCAGGCTGCTCTACACCCTCTCAGTGCGGCCCAGCGCAGAGCTCCCATCCTCAAGCGATCCGCCAACCCGCGCCTCCGAGTAGCCGAATTACAGGCGCATGCCACTACGCCTGGTAGATATATATATATACATACACACACACACACACACACACACACACACACACACACACACACACACACACACACACACACACATACACACACGAGGTGTGTTCAAAAAGTATCCAACCTTAATTTTTTGTGCGTAAACAAATGAAGTTAGGGAGGCGTGGTTTGGTGCACGTATGTAGGCGATCCTAATCCGTATGCGTGAATATTTTCCCGCCTACAGAAGCTGTCAGTCGCCGACAGACCGCCGATGAGTGAGGAAGTGCAAGTGAGCGCCGTCGGATTTTCGTTTTTGACAAAATGACGGAAAAACTTGAACAACGCTACTGCATCAAATTTTGTGTAAAGCTTGGTGATTCCCAAGTGGAAACGATCCGCAAGATTCAACAGGCCTTCGGAAACGAAGCAATGGGCACCACACAGATAAGAGTGGTACAACCGCTTCAAAGATGGTCGCACATCAGTGGAAAGTGAAGCACGTTCTGTTAGGCCCTCAACATCCCGAAAGGAGATTGTCATTGACCAAGTGAGGACTCTGCTGATGCAGGATCGTCGAATCACGATCAGAGAACTTGCAGACGAGGCGGGCGTCAGCATTGGATCCGTTCATTCCATTGTGACTGAGGATTTGGGCTGAAGGAGAATCTTAGTGAAGTTCGTGCCAAAGCTGCAAACGATCGAGCAGAAGCAACTCCATTTGGAGATCGCACAGGACATGCTGAAGACTGTGAACAGCGATCCCTACTTCCTCAACACAGTGATCACTGGCGATGAGACCACAGTGATCCGTCATTTTGTCAAAAACGAAAATCCGACGGCGCTCACTTACACTTCCTCACTCATCGGCGGTCTGTCGTCGACTGACAGCTTCTGCAGGCGGGAAAATATTCACGCATACGGATTAGGATCGCCTTCATACATGCACCAAACCACACCTCCCTACTTTCATTTGTTTACACACGAAAAATTAAGGTTGGATACTTTTTGAACACACCTCGTATATATGTATGTACACATATAAATAAATATATATATATATATATATACACATATAAATTAATAAATATATGTGCATGGCTCACAAAATGGGTACACATACTGTTACACAAAGGGCAAAAAAAAAGTTTAGGGAAACATGAAATGCAACCCATTATGTTAATCTGCATTATTCAAATAGCTAAATCTAAATTTTTAGACCTGCAGCACGTCCGGTTTTAAAGCTACCACTGAATATATACTGTAGCGAATTCGCGCCCCGTCGGTGTGCGAACGACTGCGTTTAGCCAATAGCGGCCGCTTCGCCCACCGAACGTGCAATTCAGTCGTGACCCTCTCGGAACAACGCCGGGAGCTAGTCATGGGTGGGGGTATAACCTCACCACAACTCAGTCCACATTCTACCCACACAAAATAGGGTCTGATCGCCGAATGGTCAATTTACCTAAGTACCCGCGCGGATAGCCTACCGAGGAGTTGTAACCACGCCACACGTCAACTCTGGACACGAACCGCTTAAGCAGCTCGTTCCGTGCTACAGGGATAACCAAGCAGAGTTATCGTCGACCTTGACGGTTCAGATTAGTTACTGGGTGTTTTAAACCCACTATTAATCCCTTACATGATGCAAGATGGAGATTCAAACAAAGGAAAGGACGCAGCGAAACGATGAACAATGGGACCAGCACATTTATTCCGCGCCACACGGTAGCACGGAAGGCATGTATATCACAGTCAAGCAAGAAAACACAATAAAAGCAAGCGAAGAGACACACGCAGATCTACAACCAAATATAATTTACTGCACAGAACACATACAATTTTACTTAACCAGACTGGCGCCACACACACACACGTTTACACAAAACCCCAAAAGAAATGGAAGTCACGACTTCCCGAAGCGCGTCGTCCAGCCCTTGGCGACCGTAGCTCTGAGTCCCTCCAGCATGGTCCACTGGGCTCGTTCCCCGCACCTGCACGTGTCGTCCGCCCGACAGGAACGAACAGAACCTCCGACCAGGAACAATCACCACAACTCTCGACAATTCCCCTTCAGGGACAAGGGAACGACGTTATCGTCGACCTTTACGCCCACGCCTTTTGTAGGGTCCAGCTCCGCCCTTCGCTCTGCCCCTTTTCTGGCTCAACTTCCCTTCTGGAAGCTTCCCAAAAAGGGGCGTGCCCTCTCGTTCCCCCCTCCCCGCGCCGTGCGGGGAACGAGGAAAGTCAGTTTTGGCTCGGGGCAAGGGAATTATTCCCCCAAAATCAGGCCCCCACCTTTTATCCTCTGGCTCAAATCCCATCTCCCCCATGCCAAAGCGTGGGAAAAGCAGGAGGGAAAATCCGGCGGGAGATATTTAAGCGGGAGTTTTGGGCGGGAGATGCCCCTTCGCACGCCGGGTTGCTGCTGCCACTCTGCTCCTTTCATCCATCCCGCGGAGATCATGACCGCACGGTTCCCGTTGAATGGCGAGTGGCGAAGATGTGGTGGCGTAGTTGTGGAAGGTGGCGTCGTGGTGTGAATGGTGCAATTGTTGGTGTCGTGCAGTGAATGGCGTGATCATTGAGATGTTGGTTGTGACGATGTTTGTTGTTCTTGCACCAAATTAACGACAGCAAAAGAAAAACGGCTAACTGAAGAATTGCAGCCCGAATGGATCACACATATTCCCTCTAAACAACGGGTTTGGGCTAACTACACATGAACTTACCGATATATCTCACCTGAGGACCCTTTATGGTGTAATGCGAATTTCCACAGCCGTAACAATACAACACTGTAAATCCACGTTCGAATTTCGAGCTTGGCATCAGCATTATGTACAGAATCAGATGAAAAAACAACATAAATATTATATTTTGGGATAAGAAACAGATAATTTTTACTCTGCCTTTTTAAACAGGCTCAATATGAGACAGGACAAAGAAAAAAACAACATTTTGAGAGAGTCCGATGTTATAAATTACAAAGAAAACACAGATGAGTTCAGTAGCAAAGAAAGCCACACTTGCAAGCGAAAAATAAAGTTAAAATCGAATCTATTTCTTTCGAACTTTTCAAAATAATCACTTTAAACATCAAAAGAAAAACATAATTCTTACCTCTCGGATCCTCACGAAGCACCAAAAAAATTATAGTGTTGGTTAAAATGAAGAATTATATCAGACAAATGCGAGTCACCTCGTTCGGCTCGGCGTCCTCACACTGGATCCGTACGTTACTGCTCTTGCAAAGACACGGACTCGAAGACAAACGCTGCGCTTGCCGGCGAATGGAAATGTGCTGAAACGCTTGCAAGTGCCCATTATATCAATCAATCGGGGAAGTTTGCAAGACGGCAAGATTTTCTAATGCTAGCGTTATTTGCGTCCGACAAGAGATGATTATTCGTACATAACGGGACTGACACGAAAATCAAGACGGGATTAATTGCGGTCCGAATTTTATTTTTCTGATCACAATTTTGATCTATATTTTTCTGCCATTAGACTCTGTCATATTTCCAAGAAATTAAGGGGTATTTGGAATAAAAATCAAAAGAAACATTATCAACACTGGACTCTTTATTTTTCCCCATGCAGTGGACACGAAGCATTATGTACGAATCGATTATTTCATCAGACAGGGTAGATGCCAGAAAACCTGAATAGAGAGACAGAACATCATCAAAACATAAAAGATACACTAAAGTTCACATTCTGAGTCACCACACTCAAAATAAATGTCACGTAAGAAACGTACAGTAAAAAAAAATTTTACCAATCAAACTGACATTTCTCAGGTTACAATACCCATATTCTGTTGCTTTAATTAATCTTTAATAAAACAGGGAAATGGAGAGTATGATATTGCCGGTTTCTACAGGTTCCCCAAGATGTCCACTTTCATTCCTGACCATTTATGGTTTGTCTAAGTACCTCATAATAGTTTTATGTGGAATTTCTCACAAACATACCACAGCATACGGATCAAAACAACGAAAGGGGCGGAGCCAGCCGGGGGTGAAGGTTCAAAGGTGAAAGGAAGGAAGGCGCTGATTTTGGGCGATGAAGCCCAGAGCGACCCCTCCCCTCGGGGCTATAAAAAGGCGCATTTCGACGACGAAACCAGAGTTGGTCATGGGAGGCGTTGCTGGTCATGGTTGGTCGTTGTTGGTCGGTGGAGGCAGTCAAGTTTGTGAGTCCAAACGGTGGTTGTTGATCGGAGGAGTGGAGTTCGGTCATCATTGGAGCCAGCCAATCAATCACCAAGTTTTTGGTCGTTGGAGTCAGCAGCAAAGTCGCCAGCCGGAGAGAGGTCGCCAGCCAGAGAGAGGTCGCCAGCCAGCTACATAACGGTCCAGGCGATCGAGCCCCGAGTCGGTCGAGCGACGCTGAGGAGTGAGCGGGCTCTTAAAGAGCATCAACTCGTAAAGAGCAAGGCCCGTTCGCTCCTCTGAAGCATCGTCGGCCGGGCCCGATCGACCAGGCCACGCTGCTAGGCCCTGGACCAACCAAACCACCGTTACAACAGCTGCCGCTTTGACAAGAGACATACGGAGGGTCGCTGACAAAAAGACCATCGAGTCGCCTCAAGGGCAACAAAAGTAAACTGCACGGCCTCGCGGCGCTCCTTTGGTCATCCCAGCTCCGAGGAACATTAAAGGCTTACGGGCCCAGTTATATCTTTCTTTTCTGGGGTTTTTGCATGAAAGTCCGTGGCACCTTCTCCGTAAGTAGAATTGTTGTAAGTGCATGTACGTAATACATAGATATCGGCTGTAGGTTTTCGCTTGTGTCATGTCCCATCCCCCCATTTATTGCACACGTGTGAAAATAAATGTCGCCATTGTTGAAATGCCACCTGCTCATTGCATCCTTTCCTGCCATAATTGCGTTCGGAATAAATAGCTGGCTGATGAATAGCCGACAAAACGTACATCTGCTCCGACGGGGCTTGGCGATATAAAACTGCTCGGCAAACGGAACGAGCTGCTCAAAGCGGCTCGTTTTCATGCAGGATCCGTTGGTGTTTTCTGTCTGCAATCCCTGGCATTTCTGTCTGCATGAATAATTACGTAGATCGACAATTCAGTGATCGACCCCGCAGCACGAAGACAGAAGAGTTGGCTGATTTATGGTGTGGTTAACACCCGTAGCTGGGTTTCGGGGTTGATCCGAAAAGCTGTGACTGGATTGCTCGTTCGGTGGGCGCCCACGGCCGCAATCGGGCTAAAGGCGGTCGCCCGCATGCCAGGCGGGTGTAAATCCACAACAATATATATATATATATACACATACATTTACAAATATATATATACATATATATATATATATATATATATATGTATATGTGTATTTATGAGGAAAATATAGATACATGTATAAACATATATATGTATTTATGATGAATATATATATATATATATATATATATATATATATATATATATATATATATATATATATATATATATATATATATATATATATATCAATATAGAAAAATACATACACAAATTAATTTATATACATATATATAAACACACATTTGCAAATATAATATATATATATATATATATATATATATATATATATATATATATATATATACATATATATACATACATACACACATATACATTCAAATATATATTGTCGCGGATTCGCGCCCGCCGGCGTGCTGGCGGCCACGTAACTCGAATCGCGGCACGTCGCCCACCGGACGGACAATCCCGTCGTGACCCTCTCGGACTAACGCCGGGAACTAGTCACGGGTGGGCCTTTCGGCCTCACCACGATCGTGCCAATCGGCCCCCCGCGTGGGATAGGGTTGCTCGCCAAATTCGACCTACCTCAGTACCCACACGGAGGGTAGACCGGGCGATCGCACCTCGCCGCAGGTCGACTTCGGACACGGGCCACTTTAAGCGACCCGTTCCGTACTATCGGGATAACCGAGCGGTGTTATCGTCAACCCCGACGGTTCGATTAATTATCGGGCGTTTTAGCCCACGACCAACCCTTTACGTGAAGTAAGATGGAGATTCAATAGAGGAAAAGACGAAGCGAAACGGGAAAAACAGTTCAACATAAAGCACATTTATTTCGCGATGGCACACGGAAAGCACACATATACAATTATACACCAAAAGCAAATGTAAAAGTAGAAGAAGCACACAATTCTGCACAAAAAGCAAATGTAACAATGCAGATCTACCACCGACTACCGAGCACACGGCAACACTTGTACAGTTTTACTTCACAGACGGCGCCGACAACACATATACTCAAAGCAAAAGAAAAAGGGACCACCCTCCACTATGAGGGGGCAGACGGGCCTGGGGCCGAGACCGCGTCGAGCCTACCCGTCTGGTGATGAGCCGCAAAATGGCGGTGGTGCCCCGACTCCGCGGGCGTTGCGGACAGTGTCTGGAATGGGGTGGGAACGGGGCCCCTTTCTCACACTATCTCAGCGCGGGGGGAAACAGGAGGGGGTTGTTGATGCTCGGGGGAATGACGATGTCCCGCTGGTTCGGGTCCCGCGACGAGCGTCTCCACCGCGACCTCGGTCGCGTTATCGGCCTCCCCTCTCCGCAGCTCCCCGACTCTGACACGAGCGCCCTCTCGACTGCCTTCGCCGCCGCCACCTCTCCAACTCTCCCACTCTCCACAGCTCCGTCCAACTGCTTTCTCCGACTCTTCTCTTCTCCACTCTCCTTGACTGACTCCTTCCAACTCCACTCAACTGCCGGCGAGCGAACGCGGCCCTTTATAGCCCCCGGGGCCTTGCTCCTTCACCTTCGACCCTTTACCTCTGGCTGGCTCCCCATTGGACAGAGGAAAAGTGGGCGTGAATGCTTTTTGATCCATGTATCTGCATATAGCGATATTACTCCGACGCACCTGGAGGCGGGGCCAAATCGCCCCATGCTCGCTGATAGGACGGAACAGAAGTGGGCACGAGTCGTTTTTGATCCGATTGCTTCAGAAAGGCTGGTGTTTTTGCACCCGCTGCTCGGTGCGCGCCCTGCACGAGTCCAGTATCGGTGCCCACAAGTGGCGCGGGAATGGCGGTGATGCGATGGTTGCGAGGGCGAGTTGTGATGGTAAAGGTCGTGGCTGTGGTTGTGAAGGGGCGTTGCGTTTGGTGGTTGTTGTGTGATGGCTGTTGAGACGTGGTTGGTGGTGGTAGTAATGGCGGCTGGTCCAAAATAAAGATAGTAAAAGAAAAACGGCTATCTCGAGGGGTCGCAGCCCGAATGAATGACATTTATTCCCTCTAAACAACGGGTTTGGGCCGAACTACACATATACTTAGAGATATCTCACCTAAGGGACCTGAATGGTGGTTTGCGAATTTCGTCAACCACAACACTACCCCCTCCCCTTTTTACAGACTCGTCCCGAGTCGTCAAATTTTCGTGTGCCATCATGTGTAGTTTTCCCCTAGTACATTTTACCTACGGATCCCTGAGTGCGACATTCATGGTATTCGTGTCCCCAAAATAAATAACCTGAGGGCTGAGTAACTACCTAAACAAACTCACTCACACGGACGACTTAAATAAAATTGCCGGCGCTAGGACAGACATGCCGGGGGCGCACTCATATTTACAGTACATCTTAACCTTAACTTACAAATTTTACACTAAACCATGGCCCAGGATCAATGAACTCTGCAAAAAGAAAGCAGTTAGCAGGGAGCCAGGCTGCTCGCATGCAGTCTCTGGCTCAAACAATGCAGGTGACAGGGAACGTGGCCGGCTGCTCACACGCAGTCCAAGGCCTTCCCTTTTTAACTGAACGCAGTGAACCACAACGGTGGTTCACTGCGTTCAGTTAAAAAGTGAACCACAACGGTGCATGGGCTGCACAAACGCAGTCTCCGTGCCAGCTCAAGTGGCACACGCAATGAACACAACGAATGGATGGATGAATGGATGGACGCAAACACAGTGGACGGGCCGCCACTGCAGGCCCGTGTTGTAGCTGCCAACAGGGCAGTTCTCGCAGCTTGCAAACTGTTGCTTTCTGATCCTGGCGCACATGGCAATGAACAGGGGGGGGGGGGCAAAGCAAAAATTGAACGGGGCTGGTGAACAGGGGCAGTGGGCATGGCATGGCAAAGGTGATCAGGCAAACACAGCCTGCAGAACCAGGCCGCTGCAGGCAAACACAGCCGGCAGATGAACTGGCCGGCACAGGCCTTGAGGCACAGCAGCTGCAGACAATCCGACCGGCACAGGCCTTGCAGCACAGCAGCTGCAGATGATCCAGCCGGCACAGGCCTTGCAGCAACACAGCCAGCAGATGAAGCTGGCCAGCCTTTGCCGTTCAGTGGAGGTTGGTGGAGGGAGTGCGGTGATGCTGGCCACTCGGAAGGCGGGCTCGGACCTTCCCTACGGTCTCCCTCCCAACCTATCGCTTTTGCCTGTCATTGTCTATACCCACTCCCTTAATTTGTCAAACCCCAATTGAGCCCCAACTTATTTTTTTGTTGTTTTTATTTTTACTTCCCCACTATAAATCGTCCCCTAACCCCCTGTACTGTCCTTGTTCGGCTAACCTATCCTGTCACCTAGCCTACTCCCAACCCCTACGTTCCCTTCCCGGAGGGGAACAAGGGAGAGCTAACGTCCTGTGTCGAGGCCCAATTCAAGCCTCAGGATGGCCTCCCCAGAGTTCAGCGATCTATAACCAAAGTGGGTCCAGCGGCCCACAACGAGAGCGAGGGGATGGATGGTGCGGAGGGGTACACTTCCTATCTACCCTAACCATTTAACTGTTAAACTACCCCGGGGCTTTCAACAAGCGCCTCTCGCTTAAACTATTGGTTCTAACAACCCAGATTCCCGTCGCCTGTGTTGGTGTCCTCACAGTTTCGGGCCTCACCCCCCAATTTTCTCTCCGTGCCCTCACACGGTCTCATGGCTGGGACACGTGGCTCCCTTTGGCAGGCACGACCCTCTGCCAATTCCCCAGCTATGGCACCCCCGGGCACTACACTGCCTCCGAGCTCCCGAAACACCGGGGAGTGCCCCCCATGGCACCTCCCCTGAAACGCACACGTGGCAGGCTGGCTTCCCAGGCCCCTTTCCGAGGGTCACCCGTGCCCACAACACTGCCCACGCAGCTAATGGCGCCCCGGGCCCCCGCACCAAGCAGGCGCACCCGTGCCCACTACGCTATCCCGGCCCCCCATGGGCCCTTGGCCTACTACGGCCGACTAGCCTGGTGCCCGGGGTACCCACTCAGCGATACTCACCTTTCGCCACCACGCTCCCAGCCTGTCAACAGGGCTCCTGCACCCCTCCAAACGGGTTTCGAGCCTACTTCCCCACCAACAACAAAACGACTTCCATATTTGTTAATTTGACTAACCCACTAACTCAGTCCACACTGACCCCGGGGTCCCTTGGGCGGGAGTCACTCCTCCCCCCAATCACTCATCGCACCATGCATTCCCCATTCGCTCCACTCACACAGACCCGCTGGCCTCACTCACTCATCATGTACTCACCTCACAGCTCTTCAACACACACACCGCTGAACTCTGCCATCCTTCTAACTACCTCCCCTAAACTGCAGCACGTTCCATTTAACACTACGTAGCTAAACTACGTCAACTCTACACATCCAAAAGCTGTCACTGTCTCCAAATAAATCATTTTATTTCCCAACCTAAAGCTCACCAAATCCCTCTACCTAATCCATTCCACGGACTCCATGAGGACTTACCCCTGCCCCATGAAGTCGGTCTAACTAAGCTAACCCTTCCCCCAAACTAGTTTCCATCCTGTGCCCAGGTCAAGGGGGTCTTCCACCCCTTGCCCAGGAATCCTGTGCACCCGAAAGTGAGGCTTGCTTTTTCCTTTTTTTTTACATGCGCAGCACCAGCGCGGCAACTCACAGCTCGCGCACTTTGCACCTGCCCGTGACGTCATGCAGCTGCACGTGTACCTCGTCCCTCCTTGGACGGTACCATCCGGCAGGGATACCCCTCCTGCCAGATTCCAACCCCACGTGCAGTCATGACGTCACCGTGCGCATAAAAAAAAAACACAAGCCCCACGTCTCGAGGGGTTCCCCACGCGAACACATGTGCTTTGCCCGTTGGAGCTTAACACACACGATCGCGTGGAGAACCCGTCCGGTCCAAATCCATAATCCTGCCTAAACTTTGTCCGTCCGCGGGATTGGCAAATCCACCGCGTGCGTTTCCGGACCGGGACTTCACCCTCGCAAGCGAGCACGTGGGGGCCTCGTGCGTTGCACAGCACGGACCTCGTGCTCACTGCTGGGTGAACCCGGCACGGTCCCCGAAACAACTACAGCCGCTACTCGGCTTTCTTTCTTCTGTCGCCGTCGTCGTCGCCATTCAACACACGCACTCTCGCGTGTTACGACGCTAACACACCTCACCATTAAACTCACACCGGGAGACGCGGCTGCATGTTCACACATGCCGACCGACATCTCCCTTACACACAACGACCTTGCACATGCTGTCTCTCTCACGCATACCACCTCCCTCGCACACGTGGCTCCACTCACTCGCGGCCTTCCACTCACTCGTGCCATTTCCCTCACACATACCATACCACTCACACACGCGGGGGCACTCGCCCGCGGTGCCTCACTCATACTGGCCGTTTCACTCACACACACGGCCTCTTCCACTTGCGGTGCCCCTTTTACACACGGCGTGCTGGGAAGCACGTACTCCGGCACAGTCGCCACCACACCACTCACACACGGGGTCGCACTCACACCTTGCACCACACACACAGGGACAACCACACTGGGGATTTGTGTCCCCACAAGGGTCTCCGGGGCCTCTATACCCCCCAAGCTCGGCGTGCACCCGTACACAGCACTCGTCCCCTCAACCTCGCAAAGCACGACCGAACCCACCTGGTCGTGACTCGCCTCAAGGGGGCATACTCCCTCCCCTCGTTCCTGGAGGAGGCTATCCCGCTGCTCGCACCGGGTCCCTACACGCTCCGCGAGCTCAACCTCATCGTCCTCCACTACCTCTGTGTGTGTGTGTGTGTGTGCGCGTCTCTAACCCCGTCATTATCATGCAGTCTCTCCTCTATCGTTCCCATCTCCCGTGTCTCTATACATTTATTAGTTTCTGTTGTCCCCTTGTGTCTATTAATCTCGCATCCATTTTTTCGTTCATTTGTTGTGTATTCGCATCCATTTTTTCGTTCATTTGTTGTGTATTCGCATCCATCCTCGCTGTCATTTCGTGCATTTCCCCACTGATTCCTGCCAGCATGGCGCATAGCCGGGCCATGACGGATGCGCTTGGGTGAGCCGATTAGGCAAGGATCGGGGGGTTTTGGCGGAGGGGGGGAGGGGAGGTGTCATACACCGCGGCCGCCGCCGCACCTATTTCGGGCTCTGGGTTCAGTTGGGGGAGTTCGTGTTCCTGCACAACCAACATTTCCTGCACGGGGTTTTCATCCTGGACCATGGATTCTACACATTCTACATCCATTTCTAATACCCCCGGCTCCCGCTCGCCTTGAGACGCCATCTTATTTCTCGTAAAGGGTTAATTTAGCTCGCTCGTAATTTGGAGGGAATCGGGGGTCGCTCCTCTCACCCCTGGACCGATTCCCGTGAATTTAGCTGGAGACAGGAGACCCCGTTTTCCCGCTCTCCGATACCAGTGCCGCGAGGAGGGCGATGAGTTTATATCGCACGACCTGACACCAGTGTTGCGGATTCGTGCCCGCCGGCGTGCTGGCGGCCACGTAACTCGAATCGCGGCACGTCGCCCACCGGACGGACAATCCCGTCGTGACCCTCTCGGACTAACGCCGGGAACTAGTCACGGGTGGGCCTTTCGGCCTCACCACGATCGTGCCAATCGGCCCCCCGCGTGGGATAGGGTTGCTCGCCAAATTCGACCTACCTAAGTACCCACACGGAGGGTAGACTGGGCGATCGCACCTCACCGCAGGTCGACTTCGGACACGGGCCACTTTAAGCGACCCGTTCCGTACTATCGGGATAACCAAGTGGTGTTATCGTCAACCCCGACGGTTCGATTAATTATCGGGCGTTTTAGCCCACGACCAACCCTTTACGTGAAGTAAGATGAAGATTCAATAGAGGAAAAGACGAAGCGAAACGGGAAAAACAGTTCAACATAAAGCACATTTATTTCGCGATGGCACACGGAAAGCACACATATACAATTATACACCAAAAGCAAATGTAAAATTAGAAGCAGCACACAATTCTGCACAAAAAGCAAATGTAACAATGCAGATCTACCACCGACTACCGAGCACACGGCAACACTTATACAGTTTTACTTCACAGAGGGCGCCGACAACACATATACTCAAAGCAAAAGTAAAAGGGACCACCCTCCACTATGAGGGAGCAGACGGGCCTGGGGCCGAGACCGCGTCGAGCCTACCCGCCTGGTGATGAGCTGCAAAATGGCGGTGGTGCCCCGACTCCGTGGGCCTTGCGGACAGTGTCTGGAATGGGGTGGGAACGGGGCCCCCTTCTCACACTATCTCAGCGCGGGGGGAAACAGGAGGGGGTTGTTGATGCTCGGGGGAATGATAGTCTCGCTGGTTCGGGTCCCGCGACGAGCGTCTCCACCGCGACCTCGGTCGCGTTATCGGCCTCCCCTCTCCGCAGCTCCCCGACTCTGACACGAGCACCCTCTCGACTGCCTTCGCCGCCGCCACCTCTCCAACTCTCCCACTCTCCACAGCTCCGTCCAACTGCTTTCTCCGACTCTTCTCTTCTCCACTCTCCTTGACTGACTCCTTCCAACTCCACTCAACTGCCGGCGAGCGAACGCGGCCCTTTATAGCCCCCGGGGCCTCGCTCCTTCACCTTCGACCCTTTACCTCTGGCTGGCTCCCCATTGGACAGAGGAAAAGTGGGCGTGAATGCTTTTTGATCCATGAATCTGCATATAGCGATATTACTCCGACGCACCTGGAGGCGGGGCCAAATCGCCCCATGCTCGCTGATAGGACGGAACAGAAGTGGGCGTGAGTCGTTTTTGATCCGATTGCTTCGGAAAGGCTGGTGTTTTTGCACCCGCTGCTCGGTGCGCGCCCTGCACGAGTCCAGTATCGGTGCCCACAAGCGGCGCGGGAATGGCGGTGATGCGATGGTTGCGAGGGCGAGTTGTGACGGTAAAGGTCGTGGCTGTGGTTGTGAAGCGGCGTTGCGGTTGGTGGTTGTTGTGTGATGGCTGTTGAGATGTGGTTGGTGGTGGTAGTAATTGTAGTAATGGCGGCTGGTCCAAAATAAAGATAGTAAAAGAAAAAAGAAATCTAGAGGGGTCGCAGCCCGAATGAATGACATTTATTCCCTCTAAACAACGGGTTTGGGCCTAACTACACATATACTTACAGAGATATCTCACCTAAGGGACCTGAATGGTGGTTTGCGAATTTCGTCAACCACAACAATATTATATGCACATATACATATATATATATATATATATATATATATATATATATATATATATATATATATATATATATATATATGTACATATATACAGTCCATATATACACACATAAACATATACATATATACGTGTACAGATGTTTGGTCCAACAGAACTTTAATATGGATACATACAAAGACGACATAATAGTGACTGAAGCTTTTCGTGCAGCACTCTTCAGGGTAAAAATCGCAGCAAGTGAAGGAGGAAGTGAAGGCGTCTGCTTTTATTTATATGCAGGTTTCAATAAAGGTAGACACTGATTGGTTCAACTGTAATGACATCACGGTTAATCCGAACGACCATTGGTCGGTTCATCATCTTCACCTCGAGCTCCCATTGGCTGGAGCAGAGTTCGTCGATGATTGGCGTTTACAACTGCATCCTGGAGATTACACACATATATATATATATATATATATATATATATATATATATATATATATATATATATATATATATATATATATATATATATATATATATATATATATATATATATATATATATATATACATATATATATATACATATATGTAAATATGTATATTCTTTGGCCTGCCTGTTTGTGGTGCTTTAAGTTGAGAACGGATTTCAAGAAATCTAACTTCGATGGATTCAGTGAACTTTGTTTGTATGTTTAGAAGGTTTGTGACCAAAAACATTTTTTTTAATATGGAATAGGCAAAGCCTAGAAGCGAACGTAGAATTCTTCTTACATTCACTTCTGACCTTACCTATAACTTGTTCACAACTGTATACTTGCAAACGATACCGTGGTACATGTAAGTGCCGCACAGCTGATGATTTTGATGCAATTTCTGGTTACTTCGGCCTGGATTCGGGATCAGCGATCAAATAATGTAAATCACGATTAAAAATTATTTTTTGATGATGCGGGAGATATCTTTATTAAAATTAACTTTGGGAAAAAATAATTGAATAAATAATCACTTCCGGTCATGAATAAAATAAATTACATTTCCGGAAAGAGTTTCAAAATCACTCCCGGTAATGTTAAATACAAAATAAACACTTCCTGTCATGAAAAAAAAAATCATTCGGAAGTATAAAATTAACTTTGGGAAAAAAATAATTGAATAAATAAATAAACACTCCCGGTCATGATCTCCTGGCATGCATCATTCCCCATGACAAAAACCGGAAGCAAAAAAAAAAACCGGAGGCAAAAAAAAAAACAGAAGCAAAAGGGTCATAGCCAACGACACGGATTCCAAATTGCCAAGGTATTGTCATTTCCTATTCTCTCATGTGCACGCGTTAAGTATGAAGCTCACTACGTTCGCTAATATGGAATAGGCAAAGCCTAGAAGCGAACGTAGAATACTTCTTACATTCGCTTCTGACTTTACATAAAACTTGTTCACAACTGTATACTTGCCAACTATACCGTGCTACATGTAAGCGCCGCACAGCTGATGATTTTGACGCAATTTCCGGTTAATTTGGCCTGGATTCGGGATCAGCGATCAAATAATGTAAATCAAAATTTTAAAATATTTTTTGATGATGCAGGAGATGACTATATTAAAATTAACTTTGGGAAAAAAAATTGAATAAATAATCAATCACTTCTGGTCAAGAATAAAAGAAATTAAAAGTTCCGGTCATGAAAAAAAATCACTTTCGGAAGTATAAAATTAACTTTGGGGTGAAAAATAATTGAATGAATAAATAAACACTTCTGGTCATGAATAAAATAAATTACATTTCCGGAAAGAATTTCAAAATCACTCCCAGTAATATTAAATACTAAATAAACACTTCCTGTCATGAATAAAAAAAAAAAAAATCACTTTCGGAAGTATAAAATTAACTTTGGGGAAAAAAATAATTGAATGAATAAATAAATAAATAAATAAACACTTCCGGTCATGAATAAAATAAATTAAAAGTTCCGGAAAGAGTTTCAAAATCACTCCCGGTAATGTTAAATACTAAATAAACACTTCCTGTCATGAAAAAAAAAAAATCACTTTCGGAAGTATAAAATTAACTTTGGGGAAAAAATAATTGAATAAATAAATAAACACTTCCGGTCATGATCTCCCGGCATGCATTATTCCCCATGAAAAAAACCGGAAGCAAAAGGGTCATCGCCGAGAAACGGATTCCAAATTGCCAGGGTATCGTGTTGTTGTTTCCTATTCTCTCATGTGCACGCGTTGAGTATGAAGTTCACTACGTTCGCTATTATTCTTTTTATTATGTACATATCTATAATTCCAGGTGTGTGTGTGTGTGTGTGTGTGTGTGTGTGTGTGTGTGTGTGTGTGTGTGTGTGTGTGTGTGTGTGTGTGTGTGTGTGTGTGTGTGTGTGTGTGTGTGTGTGTGTGTGTGTGTGTGTGTGTGTGTGTGTGTGTGTGTGTGTGTGTGTGTGTGTGTGTGTGTGTGTCCGCCGTTTCTCGACAACCACTGTTCCGATCTAATTGAAACTTACCAGATATATTGCTGAGGACCTGAGGATGTGCCTTTTCAAGGTTTGATATTAATCGGACAAGTGCTTCCCAAGTTATGGCCATTTATTTACCAAACCAATGACAAGACACGTTGTTGCGTGGGCGTGGCCGATGGGGAAGGGAAGCTCAGCCGCGTTCCCCATTACGGGTTACAACGTACGGGCTTCCGGAGAGTGATGACTGTGTATTCTAATAATTTCTCGATTTCTTATGCGCATTTATAGATAAACACAATGCCCCAAGTTATGATCGTTTTCATATTAGACGGTGCATAAATTTTGGTAACATCAGAGTGCTGGTATGCTCCGAACCAGGAAGTAATTTTCTTTCTCTCTCTGCTCTTTTTGTTTTTTCCTTGCCACGACATTGCGAAAAGGTAAAATACGTTGGTGCTAATTGAATAATTGGGTATTAAAACTAAATTGCGAATAATCGTAACTGTGAATAATAGGTGAACTTCCGGGCCACGCACGTACGGGCATGCTAGAGCAAAGAAACGGCCTGTGTGGTTGTTGTTTGTTGCTGGCGGTTTGAATAGAATTTTTTTTTTTTACGGACACGTACTAGTATTATAAAAGGAGCCATGTCTGTTTATCTGTTTGTAGTGTTATAACTTGAGAACAGAATAACGAATTTCTATAAATCGATCTATGGTGAATTCAAGGAACTCCCGGGAAGGTTTGTGATGAAAAAACAAATATTTTTTTAATGTATTTTTTATGTGTGCATGGGTATACATGGTGAAACTGCAAACACGAACTTTCGAGGCTGGTTCTCCCTGCACCCGGATTCCTTTTTCTTCTTGCCCTATTGATTCGCTATCACAGCAAAATTTGGTATTTCCGTCAGCGAAGCAATGCATCTTATATTCTAGTTTAATACATGGAGCTAATTCTCACCACTCACAGAGTCTGGTCAGGCCAGACATAATCACTGCCCGGACACGTCCGGAGACAAACTCCGTTCAGACATGTCCGGAGGAAAACTCCGTCCAGGCACGTATGGATCAAACCACCACCGGGAAAAAAAAAAAAAAAACACTTGCCGGACACGTCCCGAGACAAACACCCATCCGGATATAAACACCGCCCGGACACATTCGGAGCTAAACACTGCTCAGACAGGTCCAAAGTTAAGCTGTCGAGAAACAAACACTGCTCGGACGTGTCCGAAGACAAACACTGCTCGGACGTGTCCACAGTTAAGCTGTCTGGAGACAAACACTGCTCAGACGTGGCTGAAGTTAAGCTGTCTGGAGACACACTGCTTGGACATGTCCAGAGACAACACTGCCTGGATAGGTCCGAAGACAAATAAACACTGTCCGGAGATAAGCAAACACTGTCTTAAAGATAATCACTGCCCAGACATGTTGGGGGGGCTGAGGGGGAAGGGAGTTAGCAGAGAAAATATTATGCTTTGTGAAAACATACGCTTGCGCGAGCGCACACAGTATTAGTGCTTGGCCACCAATATCGGCAATTATTCTGGAATCAGCAGATTTGGATAAGTGTGATTACTGACTGCAGTACGTACTGTATACAACCAAAAACCCTCGAGTAGCTTTCACCCTTATTTTCGGGGAATTTCAATGAACAAATTATAGTGAACGGAGTGAGCTTCATACTCAACACGTGCACATGAGAGAATAGGAAACATCAACATAAACATCAACAACACAGTACCCTGGCAATTTGGAATCCGTGTCGTCCGCTATGCCCTTTTGCTTCCGGTTTTTGTCATGGAGAATGATGCATGCTGGGAGATCATGACCGGAAGTGTTTCTTTATTTATTTATTCGCAAGATATAAATCAAACCCGATCATGTTTATACACCGCGCAGCGTTTAATATTCGCAACATAGAAATCAAACACGATCGTGTTTATACACCGCACAGCGTTTAATATTCCAACATAGAAATCAAACCCGATCATGTTTATACACGGCGCAGCGTTTAATATTCGCAAAATAGAAATCAAACCCAATGGTGTTTATACACCGCGCAGCATTTAATATTCGCAACATAGAAATCAAACACGATGGTGTTTATACACCGCACAGCGTTTAATATTCGCAACATAGAAATCAAACACGATGGTGTTTATACACCGCGCAGCGATTAATATTCGCAACATAGATATCAAACACGATGGTGTTTATACACCGCACAGCGTTTAATATTCGCAAAATAAAAATCAAACCTGATCATGTTTATACACCGCGTGTGGTGTATTGGCATACGTGGGCAGGGCACAATGCGGGGAGTGTTGTGGGGGAGTGGAGGAGTGGTTTTGGTAGTCACGTGTCCGCAAGGCATATAGGTGTTCACGCCGCTTGAGGCGTGTGTGTAGTCTACAGTAGTGTGCATTCGGACGGGCAATAAACAGAGTTCGAATGCACACTACTGAAGACTAAACACACGCCTCAAGCGGCGCGAACACCTATATGCCTTGCGGACACGTGACGATCAAAACCACTCCTCCACTCCCCCACAACGCTCCCCGCATTGTGCCTTGCCCACGTATGCCAATACACCACACCGCGCAGCGTTTAATATTCGCAACATAGAAATCAAACCCGATCGTGTTTATACACCGCACAGCGTTTAATATTCGCAAAATAAATTATCAAACCCGATGGTGTTTATACACCGCACAGCGTTTAATATTCGCAAAATAGATTATCAAACCCGATCGTGTTTATACACCGCACAGCGTTTAATATTCGCAAACTAGATTATCAAACCCGATCGTGTTTATACACCGCACAGCGTTTAATATTCGCAAAATAGATTATCAAACCCGATCGTGTTTATACACCGCACAGCGTTTAAGATTCATAACATAGAAATCAAACCCGATCATGTTTATATACCGCACAGCGTTTAATATTCACAACATAGAAATCAAACCCAATCGTGTTTATACACCGCACAGCGTTTAATAGCGAACGTAGTGAACTTCCTACTTAACGCGTGCACATGAGAGAATAGGAAACAACAACAACAACAACAACACAATACCCTGGCAATTTGGAATCCATGTCGCTGGCTATGACCCTTTTACTTCCGGTTTTTTTTGCCTCCGTTTTTTTTTGACTCCGGTTTTTTTTTGCTTCCAGTTTTTTGTCATGGGGAATGATGCATGCCAGGAGATAAAGGCATCGTTAGAGACATGAAGACCTGAATATCAGACATGGTGTATATTTCCTCCACTGATTTTAATAAAGATATCTCCCGCATCATCAAAAAATAATTTTTAATCGTGATTTACATTATTTGATCGCTGATCCCGAATCCAGGCCGAAGTAACCGGAAATTGCGTATACAGTTGTGAACAAGTTATAGGTACTCAGAAGCGAATGTAAGAAGAATATGACGTTCACTTCTGGTATTTATTTATTTAGATGAGATCCTGTTCTAGGCAGTGTAGTTGTCGTTGTGAAGGTAATGTTGAGGAAATTTTTTATTTTTCAGATGAGATCCTGTTCTAGGCGGTGTAGTTGTTGTTGTTAAGGTAATGTTGAGGTAATATTTATTTTTTCAGATGAGATCCTGTTCTAGGCGGTGAAGTTGTTGTGAAGGTAATGTTGAGGTAAAATGTTGGGGTAATATTTTGTTTTAGATGAGATCCTGTTCTCGGCAGTGTAGTTGTCGTTATGAAGGTAATGTTGAGGTATAATGTTGAGGTAATATATTTTTTTAGATGAGATCCTGTTCTAGGCGGTGTAGTTGTCGTTGTGAAGGTAATGTTGAGGAAATTTTTTTTTCTTCAGATGAGATCCTGTTCTAGGTGGTGTAGTTGTTGTTGTGAAGGTAATGTTGAGGTAATATTTATTTTTTCAGATGAGATCCTGTTCTCGGCGGTGTGGTTGTTGTTGTGAAGGTAATGTTGAGGTAATATGCAGTAGTGTTATCACGGTTATAGAAATGCACAAATAATTAATTTGATCTATAGTATACCCAATCACACCTTTATGACTAAAAAATTAAAAACAAAACTAGAGAGTAAATACTCTAGCAGTTTTTAGTCTACCTAATTTTATAATAAAGATATCTCCCGCATCATCAAAAAATAATTTTTTATCATGATTTACATTATTTGATCGCTGATCCCGAATCCAAGCCGAAGTAACCGGAAATTGCAACATCGAATGTAAGAAGAATTCTACGTTCGCTTCTAGGCTTTGCCTATTCCATATTAAAAACGTTACATTATCGACGTTTCAGGGAGATGTGCAAAAACATTAATCTGTGTCAACAGCTGTCAATCATCATGTGCCTGGTGGAAACAAATTTGGCTCTGTGATGAAAAAAAAAAACTCATTAATATGGCGAATGGCTCAGAAATGGGCGTGTTATCAAATATATTTTACGTAGAAAGTCACAAAGAGAAACCATATAAGCTTTGTAAATAATGTACCTCTACCTTGTAGCAACTGCTGACTGTACATCACGATCGGGACACAAACTGCACCGCAATGGACTGGAGGGCGCTTGGCAAGTGGCTTCAGCACTCAAGCAAGAACTCCTATTAAATGGTTGATCAGGAATGGCTGGCCAAGCTTTGGCTGCTTACCATGTAGGATCCCTTTCATTTTAAAGCGGTCTGCATTGTGCCCTCTGCAGTGAAAGAAATTAAATGATTTTGTTCAAACAATGACTTTATTCAGAAAAGCTGCTTAATGTAGAACAACCCTGGAAACATCGCAAAATTTAATCACCCATGAAATAAACATTTCAGATAATCCGCCATGTTGCCGGCTCATCTGTGTAATCACCCATGAAGTAAACATTTCAGATAATCCGCCATGTTGCCTGCTCGTCTGTGTATGCATCAGATGGTACATCGGTTTGTGGTCCACACAGACGTTATACCTTTATTTTAAAACGTCCATTTTTCACCAGATTTGCTTTTATTCACTGTGGAGCACTTCGCAAAACCTCTGAAAATATAGACACAGATCTGGCAGATGCTGTGGAAAGGCAGTGCCTCTGGTGGACAGGGCATGGAATCAAGCAGTGAATGCATCAAATCATACATCTCAATGAAGCTGGTTAATTTTAGCACATTCCTAGATTATTTGTTCACTCGATATAATTCTCCAAACAGGAGAAAAGATAAGTTTAATGCTTTGGAAATTTCACATTTTCTTGTGTATATATGAATGCCTTGCACACTTAAAGTAAATAGGTACACCACATGGCCAAACGTATGTGGACAACAACTCGTCCAACATCTCATTCCAAAAAAAGGAGCATTAATATGTAGTTGCCCCCCCCCCTTTGCTGCTATCACAACCTCCACTCTTCTGGGAATGCTTTCCACTCGATGTTGGAACATTGCTGTGGGGATTTGCTTCCATTTAGCCACAAAAGCATTGGTGAGGTCGGGCACTGATGTTGGATGATTAGGTCTGGCTCACAGTTGGTGTTCCAATTCATCCCAAAGGTGTTTGATGGGGTTGAGGTCAGGGCTCCGTGCAGGCCAGTCAAGATCTTCCACTCCGATCTTGACAAACCGTTTCTGTATGGACCTCGCTTTGTGCATGGCGCATTATCATGCTGAAACAGGAAAGGGCCTTCCCTAAAGAGTTGCTACAAATTTGGAAGCACACAATCGTCTAGAATGTCATTGTATGCTGTAGCGTTAAGATTTCCCTTCACTGGAATGAAGGGACATAGCCCGAACCATGAAATACAGCCCCAGACCATTATTCGTCCTCCACCAATCATTATAGTTGGCACCATTCATTCGGGCAGGTAGTGTTCTCCTGGCATCCTCCAAACCCAGATTCGTCCATCAGAATGCCAGATGGTGAATCGTGATTCATCACTCCAGAGAACACATTTCCAGTGCTCGAGTCCAATGTCGGTGAGCTTGACACCACTCCAGCCGACGCTTGGCATTGCGCCTGGTGATCTTCGGCTTGTGTGTGGCTGCTCGGCCATGGAAACCCATTTAATGAAGCTCTCGATGAACAGTGCAAGTGCTGACATTGCTTCCACACTTAGTTTGGAACTAAGTCGTGAGTGTTACGACCGACGATTTTTCTGTGCCTCACGTTTAATCACTCGGTGGTCCCATTCTGTGAGCTTGTGTGGCCAACCACTTCGTGGATGAGCTGTTGTTATTCCTAGATGTTTCCACTTCACAATAACAGCACTTATGGTTGACCAAGGCAGCTCCAGCAGGGCAGAAATTTGATGAACTGACTTGTTGGAAAGGTGGCATCCTATGATGGTGCCACGTTGAAAGTCACTGAGCTCTTCAGTACAGCTCATTCTAATGCCAATGTTTGTCTCTGGAGATTGCATGGCTGTGTGCTTCATTCTATACACCTGACAGTAATGGGTGTGGCTGAAATAGCCAAATCCACTCATTAGAAAGGGTGTCCACATACTTTTGGCCATGTAGTGTGTGTTGGCTTAGTTATAAGACTCGTTATTTCTTTAAATTTTCAGAGTTCACTCCAGATTTTGACACTTATTTAGTGTCATTTTGACACGGATGAAAACCGATCCTCAAAACCGAAATAATATTTTGATGATATACTTTAATTCGTCCGTGAGAGTAGATCATGGAAAATTGCATTACATAATGCATGAAATCGCTCCAAGCTCCTGATTTAATAATGATAGGACTTACAAAAGCAATGTACCCAGCTTTTCATAGCTTTGATGAACAGGCATTCGATAATATGAGTGAGGAAAATGAAAAAAAAACTTTATCATTAAGAAATCATTGTGCCTGTTCCAAGTTGAGTAAACCAAAAAAATTGGTGGCTTGAGACCTCAGTGAGTTTATCTAGAAAACTCCTTAAGAACCCAGACAGCGAGGTGACTGAGGATCCACCTGATAAAGGATATAATTAAATTATGCCGTTAATTATCTTCAAAAGGGGTGTTTTAATTAGCCCACACACCCAATTTTCACTCTTGAACTTCCTTGGAGTTCCCTTAGTATGTATGAAAAGTTTCAGGCTGATAGGTTTCATGGTTTTGGAGTTATGGAGGATGCATACATACACACACACACACACACACACACACACACACACACACACACACACACACACACACACACACACACACACACACACACACACACACACACACACACACACACACACACACACACACACACACACACACACACACACACACACACACACACACACGACGGGATAGCTGACAAGTAGTGCACTCGCCTTTGACCTATCAAGTCTTGGGTTTGATTCCCGATGCCAGTATAAACTGTCACCTTGGTGCCTTACAAACATTCTTCATGGGGGGCATAAGCCAGCTAATTAATTAACGAGCATTTTTGGTGGACAACAACAAACAAACAAACAAAAAAACTAACAGTACCTTCTGAAAAGATGATGTCATTGTGTGCCCGTACTTTAGTCAATTTTTAAAGAGGGTGGGGGTAGGGGATTTCCTCAGCAGTATTTGTACAATGTAAGATTGTAAAAATGCACCGTCTTGATACGACTGATGGGTCAAAGTGAACAACACCATACAGTCCAAATAAATTCCCCTTTTTTCGTACATTGGCAAAAAAAAAACTTATTGGAAAGTTATTTTATTTCACCTTTCAGGGAAGAACGATATTTTAAAACAGAGGTTGAGCATTTCTAAATAATATACTGAAAAGGCAAATTCAAGAAACATTTCTTTCCAAAAATAAATTAAAAATGGTTGTTGACACCCATAAAAGGCCTGAGAAAATGAGCAATGAATGTCAAAATATGAAATAAATTAGAACGTTACTTTCCAAATTTACAACCGTATTGGATTTGAAAGGACCAGGCCGTTTTCCCTAATGAACAAAATATATTTGGAAATGTACACCGTTTATGTTCATCAACAACAACAACAATTGATGACATGAAGTAAATGCGATGACATGTTATCTTCAAAGTGGTAGTCTTTATAGGCCAGTAAGTCATGAGAGTCAGTGTGTACGCTTTCAGGCTGGTCATTGAAAGGACATTAACGGAATTCGCTATGCACAGGAAGGTCACTGCCATCAGACAACCTGTGACAGCCCCCCTCGATCCTTCTGGGACCACTTGAGGACGTCTGGTTTCGTTCCGTAATTAAACATGGTGAGGGAGGCATACTTGGACCAATGTGACATTGCCTCGCAAGTGCAAGAACCCCAGCACAGGTAAAAAGGTGATAAAACACCGCCCTGTCTGAATAGGACTTGCTTGTACAATGAACAAAATGGGTCAATGGAGAGAAATTGAGCATTGCGTGAATCATTTATTGAATACCTATTCTGAACATAAATAATTCATATGCAATTAATATTTAGAATTCACATATTAATGGATGTTTTAGATATACATATCGAGGCTAATGGAAGAGCAAATGCTTATATTGTCCGTAACACAACATACACACTATACAGTAACTATAGAAAGTGTACACCCCCTTTCAAATTTTTCACCTTTCGTTACCTTATAACCTGGAATTAAATTGCATCAAATCCGACTTTTTCCACCTATATTGACACATCGTAACCCACAACTTCCAAGTGAAAAACAAATTTCACAAATTTCAGAAAATACATAAAAAATACAAATCTGGAATATCTTGGTTGGATAAGTATCCACAACCCCATACAATAGCAATTGTAAATGAGCTCAGGTGTAACCAATCACCTTCAAAATCACACACTAAGTTAATTGGCTTCCACCTGTGCTAAATTGTAGTGATTGATTATTTCAGAATATAATCAGCTGTTCCTACAGGTTTCCTCTGTTGGGTAATGCATTTCACAGCAATAACTCAACGATGAGAACCAAGGAGCTTTCAAAAGACCTCCAGGCTAAAGTTGTGGAAAGGCACAGATTTGGGGATGGGTATAAGAAAATTTAAAAGGCCTTGAATATCCTTTGGAGCACAGTCAAGCCAATCATGAAGAAGTGAAAGGCACAGATTTGGGGATGGGTATAAGAAAATTTCATAGGCCTTGAATATCCTTTGGAGCACAGTCAAGCCAATCATGAAGAAGTACCAACAAGACCCTGCATGGATCAGGCCATCCCTCCAAACTGGATGACCAAGCAAGGAGGAGACTAATCAGAGAGCCCACCAGGAGGCCAATGGCAACTTTGAAAGAGCTGCAGGCGTATATAGCAAAGACTGGTCACTTTGTGCATGTGACAACAATATCCCAAGCACTGCAAAAGTCTGGTCTATACAGT
>NC_140972.1:1755327-1777827 GCF_056783735.1 Eptatretus burgeri
CCATCCAAAGAAGTAAGTCGATCTCCCCTGCTGATCTAGTAATAGACAAGAAAGAGCTCATCTTGTCTCAAGCATATACTGTATAATGTATATATATATATATATATATATATATATATATATATATATATATATATATATATATATATATATATATATATATATATATATATATATGTTCAAACCAAAACAGGACAATGTTACATTCCATGCAAGCTATTGGTAGCAAACTCGGTGAAGCTGTTCAAATGCAGGTCCCCCTCTTCGTTCGACTGGTGGGGTCCATGGTTTGTGAAATGATGTGCCCGCTGAGGGACGACCACGGCCGCCGATGATGATGGTGGTCTGTCCCTTAACTGGTGGCTCGACTGAACTGGTGACCTGATGCAAACAGACCCACAGCTGAAAAGCACGGCGAACGCCCTGCGAAAGTCAGCATTGAAGGAGTAAATGATGGGGTTGATCGCCGAGTTCGCCCATCCGAACCACATGAAGATGCTGAAAGTACATTGGCCCACACACAGCGGTTCATCACTCGTGGGTCCCCGGTGCTCACAAAAGGGCAACACACAGTTAAGGATAAAGAAGGGGAGCCAGCAGAACACGAAGACACCCATGATGATGGACAGTGTTTTTAGCGTTTTGGCCTCACGCTTGAAGGAATTTTTGAAAGAGATGTCGGTTGAAGAATCAGAGGCATCAGCATGACAGGTGTGCGCGTGTTCAGCCGCTCGCTCGAGTGCAGCGATTAGCCGGACCTGCTTGTGTGCGATGAGGTAGATCTTCGTGTAAGTGACGAGCATCACAGCGACTGGGATGTAAAAACTGATGAGCGATGAAGCGATGGCATATGTGCGGTTCAGACTGGAATCGCATGTCAGGCGGAGCGTTTCACGGATTCCGTTGCTGCCATTGGCAAGTGCATGTCCTGCCCAGTGTTCAGTGCTCTTGTGCCAATGTAAATGCACCGGAATGAAAGAGATGAGCACAGAGAGAGTCCACGTGGTGCTGATCATAATGCAAGCCACGTGTTGAGTCATCCTGCATTCATATTGGAACGGGCTTGAGATAGCCCAGTAGCGGTCTACACTGATCACACAGAGATTGAGAATAGATGCTGTGCTACACATTATATCAAAGGCAACCCAAGCATTACAAAATGCCCCGAAAGGCCAATAACCGATGACCTCGCTGACGGCTTGCCACGGCATCACCAGCAATGCCACAAATAGGTCTGACACTGCTAGGGAGATGATGAACACGTTTGTAACTTTTGACCTCAGATGGCGGAACATGATGATCGCCGCACACACGAGCATATTACCTAGCAATGTGGATAGGATGAGGAGAGACAGCAAGCAACCCGTAAGAATTCTGACACTCAGATCTCGAACTGACACACAGCGGTCTTCGGTCTCGTCCATTACGAGTTCGTCGGATGTTTGAACCTCCAACGACTCACCAGCATGGTCCAGCTGAGCGCACGCATCCCTGCCCGGAGGGTCCATACCCATGTACTTTGGCCACTTCTCGTGCCCACCGGCATCTCATCCAGTCCACCACCAATGACCACAACTAGCGAGCACTCCGGATCATCAGCTCGAGCTCATGCTTTTCAATGGGAGTGACCCATCTTGCGACTCGGCAGGCAGTCTGAGGTTCCACAACAGCACCTCCCTCACTAGAATGGTAAAAACCCAGCGCTCAACTTACTGTTCAGGTTAACAGCTCCAACTGACACTGACCTGCAGTACACCAAGGGTTAGAGAGAACAACCCCAAGGCCCGTGTGCTCCTATGGAGGGGAAAATGTGTTCTTTATCGGGAAGTGGAAGGTTGGGTGTTTGGGGGGCGTGATGGTAGATATTTTTGGATACAGAGTGAACCAACCCGATGTCCTTTTACCCCTGGGAGCAAATTTGCGCAGTGGACATTTATAAACATCTGTTATGTCCCTGTTTTATGTACATTGTCATTTTTTGTTTGAGGTTGAATGATGTTGTGAAATAAAATGCTTGTATATAAATACTCCTCCGATGCTCTTCCTTCGAAGAGCATCAGAGGAGTCGATATATTTATATAATCCGAGCCACCTGGGTTAATTGATTTGGTGAGAGCGAATTAGTTATTCTCTCCATTCAGAGGTGAAAGACATGAATGGGTCTGTTTTACATTTTTACATGCACACTTGCAAAGGTACCCGTTGTTGCTGGGCAACATCAGGTCTGTAATCTCACTCCCCCCCACCCCAACACTCTGAAAGCCCACTCCACCCCTTCCTCCTACCACCCCACGCCACTCCCTCTGGACTTCCTCTTCACCATTTCCCCCTCCAAACCACCCCACCCCTCCAGACTCTCACTCCACCCCTTCCACCTACCACCTTCTCCTACCCCCTCCCATCCCCCTCCCACCCACACCCTTCCCCTCCATCCTACACCCTTCCACTCCCCTCCCACACCCTTCCCTCCCCTCCCACCCACACCCTTCCCCTCCCTCCTAAGCCCTTCCCCTCCCTCCTAAACCCTTCCCTCCCACCCACACCCTTCTCCTCCCAACGACACTCTTCCCCTTCCAATGACACCCTTCCCCTCCCACCTCTCCTCACACAGGAATTTTCGCAGGGTGCGCAGTGAAGTGTACGTGTCCATGGGATTTTCTAAAAAAAAAAACAAAGGAAAAAAAATCTCTCAGCAATTTCCCTGGCAACCTTCCAACTAATTAATTATTATGGAGAGCAGAGTACCCACCCTTTGGGTCAGTCGAGTTTGTGCACTGCTGACTGAAAAATGTCGTCTGTGTTTTGTAAAAAAAACTATAGATGTTGTCAGTGTGGTGTGTGCTTCAAAGGTTCTCGATGGTCTGAAGGGGAGAACGTTCCAATTGTAGTTGGTGTCTAATGGGTCGAAAGGGTTGACATTCTCAAGCATGTAAAAAGAGTCTAAAATGATCCAAGTGGTCTGAAACTCCAAATGGTCAAGGGTCCAAGCTGTCCAATCTGTCTGAAGGGTATAAGGGGTCTAAGGAGTCTTTGGAGTCTTAAGGGTCTTTCAGCATTTTAGGGGTCTTAAGGGTCTTTGGGGTTTAAAGGGTCTTCGGGGTCTTAAAGTCTTCAGTGTTTAAAGGGTCTTCGGTGAAGGGGATTCAGGGGTCTTTAAAGGTTGAGGTGGTGGATGAAAATACCTCGAGGACAATCCCCGGGTTGGACTTGGTCTGTGTGCCAAATTTGGTGGTTGTCGGTCCAGCAGTCTTTGCAAAAAATGCGAAGACAGACAGACAGACAAAAATTGTATTTATTAAAGACAAGCAAATACAACCCGTCACTTCGCTGATGGGGGAGAGGGGGTATTAAGGAGGGGGGAGGGGGTTGAGAGAGGGAGGAAATAGAGAGAGAGGAAGAGAGGAGAGAGAGGGAGGAGAGAGAGAGAGAGAGCGAGAGAGCGAGAGAGCGAGAGAGAGCGAGAGAGGGGAGGCAGGAGGGAGGGGAAGCTTGGAAGGGAAAAAGAGCGAGGAAAGGGGGGGGAGGTGGGGAGAGCTATGCCTCACCAAACATTGCTATACCATGGGAGGGAGGAATGCGAGGAGGGGTGAGAGAGAGAAGAGAAGAGAAGAGAAGAGACGGAAAAAAATAATAATAAGAGAGAAAGATGAGGGGTGGAGGTGGAGTTAGCAAAGAAAATGATGTCTTATCCTTACTGACTGAACGCGCACACAAAAACAAACTGATGTCAGAACAGCTGTACACACAATGACACAACAGAGTTTGTAAAGTAATCCACTGGCACATTTGCAAAAATTTTGATGTTCCAGTTCCATAAAATTTGTGGGAAGATGAACCAAAAGTAATCACTGAAAACATGGAAGTACCTACTGTTCACATACAAACTAATGATCCCATCGAGCGTGAATATCAAAAACAAAGCGTTGCGACCAGATATCCTACTTGGGTACAAAAAACAGAAGAAGGCATTGCAAATTGAGATGTCAATAGCAGTGATTTTGGACTAACGATGCAGAAATCAAGAAAATGTCCAAACACCAAGACCTCAAGCATGAAGTGAAAAGATTCTGGAATCTGAAGAATGCCAAATTTGTACCAGTGATGACAAAGAACCTCATGGGAATGATGATGAAGAACCTCACAGAGATATTAAAAACCATCCCTGGGAATATCACAAAAACAAACTACAGTTGGAAGCCGTCCTGGGCTCAGTAACGATCCTAAAGAGAGCCCTCGGCACAGAACTTTGAAAACAGAAAACTGCACAGCTTGGTCCATAGATCGTGACCCTTTACCGAAATAAAGGTGGCTACTTTGAGCCCACCTTTGGAGGACTCTATTCCACATTCTGAAACCCACATGTGCAGATACTAATCAATGACACACACACACACACACACACACACACACACACACACACACACACACACACACGATGTTGGATACTTCGAGACCTGGGAGGGATCCATTTCACGTTCTGAAATGCGCATATACAAAGAGACTTCACAGCTTGCTCCATGGATCATGAACCTTACAGAAATGAAGGTGGATACGTTGAGCCCGCCCTGAGAGGACTCCATTCCACGTTCTGAAACCCACATATGTGGACACACGTGGACACACACACTTTCATTCTGGCAATACAGTATATATATATATATATATATATACATATATATATATATATATATATATATATATATATATATATATATATATATATATATATATATATATATATATATATATATATATTGTTGTGGTTGACGAAATTCACAAACGACCATTCAGGTCCCTTGGGTGAGATATCTCGGTAAGTATATGTGTAGTTAGGCCCAAACCCGTTGTCTAGAGGGAATAAATGTCATTCATGCGGGCTGCGACTCTTCAGGATAGCCGTTTTTCTTTTACTATCTTTATTTTGGACCAGCCGCCATTATTACCACCACCAACCACGTCTCAACAGCCATCACAACAACAACCACCAACCACAACGCCGCTTCACAACAACAACCACCAACCACAACGCCGCTTCACCACAACCGCCATGACCTTTACCGTCACAACTCGCCACCATCACATCACCGTCATCTCGCGCCACTCGTGGGCACCGATGCTGGACTCGTGCGGGGCGCGCACCGAGCAGCGTGTTCAAAAACATCACGGACTTTCCGAAGAAAAACGGATCAAAAACGACTCACGCCCACTTTTGTTCCGTCCAATCGGTGAGCGAGGGGCGATTTGGCCCCGCCTCCAGGGCGTTGGAGGGCGGTCGCTATATGCAAATACATGGATCAAAAAGCATTCACGCCCACTTTTCCTCGGGCCAATGGGGAGCCAGCAAGAGAGGTGAAGTGTCGGAGGCAGAGGGTCAAGGGTAAAAGAGCGAAGCCACGGGGCTTATAAAAACGACTGCGTTGTTCAGTTGGAAGTTGGAAGTTGAGAGTTGAGTGTGCGGAATTCAAGAGTCGTCGGTGGAGCTGGAAAGAAGTGGTACTAGTCGGAGTGAAGAGGACGGAGCTGTGGAGAGGTGACGGCGGCGAAGGCAGACGAGGGGGTGCTCGCGTCGGTGCCGGGAGCTGCACACCAGAGAGGCCAGCAACGCGACCGAGGTGGAGGAGGAGACGCTCACCGCGGGACCCGAGACAGGGTTATATCCTCCTTTCCCCGAGCATCAGCAACCCCCTCCTGTTTCCCCCCCGCGCTGAGATAGTGCGACAAAGGGGGCCCCCTTCCCACCCCCTGCCGGACACTGTCCGCGAGGCCCGCGGAGTTGAGGCACCGCTGCCGCTCCGCGTCTCATCATCAGACGGGTAGGCCCGACACGGTCTCGGCCCAGGCCCGCCTACCCCCTCATCCTGGAGGGTGGTTCTCTTTTCTTTTGCTTTGGGAATGTGTGTTGTCGGCGCCGTCTGTGAAGTAAAATTGTATAAGTGTTGCCGAGTGCCCGGTAGTCGGATAGATCTGCATTGTCGCATTTGCTTTTTGTCTTCTTCTTTTCCATGTGCTTTTGGTGGAATTGTATATGTGTGCTTTCCGTTCATCGCGAAATAAATGTGCTTATTATTGAACTGTTTTCCCGCTTCGCTTCGTCATTTCTTTCATTGAATCCTCATCTTGCTTCACGTAAAGGGTTGGTCATGGGCTAAGACGCCCGATAATTAATCGAACCGTCGAGGCCGACGAATAACACCGCTCGGTTATCCCGATAGTACGGAACGGGTCGCTTAAGTGGCCCGTGTCCGAAGTCGACCTGCGGCGAGGTGCGATCGCCCGGTCTACCCTCCGTGTGGGTACTTAGGTAGGTCGAATTTGGCGAGCAACCCTATCCCACGCGGGGGCCGATTGGCTCGATCGCGGTGAGACAGAAAGGTCCACCCGTGACTGGTTCCCGGCGTTAGTCCGAGAGGGTCACGACTGGATTGTCCGTCCGGTGGGCGACGTGCCGCGATTCGAGTTACGTGGCCGTCAGCACGCCGGCGGGCGCGAATATATATATATATATATATATATATATATATATATATATATATATATATATATATATATATATATATATATGTATATATATATATATATATATATATATATTTTTGCGGTCTTCGCGCCCGCCGGCGTGCGACGGCCACGTAACTCGAATCGCGGCACGTCGCCCACCGGACGGACAATCCAGTCGTGACCCTCTCGGACTAACGCCGGGAACCAGTCACGGGTGGACCTTTCGGTCTCACCGCGATCGAGCCAATCAGCCCCCGCGTGGGATAGGGTTGCTCGCCAAATTCGAACTACCTAAGTACCCACGCGGAGGGTAGACCGGGCGATCGCACCTCGCCGCAGGTCGACTTCGGACACGGGCCACTTAAGCGACCCGCTCCGTACTATCAGAATAACCGAGCGGTGTTATCGTCGACCTCGACGGTTCGATTAATTATCGGGCGTATTCAGCCCACTACCAACCCTTTACGTGAAGCAAGATGGGGATTCAATGGAGGAAAAGACGAAGCGAAGCGGGAAACAGTTCAACAATAAAGCACATTTATTCGCGACGAACGGAAAGCACACAAATACAATTCCACCAAATGCACACAAAAAAGAAAACACAATTCCATTTACACAAAAAGCAAACATAAAAGTGAAAACACAGTGCAGAGCTAATACCGACTACCGAGCACACGGCAACACTTATACAATTCTACTTCACAGACGGCGCCGACAACACATACCCAAAACCAAGGAAAAGAAATACCCTCAAGAATGAGGTAGGCCTGGGGCCGAGACCTGGTCGGGCCTACCCGTCTGGTGATGAGACGCGGAGCGGCGATGGCCCCGCAACCCGCGGGCCTCGTGGACAGTGCCTGGCAGGGGGTGGGAACGGGGCCCCCTTGGTCGCACTATCTCAGCGCGGGGGGAAACAGGAGGGGGGTTGCTGATGCTCGGGGTATAGAGGATCTTTATTATGTGCGACGAGCGTCTCCACCTCGGCCAGGTCGCGCTGCCGGCCTCCCTCGGGCGCGCAGCTCCTTCACGACGCGAGCACCCCCTCGTCCGCCCTCGCCGCCTCTCCACAGCTCGTCCCCTCCGTTCCGACTTCAACGCACACGACGAGCAGCTCCACCGCCCGCGAAGTCTTGACTCTCTGTTCCGACTCCTTCGCCTCGTTCCGACCTTTACCACTCGTTCCGACTCCTTCCTTCCTCGTTCCGACTTTTACTACTCGTTCGACTGACGAACACCGTCCTTTTATCCCCCCGTAACTTCGCCTTTGACCCCCTCCCTTTGACCTTTCAACTCGCTCCCCATTGGCCCGAGAAAAAGTGGGCGTGAAGGCTTTTTGATCCACAAATTTGCATATATCGATCGCCCTGGGGGCGGGGCCAATTCGCCCCTCGCTCACCGATTGGACGGCAAAAAGTGGGCGTGTGTCGTTTTGGATCCGTTTTTGAAGCAGAAAATCCGTGGTTTTGTACACGCTGTTCAACGTGCGCCCTACACGAGTCCAGCATCGGTGCCCATGAGTGGCGCGAGATGACGGTGATGCGATGGTGGCGAGTTGTGACGGTAAAGGTCGTGGCGGTTGTGGTGAAGCGGTGTTGTGGTTGGTGGTTGATGTTGTGGTTGTGGTGATGGCGATTGGTCCAAAATAAAGATAGTGAAAGAAAAACGGCTATCCTGAAGAGTCGCAGCACGTATAAATGACATGTATTCCCACTAGACAACGGGTTTGGGCCTAACTACACATGCACTTACCGAGATACCTCACCTAAGGGACCTGAATGGTGGTTTGCGAATCTGGTAACCACAACACTACCTCCTTCCCTTTTTACAGACTCGTCCCGAGTCGTCAAATTTTCGTGTGCCATCATGTGTAGTTTTCCCCTAGTACACTTTACCTACGGATCCCTGAGTGCGACATTCATGGTATTCGTGTCCCCAAAATAAATAACCTAAGGGCTGCGTAACTATCTAAACAAACTCACTCACACGGACGACTTAAATAAAATTGCCGGCGCTAAGACAAACATGCCGGGGGCGCACTCATATGTACAGTACATCTTAACCTTAACTTACAAATTTTACACTAAACCATGGCCCAGGATCATTGAACTCTGCAAAAGAAAGCAGTTAGCAGGGAGCCAGGCTGCCCACATGCAGTCTCTGACTCAAACAATGCAGGTGACAGGGAACGTGGCTGGCTGCTCACACGCAGTCCAAGGCCTTCCTTTTTGAACTGAACTCAGTGAACCACAACGGTGCTTGGGCTGCACAACGCAGTCTCCGTGCCAGCTCAAGTGGCACACGCAATGAGCACAACGAATGGATGCATGAACACAAACACGGTGCACGGGCCGCCACTGCAGGCCCGTGTTGTAGCTGCCAACAGGGCAGTTCTTGCAGCTTGCAAACTGTTGCTTTCAGATCCTGGCGCACATGGAAATGAACAGGGGGGGGCAAAGCAAAAATTGAACGGGGCTTGTGAACATGGGCAGTGGGCATGGCATGGCAAAGGTGAGCAGGCAAACACAGCCCGCAGAAGAAGGCCGCTGCAGGCAAACACAGCCCGCAGATGAACTGGCCGGCACAGGCCTTGAAGAAAAACAGCCAGCAGCTGAACTGGCCGGCACAGGCCTTGCAGCACACAGCTGCCGATGATCCAGCCGGCACAGGCCTCGCAGCAAAACAACAGCTGCCGATGAAGTTGGCCGGCACAGGCCTTGAAGAAAAACAGCCAGCCGGCAGATGAAGTGGGCCGGCACAGGCCTTGCAGCAACACAGCCAGCAGATGAAGCTGGCCAGCTTTTGCCGTTCAGTGGAGGTTGGTGGAGGGAGTGCGGTGGTGCTGGCCACTTGGAAGGCGGGCTCGGACCTACCTTCCTGTCTCCCTCCCACCTATCGCCTTTGCCTGTCACTGTACATACCCACTCCCTTAATTTGTCAAACCCCAATTTAGCCCCAACTTATTTTTTTTGTTGTTTTTATTTTTACTTACCCACTATAAATCGTCCCCTAACCCCCTTTATCGTCCTTGTTCGGCTAACCTATCCTGTCACCTAGCCTACTCCCAACCCCTACGTTCCCTTCCCGGAGGGGAATAAGGGAGAGCTAACGTCCTGTGTCGAGGCCCAACGAAGCCTCAGAATGGCCTCCCCAGAGTTCGGCGATCTAACCCAAAGTGGGTCCAGCGGCCCACAACGAGAGCAAGGGGATGGATGGTGCGGAGGGGTACACTTCCTAATCTACCCTATCCATTTAACTGTTAAACTACCCCGGGGCTTTCAACAAGCGCCTCTCGCTTAAACTATTGGTTCTAACAACCCAGATTCCCGTCGCCTGTGTTGGTGTCCTTACAATTTCGGGCCTCGCCCCCCAATTTTCTCTCCGTGCCCTCACACGGTCTCCTGGCTGGGACACGTGGCTCCCTTTGGCAGGCACGACCCTCTGCCGATTCTCCCGCTATGGCACCCCCGGGCACTACACTGCCTCCGAGCCTACCAGCTCCCTAACACCGGGGAGTGCCCCCCATGGCACCTCCCCTGAAACGCACACGTGGCAGGCCGGCCTCCCGGGCCCCTTTCCGAGGGTCACCCGTGCCCACTGCACTGCCCACGCAGCTAATGGCGCCCCGGGCCCCCGCACCAAGCAGGCGCCCCCGTGCCCACTACTCTATCCCGGCCCCCCATGGGCCCATGGCCTACCGCGGCCGACTAGCCTGGTGCCCGGGGTACCCACTCAGCGATACTCACCTTTCGCAGCCACGCTCCCAAGCCCGTCAACAGGGCTCCTGCACCCCTCAAAATGGGTCTCGAGCCTACTTTCCCACCAACAGCAAAACGACCTCCATTTTTCAATTTGACTAACCCCCTAACTCACTTTACTCTGACCCCGGGGTCCCTTGGGCGGGAGTCACTCCTCCCCCCAATCACTCATCGCACCATGCATTCCCCATTCACTCCATACACACAGACCCGCTGGCCTCACTCACTCACCAAGCACATGCTTCCACTTCACTCACCATGTACTCACCTCACAACTCACCAACTCTTCAACACACACACCGCTGAACTCTGCCATCCTTCTAACTACATCCCCTAACTAACTCGTGCTCCCACGTCGTCCCTTAAACTATAGCACGTTCCTTTTAACACTACGTAGCTAAGCTACGTCCCCTCTACACATCCAAAGTCTGTCTCTGTCTTCATTTTATTTCCCAACCTAAATCTGGCTACAATCCCTCTAACTAATCCATTCCACGGACTCCATGAGGACTTACCCCTGCCCCATGAAGTCGGTCTAACTAAGCTAACCCTTCCCCCTAACTAGTTTCCATCCTGTGCCCAGGGTAAGGGGGTCTTTCACCCCTTGCCCAGGAATCCTGTACACCCGAAAGTGAGGCTTGCTTTTTTTTTTTTTTTCCATGCGCAGCACCTGCGCGGCAACTCAGAGCTCGCGCACTTTGCACCTGCCCGTGACGTCATGCAGCTGCACGTGTTCCTCGTCCCTCCTTGGACGGGACCATCCGGCAGAGATACCCCTCCTGCCGGATTCCAACCCCACGTGCAGCCATGACGTCACCGTGCGCATAAAAAAACACAAGCCCCACGTCTCGAGGGGTTTCCCACGCGAACACATGTGCTTTGCCCGTTGGAGCTGAACACACACGATCGCGTGGAGAACCCGTCCGCTCCAAATCCGTTTACCTGCCTAAACTTTGTCCGTCCGCCGGACCGGCAAACCCACCGCGTGCGTTTCCGGACCGGGACTTCACTCGCAAGCGAGCACGTGGCGGTCTCGTGCGTTGCACAGCACGGACCGCGTGCTCACTGCTGGGTGAACCCGGCACGGTCCTCGAAACAACCACAGCCGCTACCCGGCTTTCTCTCCTCTGTCGCCGTCGTCGTCTCCATTCCACCCACGCACACCTGCGTGTTACGACGCACACAGTCCACACCATCACATTCACACCGGGAGATGCGGCTGCGTGCTCCCGCATGCCAACCGACATCTCCCTCACATACCGCTCTCTCACACACACGGTCTCCCTTGCACACAGCGACCTTGCACACGGCCGTTCACTCACGCGTGCCTCACTACTCTCACACCGTGCCTCATCCACACACGCGGGGGCACTCACCCGCGGTACCTCACTCACACTCCGTGCCTCATCCACACACGGCGTGCTGGGAAGCACGCACTCTGGCACCATCGCCACCACACCACTCACACGTGGTGCCTCACTCATACTGGCCGTTTCACTCACACACACGGCCTCACTCACACACGGTGCCCCATCCACACCCGGCGTGCTGGGAAGCACGCACTCTGGCACCATCGCCACCACACCACTCACACACGGGGTCGCTTCCACACACGGTGCCGCACTCACACCTTGCACCACACACACAGGGACAACCACACTGGGGATTTGTGTCCCCACAAGGGTCTCCGGGGCCTCTATACCCCCCAAGCTCTCCGTGCACCCGTCCACAGCACTCGTCCCCTCAACCTCGCAAAGCACGACCGAACTCACCTGGTCGTGACTCGCCTCAAGGGGGCATACTCCCTCCCCTCGTTCCTGGAGGAGGCCATCCAGGTGCTCGCACCGGGTCCCAACACGCTCCGCGAGCTCAACCCCATTGTCCTCCACTACCTCCGTGTGTGCGTGCGCGTCACTTACCCCGTCTTCCTCGTGTAGTCTCTCCTCTATGGTTCCCTTCCCGGCTACCGTCACTGCCAACTCTTCACCCTTTACCTCCCTTGTCTCAACTATTATTTCTGTTGTCGTCACCTCGTGTCTCGTCTCACACGTTTTGGTCTCCCCATTTAATTTTTCCCTTTCGGTCATCGTCACGACCCTCGCCCAACACGTTCCACGAATTATTTTTTCACCCGCCTCCACCGCAGGCCTGTCAGCCGTTGCACCCCCATCCAGCTCGTTTGCTCCCACACGTGGAGTCGCCATTCCCAGCTCCCTGGTCACGGCCTTCATGCCCGCCTGCAGGCTTCGGCCCATGTTCTGCGTCTCACCCCGCAGCTTTTTCATTTCTTCCCTCATTTGCTGTGTATTCGCATCCATCGTCGTTTTCACTTCATTTGTATTTGTATCCATCTTTTCGTTCATTTGTTTGTTCATGCCTTTCATTTCGTTTTTCATTTCATTTGTATTTGTATCCATCGTCGTTTTCACTTCATTCATTTGTTTGTTCATTGCCGCCAGCATGGCGCATAGCTGGGCCATGTTGGATGCACTCAGCTGAGCCGTTTCGGCAAAGGTTGGGGAAGGGTCTTGGTGGAGAGGGGGGAGGTGTCATACACGCGGCTGCCGCCGCACCCACCTCGGGTCCTGGGTTCAGTTGGGCGAGTCCGTGTTCGTGCACAATCAACATTTCCTGCTGGGGGATTCCATCCTGAGCCATGGACTCTACATTATTACACATATACATTTGTAATACCCCCGGCTCCCGCCGCCTTGAGACGCCATCTTGCTTCTCGTGAAGGGTTAATTTCGCTCGTCAGAATTTGGAGGGAATCGGGGTCGCTTCTCTCACCCCCTGGACCGATTCCCGTAAATTTAGCCGGAGACAGGAGAGCCCGCTTTCCTGTTCTCCGATACCAGTGCCGCGAGGAGGGCGATGAATTTGTATCGCACGACCTGACACCAGTGTTGCGGTTCGCGCCCGCCGGCGTGCGACGGCCACGTAACTCGACCGCGGCACGTCGCCCACCGGACGGACAATCCAGTCGTGACCCTCTCGGACTAACGCCGGAACCAGTCACGGGTGGACCTTTCGGTCTCACCGCGATCGAGCCAATCATCAGCCCCCGCGTGGGATAGGCTTGCTCGCCAAATTCGAATCCACCTAAGTACCCACGCGGAGGGTAGACCGGGCGATCGCACCTCGCCGCAGGTCGACTTCGGACACGGGCCACTTGCCGTAATCTGCCCGTACTATCAGAATAACCGAGCGGTGTTATCGCCGACCTCGACGGTTCGACATTATCGGGCGTATTCAGCCCACTACCAACCCTTTACGTGAAGCAAGATGGGGATTCAATGGAGGAAAAGACGAAGCGTTTAAGCGGGAAACAGTTCAACAATAAAGCACATTTATTCGCGACGAACGGAAAGCACACAAATACAATTCCACCAAATGCACACAAAAAAGAAAACACAATTCCATTTACACAAAAGCAAACATAAAAGTGAAAACACAGTGCAGAGCTAATACCGACTCACCGAGCACACGGCAACACTTATACAATTCTACTTCACAGACGGCGCCGACAACACATACCCAAAACCAAGGAAAAGAAATACCCTCAAGAATGAGGTAGGCCTGGGGCCGAGACCTGGTCGGGCCTACCCGTCTGGTGATGAGACGCGGAGCGGCGATGGCCCCGCAACCCGCGGGCCTCGTGGGACAGTGCCTGGCAGGGGTGGGAACGGGGCCCCTTGGTCGCACTATCTCAGCGCGGGGGGAAACAGGAGGGGGTTGCTGATGCTCGGGGCATAGAGGATCTTATTATGTGCGACGAGCGCTCCACCTCGGCCAGGTCGCGCTGCCGGCCTCCCCTCGGGCGCGCAGCCCTTCACGCCGCGAGCACCCCCTCGTCCGCCCTCGCCGCTCTCCACAGCCTCGTCCCTCCGGCTCCGACTTCAACGCACACACGACGAGCAGCTCCACCGCCCGCGAAGTCTTGACTCTCTGTTCTCGACTCCTTCGCCCTGCTCCGACCCTTTACCACTGCCCGACTCCTTCCTTCCTCGTTCCGACTTCTCTACTACTGCTCGACTGACGAACACCGTCCTTTATCCCCCTCGTAACTTCGCCTTTGACCCCCTCCCTTTGACCTTTCAACTCGCTCCGCATTGGCCCGAGAAAAAGTGGGCGTGAAGGCTTTTGATCCACAAATTTGCATATATCGATCGCCCTGGGGCGGGGCCACCCGCCCCTCGCTCACCGATTGGACGGCAAAAAGTGGGCGTGTGTCGTTTTGGATCCGTTTTTGAAGCAGAAAATCCGTGGTTTTGTACACGCTGTTCAACGTGCGCCCTACACGAGTCCAGCATCGGTGCCCATGAGTGGCGCGAGATGACGGTGATGCGATGGTGGCGAGTTGTGACGGTAAAGGTCGTGGCGGTTGTGGTGAAGCGGTGTTGTGGTTGGTGGTTGATGTTGTGGTTGTGGTGATGGCGATTGGTCCAAAATAAAGATAGTGAAAGAAAAACGGCTATCCTGAAGAGTCGCAGCACGTATAAATGACATGTATTCCCACTAGACAACGGGTTTGGGCCTAACTACACATGCACTTACCGAGATACCTCACCTAAGGGACCTGAATGGTGGTTTGCGAATCTGGTAACCACAACAATATATATTGTTGCGGATTTCGCGCCCGCCGGCGTGCGACGGCCACGTAACTCGAATCGCGGCACGTCGCCCACCGGACGGACAATCCAGTCGTGACCCTCTCGGACTAACGCCGGGAACCAGTCACGGGTGGACCTTTCGGTCTCACCGCGATCGAGCCAATCAGCCCCCGCGTGGGGACAGGGCTGCTCGCCAAATTCGAACTACCTAAGTACCCACGCGGAGGGTAGACCGGGCGATCGCACCTCGCCGCAGGTCGACTTTCGGACACGGGCCACTTGGCGACCCGCCCGTACTATCAGAATAACCGAGCGGTGTTATCGTCGACCTCGACGGTTCGATTAATTATCGGGCGTATTCAGCCCACTACCAACCCTTTACGTGAAGCAAGATGGGGATTCAATGGAGGAAAAGACGAAGCTTAAGCGGGAGAACAGTTCAACAATAAAGCACATTTATTCGCTGCACACGGAAGCACACAAATACAATTCCACCAAATGCACACAAAAAAAAGAAAACACAATTCCATTTACACAAAAAGCAAACATAAAAGTGAAAACACAGTGCAGAGCTAATACCGACTACCGAGCACACGGCAACACTTATACAATTCTACTTCACAGACGGCGCCGACAACACATACCCAAAACCAAGGAAAAGAAATACCCTCAAGAATGAGGTAGGCCTGGGGCCGAGACCTGGTCGGGCCTACCCGTCTGGTGATGAGACGCGGAGCGGCGATGGCCCCGCAACCCGCGGGCCTCGTGGACAGTGCCTGGCAGGGGGGGGGGAACGGGGCCCCCTTGGTCGCACTATCTCAGCGCGGGGGGGAAACAGGAGGGGGTTGCTGATGCTCGGGGTATAGAGGATCTTTATTATGTGCGCGACGAGCGCCTCCACCTCGGCCAGGTCGCGCTGCCGGCCTCCCAGGGGTGCAGCTCCCTGCACGACGCGAGCACCCCCTCGTCCGCCCTCGCCGCCTCCACAGCCTCGTCCCTCCGTTCCGACTTCAACGCACACGACGAGCAGCTCCACCGCCCGCGAAGTCTTGACTCTCTGTTCCGACTCCTTCGCCCTGCTCCGACCTTTACTACTCCGTTCTGCTGACTCTTTCGCTCCGACTTTTACGACTCCTTTGACTGACGAACACCGTCCTTTATCCCCCCGTAACTTCGCCTTGACCCCTCCCTTGACCTTTCAACTCGCTCCCATTGGCCCGACAAAAAGTGGGCGTGAAGGCTTTTTGATCCACAAATTTGCATATATCGACGCCCTGGGGGCGGGCCACCCGCCCTCGCTCACCGATTGGACGGCAAAAAGTGGGCGTGTGTCATTTTGGATCCGTTTTTGAAGCAGAAAATCCGTGATTTTGTACACGCTGTTCAACGTGCGCCCTACACGAGTCCAGCATCGGTGCCCATGAGTGGCGCGAGATGACGGTGATGCGATGGTGGCGAGTTGTGACGGTAAAGGTCATGGCGGTTGTGGTGAAGCGGCGTTGTGGTTGGTGGTTGTTGTTGTGGTTGTGATGGTGGCGATTGGTCCAAAATAAAGATAGTAAAAGAAAAACGGCTATCCTGGAAGAGTCGCAGCACGTATAAATGACATGTATTCCCACTAGACAACGGGTTTGGGCCTAACTACACATGTACTTACCGAGATACCTCACCTAAGGGACCTGAATGGTGGTTTGCGAATCTGGTAACCACAACACTACCCCCTTCCCTTTTTACAGACTCGTCCCGAGTCGTCAAATTTTCGTGTGCCATCATGTGTAGTTTCCCCTAGTACATTTTACCTACGGATCCCTGAGTGCGACATTCATGGTATTCGTGTCCCCAAAATAAATAACCTGAGGGCTGCGTAACTACCTAAACAAACTCACTCACACGGACGACTTAAATAAAATTGCCGGCGCTAGACAGACATGCCGGGGGCGCACTCATATTTACAGTACATCTTAACCTTAACTTACAAATTTTACACTAAACCATGGCCCAGGATCATTGAACTCTGCAAAAGAAAGCAGTTAGCAGGGAGCCAGGCTGCTCGCATGCAGTCTCTGGCTCAAACAATGCAGGTGACAGGGAACGTGGCTGGCTGCTCACACGCAGTCCAAGGCCTTCCCTTTTGAACTGAACTCAGTGAACCACAACGGTGCTTGGGCTGCACAACGCAGTCTCCGTGCCAGCTCAAGTGGCACACGCAATGAACACAACGAATGGATGCATGAACGGTTTGAACTGAATGCAGTGAACCACAACGGTGCATGGGCTGCACAACGCAGTCTCCGTGCCAGCTCAAGTGGCACACGCAATGAGCACAACGAACGAATGGATGAATGGATGGACGCAAAACACGGTGCACGGGCTGCCACTGCAGGCCCGTGTTGTAGCTGCCAACAGGGCAGTTCTCGCAGCTTGCAAACTGTTGCCTTGATCCTGGCGCACATGGAAATGAACAGGGGGGGGCAAAGCAAAATTGAACGGGGCTGGTGAACATGGGCAGTGGGCATGGCATGGCAAAGGTGCAGGCAACACAGCCCGCAGAAGAAGGCCGCTGCAGGCAAACACAGCCCGCAGAAGAAGACCGTTGCAGGCAAACACAGCCGGCAGATGAACTGGCCGGCACAGGCCTCGAAGAAAAACAGCCAGCAGATGAACTGGCCGGCACAGGCCTTGCAGCACACAGCTGCCGATGAACTTGGCCGGCCTCCGCCTTGAAGCAAAACACGGCCAGCCGATGAAGTGGCCAGCCTTTGCCGTTCAGTGGAGGTTGGTGGAGGGAGTGCGGTGGTGCTGGCCACTTGGAAGGCGGGCTCGGACCTACCTACCTGTCTCCCTCCCAACCTATCGCCTTTGCCTGTCACTGTACATACCCACTCCCTTAATTTGTGAAAAACCAATTTAGCCCCTTAATTTTTTTATTTTTTTTATTTTTACTTCCCCACTATAAATCGTCCCCTAACCCCCTTTATCGTCCTTGTTCGGCTAACCTATTCTGTCACCTAGCCTACTCCCAACCCCTACGTTCCCTTCCCGGAGGGGAACAAGGGAGAGCTAACGTCCTGTGTCGAGGCCCAACGAAGCCTCATAATGGCCTCCCCAGAGTTCGGCGATCTTAACACCAAGTGGGTCCAGCGGCCCACAACGACAGCGAGGGGATGGATGGTGCGGAGGGGTACATCTCCTAATCTACCCTAACCATTTAACTGTTAAACTACCCCGGGACTTTCAACAAGCGCCTCTCGCTTAAACTATTGGTTCTAACAACCCAGATTCCCGTCGCCTGTGTTGGTGTCCTCACAATTTCGGGCCTCGCCCCCAATTTTCTCTCCGTGCCCTCACACGGTCTCCTGGCTGGGACACGTGGCTCCCTTTGGCAGGCACGACCCTCTGCCGATTCTCCCGCTACGGCACCCCGGGCACTACACTGCCTCCGCGCCTACCAGCTCCCTAACACCGGGGAGTGCCCCCCATGGCACCTCCCCTGAAACGCACACGTGGCAGGCCGGCCTCCCGGGCCCCTTTCCGAGGGGCACCCGAGCCCACTGCACTGCCCACGGGGCCAATGGCGGCCCGGGCCCCCGCACCAAGCAGGCGCACCCGTGCCCACTACTCTATCCCGGCCCCCCATGGGCCCATGGCCTACCGCGGCCGACTAGCCTGGTGCCCGGGGTACCCACTCAGCGATACTCACCTTTCGCAGCCACGCTCCCAAGCCCGTCAACAGGGCTCCTGCACCCCTCCAAATGGGTCTCGAGCCTACATTCCCACCAACAACAAAACGACCTCCATTTTTCAATTTGACTAACCCAGCTAACTCACTCTACACTGACCCGGGGTCCCTTGGGCGGGAGTCACTCCTCCCCCCAATCACTCATCGCACCATGCATTCCCCATTCGCTCCATACACACAGACCCGCTGGCCTCACTCACTCACCAAGTACTCACCTCACAACTCTCCAACTCTTCAACACACACACCGCTGAACTCTGCCATCCTTCTAACTACATCCCCTAACTAACTCGTGCTCCCACGTCATCCCTTACACTAAAGCACGTTCCTTTTAACACTACGTAGCTAAACTACGTCAACTCTACACATACCACCAGTCTGTCACTGTCTTCAAATAAATCATTTTATTTCCCAACCTAAATCTCGCTACAATCCCTCTAACTAATCCATTCCACGGACTCCATGAGGACTTACCCCTGCCCCATGAAGTCGGTCTAGCTAAGCTAACCCTTCCCCCTAACTAGTTTCCATCCTGTGCCCAGGCCAAGGGGGTCTTTTACCCCTTGCCCAGGAATCCTGTACACCCGAAAGTGAGGCTTGCTTTTTTTTTTTTTCCATGCGCAGCACCTGCGCGGCAACTCAGAGCTCGCGCACTTTGCACCTGCCCGTGACGTCATGCAGCTGCACGTGTTCCTCGTCCCTCCTTGGACGGGACCATCCGGCAGAGATACCCCTCCTGCCGGATTCCAACCCCACGTGCAGCCATGACGTCACCGTGCGCATAAAAAAACAAGCCCCACGTCTCGAGGGGTTCCCCACGCGAACACGTGTGCTTTGCCCGTTGGAGCTCAACACACACGATTGCGTGGAGAACCCGTCCGGTCCAAATCCATTTACCTGCCTAAACTTTGTCCGTCCGCGGGATCGGCAAATCCACCGCGTGCGTTTCCGGGCCGGGACTTCACTCGCAAGCGAGCACGTGGTGGTCTCGTGCGTTGCACAGCACGAACCGCGTGCTCCCTGCGGGGGGGTCCCGGCCCGGGCCTCGAACCAACTACAGCCGCTACACGGCTTTCTCTCCTCTGTCGCCGACGCCGTCTCCATTCGGCCCACGCTCACCTGCGTGTCACGGCACACACAGTCCACACCATTAAACTCACACCGGGAGACGCGGCTGCGTGCTCCCGCATGCCAACCGACATCTCCCTCTCATACCGCTCTCTCACACACACGGTCTCCCTTGCATAACCCATACCACTCACACGTGGTGCTCCATTCACTCGTGCCTCACTCACACACGCGGGGGCACTCAACCGCGGTTCCTCATCCACACACGGTGCCTCACCCACACACGCGGGGCACTAACCCGCGGTGCCTCACTCACACACCGTGCCTCATCCACACACGGCGTGCTGGGAAGCACGTACTCCGGCACCATCGCCACCACACCACTCACACGTGGTGCCTCACTCATACTGGCCGTTTCACTCACACACACGGCCTCACCACACACGGTGCCTCACCCACGCACGGCGTGCTGGGAAGCACGTGCTCTGGCACCATCGCCACCACACCACTCACACACGGGTCGCTTCCACACACGGGGACGCACTCACACCTTGCACCACACACACAGGGACAACCACACTGGGGATTCGTGTCCCCACAAGGGTCTCCGGGGCCTCTATACCCCCCAAGCTCTCCGTGCACTGCGTTCACAGCACCCGTCCCCTCAACCTCGCAAAGCACGACCGAACTCACCTGGTCGTGACTCGCCTCAAGGGGCATACTCCCTCCCCTCGTTCCTGGAGGAGGCCATCCAGCTGCTCGCACCGGGTCCCTGCACGCTCCGCGAGCTCACCCCCATTATCCTCCACTACCTCCGTGTGTGTGTGTGCGTCACTTACCCCGTCCTCACCGTGCAGTCTCTCCTCTGTCGTTCCCTTCCCGGCTACCGTCACTGCCAACTCTTCACCCTTTACCTCCCTTGTCTCAACTATTATTATTTCCTTTATCGTCACCTCGTGTCTCGTCTCACACGTTTTGGTCTCCCCATTTAATTTTTCCCTCTTGGTCACCGTCGCGACCCTCGCCCAACACGTTCCACGAATTATTTTTTCACCCGCCTCCACCGCGGGCCCGTCAGCCGTTGCACCCCCTTCCAGCTCGTTTGTTCCGACACGTGGAGTCGCCATTTTAAGTTCCCTGCTCACGGCCTTCATGCCCGCCTGCAGGCTTCGGCCCATGTTCTGCGTCTCACCCCGTAGTTCTTTCATTTCTTCCCTCATTTGCTGTGTATTCGCATCCATCGTCGTTTTCACTTCATTCATTTCGTTTTTCATTTCATTTGTGTTTGCATCCATTTTTTCGATCATTTTCGCATTCATCTTTTCGTTCATTGCCGCCAGCATGGCGCATAGCTGGGCCATGTTGGATGCACTCAGCTGAGCCGTTTCGGCAAGGGTTGGGGAAGGGTTTTGGTGGAGAGGGGGGGGAGGTGTCATACACTGCGGCCGCTGCCGCACCCACCTCGGGCCCTGGGTTCAGTTGGGCGAGTCCGTGTTCCTGCACAATCAACATTTCCTGCTCGGGGATTCCATCCTGGACCATGGACTCTACATTATTACACATATACATTTCTAATACCCCCGGCTCCCGCTCGCCTTGAGACGCCATCTTGCTTCTCGTGAAGGGTTAATTTGCTCGCTCGTAATTTGGAGGGAATCGGGGGTCGCTTCTCTCACCCCTGGACCGATTCCCGTAAATTTAGCCGGAGACAGGAGAGCCCGTTTTCCTGTTCTCCGATACCAGTGCCGCGAGGAGGGCGATGAATTTGTATCCCACTCCTGACACCAGTGTTGCGGATTTCGCGCCCGCCGGCGTGCGACGGCCACGTAACTCGAATCGCGGCACGTCGCCCACCGGACGGACAATCCAGTCGTGACCCTCTCGGACTAACGCCGGGAACCAGTCACGGGTGGACCTTTCGGTCTCACCGCGATCGAGCCAATCAGCCCCCGCGTGGGATAGGGTTGCTCGCCAAATTCGAACTACCTAAGTACCCACGCGGAGGGTAGACCGGGCGATCGCACCTCGCCGCAGGTCGACTTCGGACACGGGCCACTTAAGCGACCCGTTCCGTACTATCAGAATAACCGAGCGGTGTTATCGTCGACCTCGACGGTTCGATTAATTATCGGGCGTATTCAGCCCACTACCAACCCTTTACGTGAAGCAAGATGGGGATTCAATGGAGGAAAAGACGAAGCGAAGCGGGAGAACAGTTCAACAATAAAGCACATTTATTCGCTGCACACGGGAAGCACACAAATACAATTCCACCAAATGCACACAAAAAAAGAAAACACAATTCCATTTACACAAAAAGCAAACATAAAAGTGAAAACACAGTGCAGAGCTAATACCGACTACCGAGCACACGGCAACACTTATACAATTCTACTTCACAGACGGCGCCGACAACACATACCCAAAACCAAGGAAAAGAAATACCCTCAAGAATGAGGTAGGCCTGGGGCCGAGACCTGGTCGGGCCTACCCGTCTGGTGATGAGACGCGGAGCGGCGATGGCCCCGCAACCCGCGGGCCTCGTGGACAGTGCCTGGCAGGGGGTGGGAACGGGGCCCCCTTGGTCGCACTATCTCAGCGCGGGGGGAAACAGGAGGGGGTTGCTGATGCTCGGGGTATAGAGGATCTTTATTATGTGCGCGACGAGCGTCTCCACCTCGGCCAGGTCGCGCTGCCGGCCTCCCAGGGGTGCAGCTCCCTGCACGACGCGAGCACCCCCTCGTCCGCCCTCGCCGCCTCTCCACAGCTCGTCCCCTCCGTTCCGACTTCAACGCACACGACGAGCAGCTCCACCGCCCGCGAAGTCT
>NC_140972.1:1782827-1812827 GCF_056783735.1 Eptatretus burgeri
AAAAAATGCATCAAACAAAAATGTCATGACTCTGTGACAGGTTTCTGAAAAAAAACAATCAGTAAAGCCTTCACCTGGAATAAATTAAAATTATGTTGATTTAGAAAAGGAACATTTTATTGGACCACCCTGTAATTGAAAGAAAGCCTTATTTCCTACCTGCTGAACACCTGTGTTTGATGGTTGACCGTTGGGAGCAGTGGTATCTGTGTTCACTTCAACATCCTCCTGATTTGCACCAATATTTCCTGCATCATCCTGCGTGACATCATCAGCTGCAAACCCGACAACTTCCCGTATCTGAGAATCTGTTAGCGTAAGTCCTATGTTCACTTCATCAGTATGATTGACACCTCCTCCTCCCGTATCCTCCAGACTGCGATAGTCTGCATCCTCTGAATCTTCAGTATCCACATGTCCTCAATCCTCCTGTATCGCTGAAAGATCCTTATCCATGAAAACACCACAATTACCCTGAAAAGTTATTTTAAAAAAAGTTGTGGTAATACAGATTTTCTTATGGAAAAGATAGTGAGATATCTAGGGATATACATAGATCTTCTTCTTCTTTCGGCTGCTACCGTTAGGGGTCGCCACAGCGGATCATCCGTATGATCCGCATAGTGATTTGGCACATGTTTTACACCGGATGCCCTTCCTGACACAACCCTGGTCACCTCTTACGACACAGGGATATAGTACACCGATTTTAACCGGGGTATACACCGGCCCAGTACACTGGTACTCATTTCGCCGACCTCGGAAGGATGACAGGCTGAGTCAACCCCCTGGTGTATTAATTCAGTGGCCCAACGGGGCTTGAACTCGGGACCTTTTGGATCCCAAGCCGCTGCCCTAACCACTGCGCCAACACCAGGATGTAGGGATATATATAGATATAGTTCAAAATTTACATTTGAATTGACATAATCCTCAGAGAAAGATATTGTTACTAGTCCATTTCAGTGAGCTACTTACAGGCTGTCTACATGCAGTAATATTTAACTTAAATTATAGGCCTGCCTCATCAAAAAATCGATTCAATACTACATTTATAATGTTGAGATGCTTCAGCATTGTCACTGTCAGTGGGGATGTCAACAACCATTTTGGATTGTCTGAAATTGAATGAAACCATTATTTATTAGTTTATCCAGTATCTAAGGGCTATCATAGCGAGAGATGATGGAGTCCAACACACTGGCCTAATACTAGTGTTTGCAGTGGGGGAATTAAACAGTGTTGAACTCAAAATCTGTGGAATTTGGTAGGTAGGCCCCGATCTAATAGTGCCATCCGATATTAAACTAGGCCCTCTCTCACTGGTGCAGCTCCAACTGGTGTTGTAGGATACCGGCACATGTTTAAGACTGCACTCCATGTCATTACACATGTTCAAGTGGGTAGGCCATATATGAAGATAATCATGACACCTTTCAACATGTGTGATGCATGCTACATGTACATCATGCACTACATGCTGTAAGTAGGCCGGGCCTTGCCTAGCCAAAATTTTCTAGGCCTATATTCACTACTTCTCTGACAGAAACAGACATATTCATAACTTAGCAGTCAGCCCACATTATTGCTTTGTTCCTTTTACTTTACGCACCGCACCTTTTTATCTAAAGACAATCTCTAAAACAAAGCTGTCGACTTGACAGACATGTGACAATGACAGTGCAATAAAAACAATGACAGTGCTGATCAATGTGCTGCTGCCACCTTTGTCACACTAACATAACTAAACAACACATGGGTCATTCTTGGGTCTGGTTGGTGGGATGCAGGGGAGAAGAAAAAAAGGAAGAAATAAGAGGATATACTTGGCCTTTAATATCACTACGTGATATCACCTTGATTTTATAGGGCCGATAATGCCATTGGCGCTGACCTTTCTGTAATCCTGATGTAAGACCTTGTTGTGAATTCAATAAAGACCCACTTAAACTAAAAAATAAACCTTGATTTTAAATTTTGAGGAAGTAAGACTTTCATTGGAATGTGCATCTGGAAAGTTCTATTAATCCAGGGAGAGGCAACATTCCGGGGCAACTGGCAGGGGTAACCCACTGCTGGAAACCACTGGTAATGGGCATTCATAACACATGGGTCCTATTGAACATTTTATAATAGATTCCAAGAGGTTACCTCATGAGCTGATCTTGGTCAATCCAGGGAGGGGCAACCTTCAGGGCAACTGGCAGGGGTAACCCACTGCTGGAAACCACTGGCAATGGGCAATCATAACACATGGGGTCCTACTGAACATTTTCTAATAGATTCCAAGAGGTTACCTCATGAGGTGATCTAGATCAACTTTGAAGTGTCATATTGATGACTGGAAGGGGTACCCCCACCATACAAAATGACTGGCATTAGCCAAGTTTTGTACTCAGGATGATATAAGTGATATTTTATGGGTTACATACAAAGCTGATCCAGATCAATTTTGGGGAAAGTTAGTAATGCCCCCTGGCCACACCCACCACTGGGGGCATGCCAGTTGTTCAGTTCTGTACCCAGGGATGGACATGGGACACTGTGGTAGGCAATAAAATTGGTTACCTTTACAGCTAACCAAGTACTCCCAGGCTCTTGTTCTTGTGTGCGAGGTGACCCTCCGGTTCCATTAAATTCCGAGCGTTTAAATTTTTATAACCGATATGCAAAATGGCAGCTCAAGGAGAGCAGGCGCAGGGTGGAATAGATTTAGAAAAGAACGAATCTATGGCTCAGGACGATATCACCGTGCAGGACACTCCCATGCAGGTTAAACTTCCCCCACAACCGAACCCAGAGCCTGAAGGGGGCGCGGGGGCGGCGGCTTTTGACACCCCCCCCCCCTCCGTCAAATTCCTTCCCCTGTCCCCAGCGAAACCGCGACCGATCGCAGCGGATTGGTCCTGCTCGAGTCATCGGGCATCGAACAGTTGATGCGGATGATGCAAGCGATGGGAAACGAGATGAAAAACGCAATGAAAACAAATGCGCAAGCAATGATGCAAAATATGGAAAACAAAATGGATGCGATGAAGGAAAACATAAATGAAAATGCGTGCAAGATGAATGGCAAAATGGATGGGGTGAGATGCAGCGCATGGGGCGAAACCTCCAGGAAAGGCAGAAGGCAATAAAGACGGGCATAAGAGGAATCATGGCAGCGCCACGTGTTGGAGCGAACGAGCTAGGGGGGAGTGTAGATTGTGTCGGTCCCGCAATGGAGACGAGTGAGGTCATGATGCGGGACACCGTCACCACGTGTTGGGTGAGACACGTGGAGGTGACGACGGACAGATTGATGGTGACGGAGACGCGCATAATACAGGGAGAAACTAATAAATACGAGGAGACGACACAGGAATTAAAAGTAATAACAGAGAAACGAACAACAAAGACAATTGAAATTAAAACTGGTAAACCAGTAATCCCGGGCTTCAAGGCGTGCCTCCATTTTAACAAATTTCAACACTATCACCCTGTCACATGATATGGGTTTTCCGAGTTAGAAAGTTAGTTCAAGTCTGCAATGGGGTCCAGCTACGGGGTCCCTCATGTTATGTCAATGAAGGATTGAAAAGCCCATAGCAATACATGATAGAGAAAGAAACTTCACATTGGACAAATCGAGGCTGGACAAATTTTCAAGTCCCCAAAAAAGTCAAATAAGTCCAAATTTGCATATTAATGTAAATGGCAAACTTATAGAACGTTAAAATATCTTCCAGAATGTGTGGTCAATATATGTCTACCTTCTTTAGTTTTCATTTTACATGTCAAAAATGGGTGATTTTAATCTTTGGGGGGCTCTGGAGCCTCACATGGGGTAAAATACAGACATAGTGTAAACATATTTGGAGTCCCCTCTTCAAGGCCTATCAGAGTCTGTCATTAAATTTTTTCAACTCTCATTTGCATATTTGGCATATTTAATGAGGCGAATTGGCATCATTTTAATCGTATAAATTATGCAACGATTTCGACGAAATTAACAACTTAACATTGCAATGGAACCTCGCAAATGTGTGCAAAAGTTTGAGGCTGTCGTGTTATCCCTTCTGGAGAAGATGTTTTTAGGTTTTGGAGAAAATCCAATATGGCCGCCATACCACGTGACCACGTCATCAAAATTTTCAAAGTATAAACATTAAGTGGAGAGTTATTAAGGTGTTAAGTTTCATTGAATTTCATCAAAGCATTGTTTTCATTTAACGACGTTTCAAAAATGGGTGATTTTAAACTTTGGGGGGCTCTGGGGCCTCACTGGGGTCAAGTCCAGACATGATATAAACATATTTGGAGTCCCCTGCTTATGTCCTATCTAAATCTGTCATTAAATTTTTTCAACTCTCATTTGCATATTTTGCATATTTAATGAGGCGAATCGGCATCATTTAAAATCAAATAAATTAAATAACAATTTTGACCAAATTAACAACTTAACATTCCCATGGAATATCGGACATGTGTGCAAAAGCTTGAGGCTGTTGGGTTATCCCTTCTGGAGAAGAAGATGTTTTTAGGTTTTGGAGAAAATCCAATCTGGCCACCATACCACGTGACCACGTCATCAAAATTTTCAAAGTATAAACTTCAGGTGGAGAGTTATTAAATGGATAAGTTTCGTTGAATTTCATCCAAGCGTTGTTTTCATTTTATGACATTTCAAAAATGGGCCATTTTCAACTTTGGGGGGCTCTGGGGCCTCACTGGGGTCAAAAACAGACATCGTATAAATATATTGGGAGTCCCCTGTTTATGTCCGATCTAAAGGTGTCATTAAATTTTTTTCAACTCTCATTTGCATATTTAATGAGGCGAATCGGCATCATTTTAAATCATATAAATTAAATAACGATTTGAACCAAATTAACAACTTAACATTCCCGTGGAACTGAGCAAATGTGTGCAAAAGATTGAGGCTGTCAGATTATCCCTTCTGAAGAAGATGTTTTTAGGTTTTGGATAAAATCCAATATGGCCGCCATACCACGTGACCTACGTCATCAAATGTTTCAGAGTATAAACTTCAGGTGGTGAGTATAGTGTACGAGGTGCAGTGGAACACGAGAAGCAAGCTTGCCAGCATCAGCTCCGCTTTATTGCGCGACCAGAAGTACACTCCTGCCACCCCTAGCGGGCGAGGCATGATATACGAAAACCCAATCACGTGACACAGCACACTCCTCCCCTCGTAAAATGACAAGGCAAATGATGAAAGGACAATCATAACATGACCACCTGAAACCCATCAACATTCAAAATCCTCCAAGTACCGCGGCCGCACTCTGACCCGCCTCGGACGGGCAGCGCAGCCAGACAGTCCGGGCTCAGACGCCTCCCGGCTCGGTCGAGGTGACACCCTCGCCAGACTCGCGCCCTCCGCAACACCAACCGCCACTGACCGCCCAGCCTGCCCGACGTCCCCGGGTAGGACAGCATCAGGCGAAGACCCCCTGGGCGTCGGCACATCCAGCCTTGGCGATAAAACGTCAGGTGCCGGCGACATTACAGGTGGGGGTCGGGTCCCACATCGTTCGGCCCGGGGAGGTGCGGAGGGGGTGACGCTGAACAGCGATCATGCATTTGGTCCACGTGCCGCTTCCACACATCCTCACCATCAGTCCACACCATGCAATTCGCCGGCCCCAGCACCACAGAGACCACCGCCGGCACCCATTTGGAACCATGGAAATAATCGCGTACCATTACCCGCTGTCCCACATCGAAGCCGCGCAGCCGCGTCAGATGCGACACCGCCCCACTCCCCGACCCTCCAGGTCGCAGCAAATCCAGTCTGGACCACAATGCCCGTCCATAGAGACGAATGGCAGGCGAATCACCCGTGACAGGATGAACTGCGTTCCTGTAATGGAGCAAGAAGACATCGACCACCGTCTGCACAGGTGCAACACCCCCCCCCCCCCTGCACAAAGCCCGTTTCAACATCTTAACAAACGACTCAGCTTGGCCATTCGTCTCAGGATGATACGGTGCGGACCTTAGATGTCGAATACCATTTTGGCGCATAAACTCATCAAATACACCCGCGATGAACTGCGGACCATTATCAGAGACCAGGATCTCCGGTAACCCTTTATTAGCAAAGATCGTCTGCAGTTTCTCTACTGTAATGTTTGCTGATGTATGCTGCATTACTACAACCTCCGGCCACTTAGAGAATGCATCGATTACAATCAAAAACATTTTGCCATTAACTGGCCCCGCAAAATCCACATGGACCCTCTGCCAGGCTCTGTCTGGCACAGGCAATTGAAATAAAAACAGATATGGGAGATAGAACAGGGTGAAGTGGATGAAACTATTGACGAGCACACACACGTGAGAGTAATAGGGGACAATAAGAGTGAGCTTGGGAAATGTCCCGTGACCCGGTGCGAGCAGCAGGATAGCCTCCTTCAGGAACGGAGGGAGACACTATGCTCCCTTGAAGCGGATCGCGACCAGGTGGGTCCGGTCGAGCTTTGCGAGTTGGGGGTGGGGGGCGAGTGCTGTGAACGGGTACACGCGGAGCTTGGGGGGTATGGAGGCCACGGGAGCGCTTTTGGAGGTGCGAATTCCTAGCGTGATTGTTCCGGTGTGTGTGTGTGTGGTTACGAGTGTGGCGAAATGCGTGTTGAAAAGCGCGCATAGCGTGGGTGAAAAGCCGTGTGTGAGAGGAACCACGTGTGTGAGAGGAACCACGGTGTGAGAGGAACCACGTGTGTGAGAGGAACCATGTGTGTGAGAGGAACCACGTGTGTGAGAGGAACCACGTGTGTGAGAGGAACCACGTGTGTGAGAGGAACCACGTGTGTGAGAGGAACCACGTGTGTGAGAGGAACCACGTGTGTGAGAGGAACCATGTGTGTGAGGTCACGGAATGATAGGGAGATTGCGGTCGGTATGCGGGAACACGCAACCGCGTGTCTGAGTGTCATGGTAAGGTGTGTAAGCGTCATGGCATGTGGGAGTGCGTGCGTGGAATGGTGACGAAGACGGTGCCAGACGAGGGACAAGTGCCGTGCAGTGACTGTAGCTGTTTTGGTGACCATGCCGGATTCGCACAGCAGCGCGCATGGGGTCCGTACTGTGCTTCGCACGAGGCCGCCGCGTGCATGCCTGCGCGAGTGAAATCCGGTCCGGAAACGCACGCGGTGGAGGTAAGCTGATCCCGTGGACGGACAGAAGCTAGGCTGGAAATATGAATTTGGATCGGATGGGTTCTCAGGGCGAGCACGTATGTAAAGCTTTATGTGGCCTGCGCCGCACGTTCTGTTCGCAGAGCGCGCGAAGCGGCTTCCCCAATGCGTTACGCGTGCCCCAGCTTGTGAGAGAAATCACGTGGTTTCGGGGTGCGAGTGACGTCATCGGGGATTCCGCGGCATAGGTTATGGACGAGCAGATCACATGTGCTCGCGTGGGGAACCCCTCGAAACGCGAGGCTTGCTTGGGATGCACAGGGTGACGTTGTGGCTGCATGGTTGGGATCCGGCAGAAGGGAATCCTTGCCGGATGTTACAGTCCGAGAAGGGACGAGGTGCGAGAAGCGCGAGCAGATGCCGCGACGTCACGGGAAAAGAGCTCAGATTGTGAATTGCCGCGCTGGTGCGCAGAGAGAGAGAAAAAAAAAAAAGAGAAAAGCAAGCCTCGCCACTTCGAGTATACAGGATTCCCTGGGCAGGGAGTAGGAGACCCCCTTGCTTGGGGGCACAGGAAGTACTAGTTAGGGGGGTGGGTTAGAGTTAGTTAGACCGGCTTCATGGGGACGTGAATTGTTCCTCATGGAGCCCGTGGAATGGATTTGTTAGAGGGATTTCAGTTTAGATTAAGGAAATGGAATTTTGGGGATTTTTGAGGCATGGACAGACTGGAAATGTGTAGTGGAGATGTAGCTTAACTACGTAGAGTTAAAGGAATGTGCATTGATGTAAGGGATGACGAGGGAGCACGAGTTAGTCAGGGGATTTAGTTAGAAGAATGGCAGTGTTGAGTGTGGTGTAAATTGAGAGTGAAAAGTGTACAATGACTGAGTATGGGACAGCGGGCCCAAGTGTGCGAGTGGAGCGAATGTAGTATGCATGGTGCGATGACTGATTGGGGGGAGGAGTGATTCCCACCCAAGTGACCCCTGGTCAGTTTAATGTTAGTTAGTGGGTTATTCAATTTTACAAAAAGGAGGCCGTTTTTGTTGTTGGTGTCGAGAGAAGGCACGAAACCCGTTTGGAGGGGTGCAGGAGTTCATGGACCGGCTGGGAGCGTGGCTGTTGAAAAGTGAGTTTTGCTTAGAGGGCACCCTGGGCACCGGACTAGTCGGCCAGAGTAGGCCAAGGGCCCAAAAGGGGCCGGGATAGTGTAGTGGGCACGGGCGACCCGTCGGAAACGGGACCCGTAGCGCCAGAATGCCACGGGGCAGTGTAGTGGGCACGGTCAGGTCAGGTCAGGTATGGGAGCATGTGCCAGAACAGCACGTCGCTGCGTCCAGTTTCCGCCGGTACTCCAGGGGCCTCCGTCTGGCCATCCCCCAGGCAGATGCCAGGCCCATCCCCATCTCCTTGAGATGATGGTCAACCTGTTGCAACCATGAGGCACGTGGTCGACCCACTGGCCTCCTCCACTCATGAGACTCCCTCGCTGAGAGAATCTGGTGAGCAGGATCAGAGTCAGGAAAACGAGCCACATGTCCATACAGCTGCAACTGACGCTCACGGACTATGCAGGTAACAAATCTCATCCGAGTCTCTCTCAGCAACCGCTCGTTGGACACAAAATCCGACCAGCGATAGCCAAGGATTCTCCGAAGAGACCTGGTACCAAAGGAATTAAGTCTCCGTCTCAGATCCTTGGTCAGAGTCCAAGTCTCGCACCCATAGAGCAAGACTGGAAGTACCAAGGACCTGAAGACTCGGACTTTCGTCATCCCGCACAGGTACTGGCAGCGCCACACCCAATGACCCAGTGAATCCATGACTCCCCAGGCCCGACCCAGACGTCTATTGACCTCTGACTCGCAGCCAGCAGAGACATGAATATCACTGCCAAGGTAAGTGAATCTCTCCACGACCTCAATATCCTCACCACAAAGAGACACAGACAGGACAGCAGCATCCAAGATGTCACCGAAAGCCTGGATCTTAGTTTTGACCCAAGAAACCCGTAATCCCAACGGCTCCGACTCCTCATTCAACACCTCGAGGGTCCCCAAGAGGATGTCTAAAGTCTCCGCAAAGATGACTGCATCATCTGCAAAGTCAAGGTCCGAGATCTTGACATTCCCAAATGACGCACCGCAACTTGATCTCTCCGACATCCTCCCTAGAATCCAGTCCATACAAGTGCTGAAAAGTGTGGGGGCAAGTACACATCCCTGACGAACTCCAGTAACAACTGGAAATAAGTCAGAGATGGTACCACCACACTTCACAGCACTCTCAGTACCAGAGTAGAGTTCAGACATCAGATCGATCAGTTTTGGTGGCACCCCACGAAGACCAAGAATCCTCCAGAGGACATCCCGATTCACTGAATCGAACGCTTTACAGAGATCAACATAGGCTGCAAGCAGCCCCTGCTGAAACTCTCGACTGCGTTTGGTGAGGACACAAAGTGCAAGGATACGGTCAATCGTTGACCTCTTTGGTGTAAAGCCTGACTGCTCTGGACGCTGGTGCTCAAGAAGATGGTGGCGAACCCTATCGAGAATTATCCGAGCAAAGAACTTGCCCGGCACTGAGAGCAGCGTCACCCCTCGGTAGTTGTTGCAGTCTTGGCGATCACCCTTCCCTTTCCAGAGAGGGACAACAAGGCCCCTCTTCCAGTCAGTTGGGATGATACCTGTGTTCCAGGCAGAGCACAAAACTGCATGCAACGACACGAGTGCAGCATTTCCACCAGCCTTGAGAAGTTCGGCATGGATGCCACAGATCCCTGGAGCTTTGCCCCGTTTCAACTGGTTCACCGCAGCCAGTGTTTCCACAAGCGTAGGTGGACCACAGTTGATTCGAGGGTCAGCAACAGGGATTGTAACACCCTTGACGTCCAACTCGACAGTTGGGGGATCAGCCTGGTACAACCGCTCAAAGTAACCGGCCCAGCGGGCCTTCACTTCAGACTCCTCTGTCAAGAGCCTACCACTCTCTGCTCGAACTGTAGTGCTCCGAGGGATGGGCTTGGATGAACATAATGCGCGAATTCCCCTGTAAGCGGGACGAGAATCACCTGTCCACAGGTGATGCTCTACCCCCTCACAGATTCCTCGCACATAGGCCTCCTTGTCCACCCTCAGTGCACGTACAGTTTTACGCCTCAGCTCCCTGAACAGCTCAGCTCTGCCATTCAGCCTGGCACTGCGACTCTGGTCAATGGTATCCAGTGTCCCTTGAGAGACAAAATTCTTCTTTGCCCTGCGGTGAACTCCAAGGCATCCATCGGCAACATCAAGGACGGTGGTCTTGAAGGCGCTCCACAACTCTTCAGGACCCCCCAAAGCACCCAGACCCCCCAAGTGTCCACTCAGCCTGTTCGCAAACTCCTCAGCTACTCTCTCATCCCTGAGCTTGGCAACATCCAGTCTCAGCTGGGATGGTACCATTCTCCAGGATTTAAGGTGCAGCTTTAGAGTTGCTACAACAAGCCTGTGGTCAGTATTGAGGAACTGAGCACTCCGGTAGACCCTGCAGTTCTGGATCATCCTCCAACGACCGTCAATGAGGACATGGTCAATCTCCTTTGCCACACCGCCAGCGTTGGAATACCAAGTCCAGCGATGAGCTTGTGGGCGCTGAAACCATGAACCAGCCACCCTAAGTCCATGACTTCTTGCAAAGTCAAGGAACTTAGTGCTATTCTGGTTCATAGTTCCTGACCCATGGGGACCAACACACACCTCATAACCGTCCCTATCAGTTCCAGTCGATGCATTGAAATCCCCCAAGACTAGAAGTGTATCTCATCTGGGGCACTGATCAACCACAGACTCGAGTGTGGCGTAGAATGCATCCTTCACGGTGAGATCACTCGCCTCAGTCAGAGCATAAACAGAGACCAGGGAAATGACACCTAAGGAGTGACGAATCCTTAATCTCATAATACGCTCGTTGACCGGTGTTACCTCAATTATCATTGGGGTCAGCTTATTGGACACAGCTACAGCAACTCCTTGGGTATGGTAACCATCAGAGCGACCAGACCAATAGTAGGTGTAACCACCCACCATTATCTCGCCGCAATCCGGTCTCCGAACCTCAGAGAGAGCTGCAATCCCGATGTCCAAACGCTTGAACTCAGATGATAACAGAGACAGGTGATCATCCTCTCTTAGGGATAGGACATTCCAGGCACCCACCCGAAGGGACCGCCTCAGGTTAACCCAAGGAGACCGCCGTCTGGTGGACGACACCTCAGCACCACTCTGACACACTCTCCCGCAATCTGACCCAGGGATGTTACCCCGTGGTTTCCCTCCTATCAAAGATTGGGGGTCCCGAAGGCTTTGCCCCAATCCCGTCATCCGGTGAGCTGCCCTGCGAAGGGAAGCTGCACAGGAGGTACTCCCACGGAGTGGGTTTTCAGATTTTTTTGCGTTTTTGCGTTTTGCGGAATGAAGGGTTTTACGGTGGCCGGAGTGCAAATCCTGCCACCAACCTCCTAATAAGAAGTGACCCAACTGCAGGAGGACGTCCGCAGATACAGTTGGGCACTAGATATGGATGGCCGTTGGCTCACAAGGAGCTCCTCCGCCCTTTGACCGGCTGGGAGCGTGGCTGTTGAAAAGTGAGTTTTGCTTAGAGGGCACCCTGGGCACCGGACTAGTCGGCCAGAGTAGGCCAAGGGCCCAAAAGGGGCCGGGATAGTGTAGTGGGCACGGGCGACCCGTCAGAAACGGGACCCGTAGCGCCAGAATGCCACGGGGCAGTGTAGTGGGCACGGGTGACCCTCGGAAAGGGACCCGGGATACCAACACGCCACGTGGGCATCGACGGGGGCAATGCCAAAGAGGGCAACCCCCCGCGTTCATAGGGAGTAGCTAGGCTCGGAGGCAGCCTGCGGGCCTGGGGGTGCCATGGTTAGAGTTCGGCAGAGGGGGAGTTCCTGCCAGTTGGAACGAGCTGCTTAAGCGGCTCGTTTTCATGCAGGTCCCATTGAGGTATAAACTCCCGGCATTTCTGTCCACGCGAATAGTTAGGTATATCGACAATTCGGCGATTGACCCTGTAGCGCGTGGACAGAAGAGTTGGCTGGTTTATGGTGTGGTTAACAACACCCATAGCTGGGTTTCGGCGTTGATCCGGAAGCTATGGCTGGATTGCTCATTGTTGGGCGCGCGCGGCCACAATTGGGCTAAGGCGGTCGTCCGCACGTCGGACGGGTGAAAATCTACAACAATATATATGTATATACATACACATGCATAAAATACATTAAAATGACAAACACAAAGATTTACCTTCAAACAGTTCTTTGAAAGAGGAATTCAAATGGGAAATTAGGAAAATTCAATTTAAAAATATATCAAGGACCAGAACACAAAATGTCGATCTCTGCTCTCAGCCTTCACAACCAGATCATGGCAAACACCTGGTCAGATGGACCATATTGTTATTATATATGATGTATCGATGTCGAAGAGAGGGATGGATGATATTAACAGGAGATCGCACAATAGGTTAAACAAAACAATAACCTGTAAAAATAAAATTGCACATTTTCAGTGGATGAGACACCTCCCAAGGCACCAACTGCACGGAAACCGCAGCGCGCAACACAGGCGGAAACGTACTTATGTCTAATCGATGTTCACTTGAAAGCATGGATACTTTTATCAAAACTAACGAAATAAACAACCAAGCAGCTTGGAGAGTGCTCGCCAAGTGGCTTTGCCACACATTAAAGAAACACCTCCCGGAGACACCTGACTTTTTTTTTTAACGTCCATTTTTTTTTACCAGATTTGCTTTGGTTCCCTCGAGAGCACCTCATCAAACCTCTGAAAATATAGACACAGATGTGGCAGATACTATGGATAGACAGTACCTCTGGGGGACAGGACGTGAGGTCCAGCAGTGAATGCGTTAAATCATATAGCTCAATAATGCTCATTAATTTTGTTACGTTCCTAAAAAAAAAAACTTTCTATTAATATTTTTTGTTCTCCAAACAGTAGAAAAACATAAGTTTAATGCTGTGGAAATTTTACATTTTCTTGTGTATGTATGGAGGAGGGAACATAGCCTTGTTTGCTGAAAGTGAATTGGTATATGGGCTTAGTTATGAGACTCGTTCTTTCTTTAAATTATCAGATTTCACAACAGATTTCGACACTATTTAGTCCGGACAATATCCGATCCTCAAAACCGAAATACTATTTCGATGATATACTTTAATTAGTCCGTGAGGGTAGATTGTGGAAAATCGCATTGTATAATGCATAAAATTGTGGCAAACTCCTAATTTGAAAACTATAGTAACTTACAAGAGTGATGTATTCAGCGATTTGTAGCTTTGATGAACAGGCATTCGATATGAGTGAGGAAAGTGGAAAAAAAAACTTTATCGTAAAGAAATTGTTGCAGCCTGTTCCAAGTCAGGGCATGGTTGAGCAGGCCAAAAAACATGGTGGCTTCAAACCCCAGCAAAGTTACCCAGGAAACGCCTTAAGACCAAGCGAGAGAGGTGGCCAAGCATCGCCTGATGAAGGATATAATTCAGTAATGCCGTTAATATTATTTTCAAAAGGGATGTTTTAAACCAAACACGCACCGGGCGTAGTGGCGTGCGCCTGTAATCCGGCTACTCGGAGGCTTGGGTTGGAGGATTGCTTGAGGACGGGGGCTCTGCACTGGGCAGGGTGTGGAGCAGCCCGGAATCATGGCGAAACCCAAATCCTGATCCCTGTGTCGTAAGAGGCGACCAGGGTTGCGTCAGGAAGGGCATCTGGCGTAAAACCTGTGCCAAATCAGTATGCGGATCATAACAGATGATCCGCTGTGGCGACCCCTAACGGGAGCAGCCGAAAGATGAACAACAACATGTTTTAAACAAAACACGCAATTTACACTCTTGCACTTCCTTGGAGTTTTCTTTGTATGCATGCAAAGTTTCAAGCTGCTACGTTTTATGGTTTTGGAGTTATGGAGGACACACACGCACATGTGCACGCACATACACACACACACACACACACACACACAGCCTTATATTAGTGTGTATATATGTATCCATCCATTTATGGGGACCATACTCTGTGCAGAGTGTTGGTCCTGCCTAAGCAGTCTCCTTGGCTATTGGGCACAATCCTGGATGGGTCGCCACTTTGACACAGTATACCAGCAAGCTGTTACTCATTTGGCCGACCTTGGAATGCTGAGTTGGTATTTAGTTTTCATAATTTGATTTTTTGATTTTTGTCGGAACCGTTGGTGTTTTTGCCGAAAATAGTCTGTCTAGTTGCCTAGCAAAGACCACATGTTGCTAAAAGGGGTTTATAAAGAAGGAGATTGTGGGAGCTGTTACTGAAAGGGAAGATTAAATTGTACGACCTTTTCTTTCTTTAGACCAGTGGTTCTTAGCCGGGGGTATCCATACCCCCTGGGGGTATGGGAACTAAATGCTGGGAGTATGGGACTCGATTGCTTTATATTTGTATACATTTGATTACAAATATATTTTGATATACTTGTGGGAATTACGTGTACATGCGCTGCGAAGTTATTTTATAGATAGGATTTTTACACTTATGACAACGCCAACAACAACACTGCTCAAGGAATTGTCCAAGCTGTTCTGCACTCATGAAGCATTTCGTTCTGGCCTGGCACCAAATGAGAGAATGCATCCTTTTGCGGCCAATGGGCGACGAGCGGATCAGAGCCGGGGCGGTCCTTTGCAAGAAGGCGGAGCCACGACACGTGATCCGCCCAATGAGAGCAGGCCACGCATGAGCGGACCGCGCCCGAGAAGGAGGAAAGGCAAGAAAGAAGAACGAATAATTGCGCCCCGTCTGCTCGAGCGAGTAGTCTGGTTCTCTGTCTGCTTGAGCGTGTGGTCTGGCTCTCTGGTCTGCTCGACGCTGGTCTGATCTCATCTCTGAGGTCCATCTCTTTTCTTTGGGTGTGTGTCTGTGTGCAGGCCTGTCTTGTCTAAGTATAACTGGTTAAGTGCTTTTGCTGTACATTATTTGCATCCTTTATAGTCAGTTTAACTCTGCCCTTTATGTGTTCCTTCCCCCCTATTGTAAATAAATATCCCCTCTTGTTGAATGTTTCAGCTCGTCCTCGTCCTTTCCTTCATTGGTTTAGCATTGCTTTTTAATGATGCTCATTTTAATTAATGATGCTGCTAGCACTGGTTTTCCTCATATGACATGGTTCTGGTACCAATTAACTGTTTTAGGAATGACACAAATGTATTACTTATTATTAATTTTTTTTTTTTAATAATATTTCTCGGATATTGTTCCATAAAAAAATCATGTGTTGTTTGAATTTTCATTACCGGTATGCGTTTAACAGTTTTTGTAGTTTTCTTTCACAGATTTGTTGCAAAATGTCTGTCAAAAAACGCAAGTGGAATGATTCATATGTTGGTTTTGGCTTCACCTGTATGACAGAATGAGATGGAACTGAAAGACACCAATGCATGATTTGCAATTTGTTAATGAGCAATGGAAATTTGAAGCCATCAGGACTGAGAGAACATCTCGAAAGCAAGCACAGTAATCATGTTGGCACATCGATTGATGCTTTTAAGTTGAAAAGAGATCGTTATGATCAGAAAGCAACTCTTTAATCATATGGGTTTGCTGCTCCTGGGAAACCTCTTCTGGAAGCCTCCTACAAAGTTTCGTACATGATTGCCAAAGAAAAGAAGCCCCACACGATTGGAGAGACCCTATTGAAGCTCTGTGCACTGGAGATGGCTAAAATCGTGCTGTGAGAGGATGCCGTGAAGCAATTGAGTCAGGTGCCCTTGTCCAACGACACTGTACATCAGAGAATTAAAGACATGAGTCAGGACATAACAACCCAAGTTGTCAGTGAGATTAAACAGAGTCCTGCAAAAATCAGCATGCAGATCGATGAATCAACTGACGTTTCAAACCACAGTCAATTGCTTGTATTTGTACACTATGCACATGAAAAGAACATCAAGAAAGAGTTTTTATTTTGTGAATGACTCGAAACAGCAACCAAAGCAGTTGATGTATTCAAGCTGATCCAATCGTTCTTGGATCGCCATGAGTTAGGATGGGATTTGATTGAGTCTATTTGTATGGATGGAGCTCCTGCCATGATTGGCTAAAAATCTGGATTTGTTGCTATGGTCAAGGAGAAAGCTCCACATGTGCTCACCACACACTGTGTTCTACATCGCCAAGCTTTGGCATCCAAAACATTGCCAAAGAAACTTAAAGAAGTGATGGGAATAGTTGTGCAAACAGTCAACTTTATTCATGGACGTGTATTGAATCATTGGCTATTCCAAAAATTCTGTGATGAGATTGGAGCGGAACATAGTGTATTATTGTACCACACAGAGGTACGTTGGCTGAGTCGTGGTCGTGTTTTCAAAAGTGTAGTGGAAATTCAGGATGAAATTTTCGAATTCCTCAAGCATCAACAATCCCCCCTTGCAAATCATTTTGAAGATGAACATTTTATTGTTAGCCTGGGATATTTAGCTGATATTTTTAGTCTCCTCAATGAATTGAACATGTCAATGCAAGGAAGGGATGTGGACATTATTCAAGCCAGGGGAAAAGTTGGCGCATTTACAAGTAAATTACCTATTTGGAGTCGCCGTGTTGAAAGCGGAAACCTGGCAAACTTCCCAATCCTTGACAATATTCTTGTTGGAGATGGTAAATCATTGCCTGTAGAAATACTTCAAGAGGTCAAGAACCATTTGGAAGTCCTATGTACAAATTTTGAAGGTTACTTCTCAGATATTGATGATCTTAGCATTGAATCTGTTTGGATCCAAAACCCTTTCTCGTTTGATATATCGAGATTGCATGACAACGATTCAGCAAAGGATTATTTCATTGACTTCCAAGAAGACCCAAGAAAGAAAGCTGATTTTGAAAGGGCTGGGATGTATGTCAAGCAGTTTTGGTGTGAGCAAATCGCAGCTTACCCAAACTTGGCTTTGAGGGCAATGAATGTTTGGTTCCCTTCACAACTACGTACCTTTGTGAAACAGGATTCTCTGCATTATTAAATCTGAAATCAAAGTGGAGAAATCGACTTGATGTATCAGATGACATGCGAGTAGCATTGTCAGTAACTGTACCCCGATTCCATATTTTGATTGCACAAAAATAACATCAAATATCTCACGAGGTTAGTAAGAGTGTGTTATGTGGTCGAGATATTGAAAAACTTGCACAATCAAGTTTGTTTTCTTCTTTTGTGTAATAAAACTCAACTACAAGAAGTAAAGTTGCTGAGTTATAATCTGAAATAGGTGAATCAAGGTTATATTGTAAAATACTTGTAGCTGTTTGTATATTTGTAATTTCTCGGTTATTTTTTATTTTTATTTTGTAAATATATATGATAAATGCTTATGATTGCCTTTCATGTTCTATTCCTAGCTATCCATATCTAAAATAAATTCAAGCTATTGACATCTTTGGAATTCATGCTGTCAACTGCAGGACTGGTGATGATGATGATTTCGACAGTCAAGCGAAGGGGGGTATGGGACCATTTTGGGCAATCCATTGGGGGTCTGGAATCATCAAAAGGTTAAGAACCCCTGTTTTAGACCATATAGTTGGGGAACTTCAGTCCCACTTTGAATGCTTAAACTATTATAAATGTATAGCTGGTCATGGAAATTTTAAGTACAAATGTAACTTCGGACATTTAAGGTGTGTTCATGTATTCTATATTACAAATCTTATAGTTTAACACTTTCATTGCAAGTGCACACTTCTGATTGTCAAGCCATTTTAGTAATCGATTTTATGCATCAACCAGTTAATGCTTAAACTTATGGAATTTGAAAGACAGCAAACAAAATTAACTGTTGATCAATGAAAGCATTTATTTATATATTATTGTGATAAAAATGCAACAAAAATACCTGTTATAAAAACAAACAAGAGAGACAAAGAATAACGTAAATAAAACATATTCACATTTTGTTAAAAACAAACAAAAGCACCATCCTTGATACATTCAAAACAAAGCTCACTCAAACAAAACAGATTACATGAGAACAAATTAACAGTTTCCAATAAAATGAAAAAAATTCCACCATGAAAAAAAACAAGGAATCAATGCTATATTTTTACATTTCAGTGTTCATAAACATTCGTTGGTTTAAAAGGTGATGATAAAATACAACAGAAATGATATGATTTAAATACAATGGCTATATTACACACACACACACACACACACACACACACACACACACACACACACACACACACACACACACACACACACACACACACACACACACACACACACATCAAAGATATGGTAATAGTTCATGATTGGTGGAATTTTCAATCCAAAATGGAGTTTCGTCATTATGATTGCATGCACACGTGATCTAATTGAAAACAATCTTTTGTGATTCGTGTGAAACGTGGCAAAGTGAAATATGAGGTTTGTATCTGAAATCTTATGATACGCTACATGTAATTCAACGGTGGCAAACAGATATATTTGTATCAATATTGTTATGGATTATTAACTTTTCACAATGGAAAGAAAACAAAATTGGTTTCTTGCCAAATGACTTGACTTTTCATGTACCACGTTAATAAATACAATTAACTCTGTGGATTCTTTTTCATATCTCACGTTCATAAAATACGAAGAATTAACAATATCATGAATGATATTATCATTGCACAGGCCGAGCATAAGACCCTACAGATATACAGAGTCACCTCTGAGCTGCCCTGCTTGGGTTCGATTCTCAACCCAGCTATAAATTGACATCCCGGTGTTTCCCAGGTCGGGAGAGATATCAATATGTGTGCCATCTTCTGGATCATGGTTTTGGATCAGTCAGCGACTGACTTTGGAGGCCAACTTTGAAATGTGGTGTGCGCAAGAAATATCATGGCTAATCGTGAGACCCAGAAGTTTGAATGACTGAACTTCGCCACTCCAACAAATAAATTAAACTTTGCAGGTGTATGATTTCTCTTCGATATTTATTTTAGTTATGTTAAACAAATAATCAAAATGCTTGAAACATTAGGGTAAAGTACTCCTCAAAATGCTTGCTATACAAAAAAGAATGTTCATAGATTCCTGCCAGAAGAATAGTATACCTACTATATGCTAATGGCCAAATTACCATCGCATTTCACTTTGTCTTAAATAATTACCCTTGCCAAAGGAGAGGATATTGTGTTTAGGTCCGTTTGTTTGTCTGTCAGTCTGCACAGAACTTTCGTGTCTTTCTCTGCAACTCTTTGTTGTTGGATTGAGACGAAATTTTCATCATTGGTGCGACCGCTCATGTAAAATCTTTTAATAATAATTATGACATCATAGGTCAAGAGGTGTGGCAGCCATATTGGAAAAAAGGAGAAACTTTGGACCTCTATTTCTGAAACCGCACCAAGGAACAAATTGCAACTTGGCACATGGCAAGTACTCCTCATGGGGAATAAGTGTGATTTTTTTATGACGTCAAAGGTGCCTTCGTTATGACGTCATAAGTGCATATGAGGAACGCTACATCAGATCAGTATGAAAATTTTTAAGGGTGATTTTTTTTGGTCACTTGGGATAAAATGGTCACTTGATAATTAACTATGGATAAAATGGTCACATAAAAAAAAATTGATGACGTTATTGGTCACATGATTCGGCAGCCTTTTTTTAAGCTTCAAATATCTTCTCTGAAGTGGCTGAACAGATCGAGGAAAAACTTTACACGTATGACCGCCTATCCATGAGGAACAAAAGGTTCACACATATGACATCAAAGGTCACATGGTTTGGCAGCCATATTGGATTGAAGAAAATATTAAATAATGTTTTCTCTGGAACCGCTTAATTAATCAAAGTGAAACTTCATATTTATGATCTCGTGGTGATGGGGAATACATATTTTAATGTTAAACTTGATCGGACGCATGGTCTTGCAGCCAGACCATTGTGGCCATTGGCAATATTGTGTGGCCATTGGCAACTCAAGGGTGGGCCATTACGATGTTTGTTTCTTTCCCTCCACTGCCAAACTCTGGAAATCTTTACCTTTTCATGTCTTCCCAAACACTTATGACCTTCCCCTTTTCAAAAAGCAGATTTTTTTTTACTTCCTCAAAAACTTTTCTATCAATGTAGTTCTTTTATTTAAGGCTTGGCCTCGATGAGGACTATTTAGTCCATGACTGAAGTCTTCAACATAAAAAAGAATTATTAAATTTTTTGATAAGGTTTGTTTTTGTTATTTGATTTATTTATGTTTTTTTAATGAGGCTCACTTGGCTGTGCCTGGATGGTTTTGAGAGTAGAGGAGTCGCAGCTGAAATGCGAATCCTATCCAGGTTCCTCCTGATGACTTTATCTTTGCTTTTTGCTTATTTGAGTTCCTTATGATGACTCTAATGCAGGACTGGTACCTATTTGGTCTTGCATTTGATTTGTATTGAATATATTTTAATCTCATTCTAAATTCAATTGAATAATGAATAATAATAAAAAGGTCATGGGTCAGGGTCAGGTGTCCGATCAAAGCAGGGTTACATCAAAGTGGGACGTCTTGGTACCTGGTCATCACTGCCTGCAGTTATAAAGTGGCAGTTCTAGTTGCGTCTCTTATTAATCACGTAACACATCAGTACACAAACACCACACAAAATACACCACACAAAACAGGTCCTGACGAGGGTCTGCAATCTCTGATTGCTCTTTTTCTAGTTGGTCTTGTGTTTGCTAGACAACTTATAAAATAAAAACTCACATTGTTATTTTGAAAAACAAAACTTCTTGCAATAAAGGCAGTGTGAGGATGTGCATTCCCTTGTCACAGAGCATAATGTGACAGATGAAAAACATTCATATTACTAAGGTGAGAACAAAAAACACCCTCAAAACACCAGGATAACAAAGTGTCCACAGCATATCTGTACTCTTTGGTAGCTCTGTGGCCTGGTATTGAGCAAGACCTTCAACAGATAATGCAAAGATCAGGAAATAAAAGTGCTTATTTGCCAGGAAATCCCATAACAGCTGAAATACTTTTATTATTTTATTTTGTATCCAGAGGCTGAGGCTATGCGAACAATTGAGATAAATCTTTAAGTGAAGAAAATATGCATAGAAGGATATAATCAGGCAATGGTCTGAATGCAGTGTGAATTATTAAATTGGCCACCTTTGCAGAGGTACAGCATCCCATTGGACTGAAGCATGGAGAAGTACATCACTGGATCGTTCGAAAGAAACTGCAGCATACATCTATCTAGTAAAACTGCAGCAGAACACTGCTGGCGTCAAATGGCACTTTTATAGATCCTGTTCCCTGGAAGAGATGAGTCAAAACTTCCCTGAAAAAGATAAATCCTTAATGGTATATTCATGAAGCATAATACGTGAACTGCACAATGTCTAACTATGATGAACGCAGTTGATAAAGTAACCGTCCTTGAGAGCGATTGTTAAGCGATCAAAGCGTGACATCATTTCTCACTCTACTGGTTACATGGTGAGAAGTCATTTATCTTGCTGGCTTTAAGCCGTAGAGAAAACTTCGAAAAGGCTGGCAACTGAGTGCATACGGTAGAAGATTCCCAGTGGCATGGTGAGGTTGATTACAAGCACCCAAGTGGTGAAACCGTAGAAATTCTGTCCGAAATCGCTCACCGTGTAAGACCTCTCACCAAAAGCTTCCAAAATCCACATCTATTGCACAAAAACACAAGCCAATGTCAAAAAAGAAGCAAAAATGCATGACAAATCTGGTTAAATTTTTATCAAGGTTTGTCTAAGATAATTAGTTGAAGAGAAAGACAAAAAATAAAGTATGAAGAAATAAATAAGCATCCTGCATGTGCCACTTGAGGTAGGGGAGAAGGGAGGGAGTACAATCTGGAAATTATGCACATACTATCGGAGGCCACTGTTTGTGGGAGATACGCTCCTGAAAAATGCCATGAATGTCGAATCCAAGAATGTTGGGGCATTGTTTCAAATGAAAAAGGAGAGATAGGTTCCTGGTGGTTCGTGATTCATGAAGGAAAAATAAAAAAAATCCCGGGAAAAACCAAGAAAACGCCCGGGAAAAACTGTGAATATGCCTGGGAAAAAACAAACCGTAAATATGTCCGCGAAAAACTGTGAATATGCCTGGGAAAAAAAACAAACCGTAAATATGTCCACGAAAAACTGTGAATATGTCTGGGAAAAAAACAAACCGTAAATATGTCCGCGAAAAACTGTGAATATGCCTGGGAAAAAAAAAAAACAAACCGTAAATATGTCCACGAAAAACTGTGAATATGTCTGGGAAAAAACAAACCGTAAATATGTCCGCGAAAAACTGTTAATATGCCTGAGAAAAAACAAACCGTAAATATGTCCGCGAAAAACTGTGAATACGCCTGGGGGAAAAAAAAAACGTCAATATGTCCACGAAAAACTGTGAATATGCCTGGAAAAAAAAAACAAACCGTAAATATGTCTGCGAAAAACTGTTAATATGCCTGGGAAAAAAAACAAACCGTAAATATGTCCGCGAAAAACCGTGAATATGTCTGGGAAAAAACAAACCGTAAATATGTCCGCGAAAAACTGTGAATATGCCTGGGAAAAAAAAACAAACGGTAAATATTTCCGCGAAGAACTGTGAATACGCCCGGGGGAAAAAAAAAAACCGTAAATATGTCCGCGAAAAATTGTGAATATGCCTGGGAAAAAAAAAACCGTAAATATGTTCGTGAAAAAGTGTGAATACGCCCGGGTGGGGGGGGGGGGGAAACTTGAATATGTCCGCGAAAAACTGTGAATACGCCCGGAGGAAAAAAACAGTAAATATGTCCACGAAAAACTGTGAATATGCCTGGGAAAAAAAACAAACCATAAATATGTCCGCGAAAAACTGTGAATATGTCTGGGAAAAAAACAAACCATGAATATGTCCGCGAAAAACTGTGAATACGCCTGGGAAAAAAAAACCGTGAATATGTCCATGAAAAACCATGAATATGTCCGTGAAAAAATGTGAATACGCCTGGGAAAAAACCGTGAATATGTCCCCTAAAACTGAATACGCCTGGGAAAAAAAAACGTGAATATGTCCGCGAAAAACTTTGAATACAGCTGGGAAAAAAACGTGAATATGTCCATGAAAAACTGTGAATATGTCTGTGAAAAAACCGTGAATATGTCCGCGAAAAACGTTAAATACACCTGGGAAAAAAAACGTGAATATGTCCATGAAAAACTGTGGTTATGTCTGGGACAAACTGCGAATACGCCTGGGAAAAAAAAAAAAACATGAATATTTCCGCGAAAAACTGCAAATACGCCTGGGAAAAAACACCTTAATATGTCCGTGAAAAAACTGTGAATACGCCTGGGGAAAAAAAAACCATAAATATGTCCATGAAAAACCATGAATATGTCCGCGAAAAAATGTGAATACGCCTGGGAAAAAACCGTGAATATGTCCCCTAAAACTGTGAATACGCCTGGGAAAAAAACGTGAATATGTCCAAGAAAAAATGTGAATATGTCTGTGAAAAAACCGTGAATATGTCCATGAAAAACCATGAATATGTCCGTGAAAAAATGTGAATACGCCTGGGAAAAAAACGTTAATATGTCCGCGAAAAAATGTGAATATGTCTGTGAAAAAAACCGTGAAGATATCCGCGAAAAACTGTGAACACGCCTGGGAAAAAAAACGTGAATATGTCTGCGAAAAACTTTGAATACACCTGCGAAAAAAAACATGAATATGTCCATAAAAAACTGTGGTTATGTCTGGGACAAACTGCGAATATGCCTGGGAAAAAAAAAACATGAATATTTCCGCGAAAAACTGCGAATACGCCTGGGAAAAAACACCTTAATATGTCCGCGAAAAAAATTTGAATACGCCTGGGGAAAAAAAAAACCGTGAATATGTCCGCGAAAAACTGTGAATATGTCTGCGAAAAAAACCATGAATATGTCTGTGAAAAAAACCGTGAATATTTCGCGAAAAACTTTGAATACACCTGGGAAAAAAAACGTGAATATGTCCATGAAAAACTGTGAATATGTCTGCGAAAAAAACCGTGAATATGTCCATGAAAAACTGTGAATATGTCTGCGAAAAAAACCGTGAATACGCCTGGGAAAAAAAAACCGTGAATACGCCTGGGGAAAAAAAAACGTAAATATGTCCGCGAAAAACTGTGAATACGCCTAGGAAAAAAAACGTGAATATGTCCGCGAAAAACTGAATACGCCTGTGAAAAAAAACCGTGAATATGTCCGCGAAAAACTTTGAATACACCTGGGAAAAAAAAACGTGAATATGTCCATGAAAAACTGTGAATATGTCTGCGAAAAAAACGGTGAATTCGCCTGGGGAAAAAAACCGTGAATTCACCTGGGAAAAAAAACCGTGAATATGTCCGAGAAAAACTGTGAATATGCCTGGGAAAAAAACGTGAATATGTCCGAGAAAAACTGTGAATACACCTGCGAAAAAACGGTGAATATGTCCGAGAAAAACTGTGAATATGCCTGCGAAAAAACCGTGAATATGTCCGAGAAAAACTGTGAATATTCCTGCGAAAAAAACGTGAATATGTCCGTGAAAAACTTTGAATACACCTGGAAAAAAACGTGAATATGTCCATGAAAAACTGTGAACATGTCTGTGAAAAAAACCGTGAATAGGTCTGTGAAAAAAACGGTGAATATGTGTGCGAAAAACTTTGAATACACCTGGGAAAAAAACGTGAATATGTCCGTGAAACACTGAATACACCTGTGAAAAAAAACGTGAATATGTCCGCGAAAAACTGTGAATATGTGTGGGAAAAAACCGTGAATATGTCCGCGAAAAACTGTGAGTACGCCTGGGAAAAACGTGAATATGTCCGCGAAACACTGAATACACCTGTGAAAAAAAACGTGAATATGTCCATGAAAAACTGTGAATATGTCTGGGAAAAAAAACCGTGAATATGTCCGCGAAAAACTGTGAATACGCCTGGGAAAAAAAACGTGAATATGTCCATGAAAAACTGTGAACATGTCTGTGTAAAAAACCGTGAATATGTCTGTGAAAAAAAACGGTGAATATGTCTGCGAAAAACTTTGAATACACCTGGGAAAAAAAAACGTGAATATGTCCATGAAAAACTGTGAATATGTCTGCGAAAAAAACGGTGAATTCGCCTGGGGAAAAAAACCGTGAATTCACCTGGGAAAAAAAACCGTGAATATGTCCGAGAAAAACTGTGAATATGCCTGGGAAAAAAACGTGAATATGTCCGAGAAAAACTGTGAATACACCTGCGAAAAAACGGTGAATATGTCCGAGAAAAACTGTGAATATGCCTGCGAAAAAACCGTGAATATGTCCGAGAAAAACTGTGAATATTCCTGCGAAAAAAACGTGAATATGTCCGTGAAAAACTTTGAATACACCTGGAAAAAAACGTGAATATGTCCATGAAAAACTGTGAACATGTCTGTGAAAAAAACCGTGAATAGGTCTGTGAAAAAAACGGTGAATATGTGTGCGAAAAACTTTGAATACACCTGGGAAAAAACGTGAATATGTCCGTGAAACACTGAATACACCTGTGAAAAAAAACGTGAATATGTCCGCGAAAAACTGTGAATATGTGTGGGAAAAACCGTGAATATGTCCGCGAAAAACTGTGAGTACGCCTGGGAAAAACGTGAATATGTCCGCGAAACACTGAATACACCTGTGAAAAAAAACGTGAATATGTCCATGAAAAACTGTGAATATGTCTGGGAAAAAAAACCGTGAATATGTCCGCGAAAAACTGTGAATACGCCTGGGAAAAAAAACGTGAATATGTCCATGAAAAACTGTGAACATGTCTGTGTAAAAAACCGTGAATATGTCTGTGAAAAAAAACGGTGAATATGTCTGCGAAAAACTTTGAATACACCTGGGAAAAAAAACGTGAATATGTCCATGAAAAACTGTGAATATGTCTGCGAAAAAAACCGTGAATACGCCTGGGAAAAAAAAACCGTGAATACGCCTGGGGAAAAAAAAACGTAAATATGTCCGCGAAAAACTGTGAATACGCCTAGGAAAAAAAACGTGAATATGTCCGCGAAAAACTGAATACGCCTGTGAAAAAAAACCGTGAATATGTCCGCGAAAAACTTTGAATACACCTGGGAAAAAAAAACGTGAATATGTCCATGAAAAACTGTGAATATGTCTGCGAAAAAAACGGTGAATTCGCCTGGGGAAAAAAACCGTGAATTCACCTGGGAAAAAAAACCGTGAATATGTCCGAGAAAAACTGTGAATATGCCTGGGAAAAAAAAACGTGAATATGTCCGAGAAAAACTGTGAATACACCTGCGAAAAAACCGTGAATATGTCCGAGAAAAACTGTGAATATTCCTGCGAAAAAAACGTGAATATGTCCGTGAAAAACTTTGAATACACCTGGAAAAAAACGTGAATATGTCCATGAAAAACTGTGAACATGTCTGTGAAAAAAACCGTGAATATGTCTGTGAAAAAAACGGTGAATATGTGTGCGAAAAACTTTGAATACACCTGGGAAAAAAACGTGAATATGTCCGCGAAAAACTGTGAATATGTGTGGGAAAAAACCGTGAATATGTCCGCGAAAAACTGTGAGTACGCCTGGGAAAAACGTGAATATGTCCGCGAAACACTGAATACACCTGTGAAAAAAACGTGAATATGTCCATGAAAAACTGTGAATATGTCTGGGAAAAAAAAACCGTGAATATGTCCGCGAAAAACTGTGAATACGCCTGGGAAAAAAAACGTGAATATGTCCATGAAAAACTGTGAACATGTCTGTGAAAAAAACCGTGAATATGTCTGTGAAAAAAACGGTGAATATGTCTGCGAAAAACTTTGAATACACCTGGGAAAAAAAACGTGAATATGTCCATGAAAAAGTGTGAACATGTCTGGGAAAAAAAAAAAACCGTGAATATGTCCGCGAAAAACTGTGAATACGCCTGGGGAAAAAACGTGAATATGTCCGCGAAAAACTTTGAATACACCTGGGAAAAAAACGTGAATATGTCCATGAAAAACTGGGAACATGTCTGTGAAAAAAACCGTGAATATGTCTGTGAAAAAAAACGGTGAATATGTCCGCGAAAAACTTTGAATACACCTGGGAAAAAAAACGTGAATATGTCCATGAAAAACTGTGAATATGTCTGCGAAAAAAACCGTGAATACGCCTGGGGAAAAAAACCGTGAATTCACCTGGGAAAAAAAAACCGTGAATATGTCCGAGAAAAACTGCGAATATGCCTGGGAAAAAAACGTGAATATGTCCGCGAAAAACTTTGAATACACCTGGGAAAAAAACGTGAATATGTCCATGAAAAACTGGGAACATGTCTGTGAAAAAAACCGTGAATATGTCTGTGAAAAAAAACGGTGAATATGTCCGCGAAAAACTTTGAATACACCTGGGAAAAAAAACGTGAATATGTCCATGAAAAACTGTGAATATGTCTGCGAAAAAAACCGTGAATACGCCTGGGGAAAAAAACCGTGAATTCACCTGGGAAAAAAAAACCGTGAATATGTCCGAGAAAAACTGCGAATATGCCTGGGAAAAAAACGTGAATATGTCCGAGAAAAACTGTGAATACGCCTGGGAAAAAAACGTGAATATGTCCGTGAAAAACTTTGAATACACCTGGGAAAAAAACGTGAATATGTCCATGAAAAACTGTGAACATGTCTGTGAAAAAAACCGTGAATATGTCTGCGAAAAACTTTGAATACACCTGGGAAAAAAACGGAATATGTCCATGAAAAACTGTGAATATGTCTGCGAAAAAAAACCGTGAATACACCTGGGAAAAAAACCGTGAATTCACCTGGGAAAAAAAACCTGAATATGTCCGAGAAAAACTGTAAATATGCGTGGGAAAAAAAACGTGAATATCTCCGAGAAAAACTGTGAATACGCCTGGGAAAAAAACGTGAATATGTCCATGAAAAACTCTGAATATGTCTGTGAAAAAAAACCGTGAATATGTCCGCGAAAAACTGTGAATATGTGTGGGAAAAAACCGTGAATATGTCCGCGAAAAACTGTGAATATGCCTGGGAAAAAAACGTGAATATGTCCGCGAAACACTGAATACACCTGTGAAAAAAAACGTGAATATGTCCATGAAAAACTGTGAATATGTCTGGAAAAAAAAACCGTGAATATGTCCGCGAAAAACTGTGAATACGCCTGGGAAAAAAAACGTGAATATGTCGATGAAAAACTGTGAATATGTCTGGGAAAAAAAACGTGAATATGTCGATGAAAAACTGTGAATATGTCTGGGAAAAAAAACTGTGAATATGTCTGTGAAAAACTGTGAATACGCCTGGGGAAAAAACGTGAATATGTCCATGAAAAACTTTGAATACACCTGGGAAGAAAAACGTGAATATGTCCATGAAAAACTGTGAATATGTCTGGGAAAAAAAACTGTGAATATGTCTGTGAAAAACTGTGAATACGCCCGGGGAAAAAAACGTGAATATGTCCGCGAAAAACTTTGAATACACCTGGGAAAAAAAACGTGAATATGTCCATGAAAAATTGTGAATATGTCCATGAAAAATTGTGAATATGTCTGTGAAAAAAAAAAAAACCGTGAATATGTCTGTGAAAAAATGTGAATACGCCTGGGAAAAAAACGTGAATATGTCCACGAAAAACTTTGAATACACCTGGGAAAAAAAACGTGAATATGTCCAGGAAAAACTTTATACGCCTGGGAAAAACTGTGAATACACCTGGGAAAAAAACGTGAATATGTCCACGAAAAACTTGGAATATGCCTGTGAAAAAAACCGTGAATATGTCCACGAAAAACTTTGAATATGTCTGTGAAAAAAACCGTGAATATGTCCATGAAAACTTTGAATATGCCTGGGAAAAAAACGTGAATATGTCCGAGAAAAACTGTGAATATGTCTGTGAAAAAAACCGTGAATATGACCACGAAAAACTTTGAATATGCCTGTGAAAAAAACCGTGAATATGTCCATGAAAAACTTTGAATATGCCTGGGAAAAAAACGTGAATATGTCCATGAAAAACTCTGAATATGTCTGTGAAAAAAACCGTGAATATGTCCGCGAAAAAGTGTGAATATGTGTGGGAAAAAACCGTGAATATGTCCGCGAAAAACTGTGAATACGCTTGGGAAAAAAACGTGAATATGTCCGCGAAACACTGAATACACCTGTGAAAAAAAACGTGAATATGTCCATGAAAAACTGTGAATATGTCTGGTAAAAAAAAACCGTGAATATGTCTGTGAAAAAAAACGTGAATATGTCCATGAAAAACTGTGAATATGTCTGGTAAAAAAAACCGTGAATATGTCCGCGAAAAACTGTGAATACGCCTGGGAAAAAAAACGTGAATATGTCCATGAAAAACTGTGAATATGTCTGGGAAAAAAAAAACCGTGAATATGTCCGCGAAAAACTGTGAATACGCCTGGGGAAAAAAACGTGAATATGTCGATGAAAAACTGTGAATATGTCTGGGGAAAAAAAAACCGTGAATATGTCCGCGAAAAACTGTGAAAAGGCCTGGGGAAAAAAACGTGAATATGTCCGCGAAAAACTTTGAATACACCTGGGAAAAAAAAACGTGAATATGTCTATGAAAAACTGTGAATATGTCTGGGAAAAAAAAACCGTGAATATGTCTGTGAAAAAAACCGTGAATATGTCCGTGAAAAACTGTGAATACGCCTGGGAAGAAAAAGGTGAATATGTCCATGAAAAATTGTG
>NC_140972.1:1813327-1841327 GCF_056783735.1 Eptatretus burgeri
GTTGGATTAGTAGCAGCTAAATCAGCTGTTAAGAAAGGGGAAGATTTGGATCCAGATGTGGTACGAATGAAGTATAATTCAAATCCAGATGCGGTATAATTGGAATGAATGACAGCGAAGGTGGCTAGACAAATGGAAAAGGAACTGACAGACAAGATAGGACACATGTTGGAAAATGTACAAATAACAATAAAAAAGTACGGTGGAAACTGGAGAAAAGAGAACGCAGAACATGCGGATCATGTAACAAGAAATGTATGCGGAAGTGGCTGGTCCGACTGATGCCGGTGCAAGAGGTCACAAGTACACCACTGTTCATGATGTTGGTATTGCTAGCAGACCTGGAGGTTGGAGAGGTAGTGAAAGCAGAAGCTGGAAATGTGCTGAGGCAGCCAGCGCAATGCAAGTACGTGGCGGGTACCCTTCCAGAGGGGGTCATGCATCTCAAGCTCAAGGAAACGACAATTTCAGACAAAGTCAATGAATGAACGAGGTAGTGAATGTGGTTTCCGTGGAGGAAATGTTAGACAGGGAGCAAAGAAAGAACAACAGTGTGTACAATATGCCTGAATCCCAAGCTGTCAGCCAAGCAGAGGATATGAGGGAAATTGCAGATATGAGGAGGGATGGAGTAGGGGTTACTGAACTCGACATCAGAAGAGTTATGAGACTTCGAGACATAGATCAGAAAAGGCAAAATAAACCAAGAGTGTTGTTGGTTCAGTTTGAGGATGTCTCTTACAAAGCATCAATTTTAGCAAATGTGAAGAGATTTAGAAACGCTGAGAAGTGGAGGAAATAACAAGGAAACCCAACACAGGTGGAGGCCATTCAGCCCATCGTGCCTGCACGAACACCACACCAACCCGTCCACACAAGATCCAAAGAAGAAAATGCAAAAAAAAATTAATGATTTTTTTTTTTTGTAGTTTGTCTTTTCTGTATTTATTTATTTATTTATTTATTTATTTGTTTGTTTTTCCCTTTTCTTCCCCTCAGGGGAGGGGGCATGGCCTTGGTTAAAAACACACATCAACCACACAACCCCCCTTGACAAGACCCCCACCAACTGCACTCCGTACACAATCACCCATCACTGCTCAAACTACCTAAAAGTCTAAACAACATCCCCATACCCCTCTATCTCCATAACTTCCAGGTACCTATCTAATTCCAATTTAAACTTATGTACTTTTTCTGCTGCCACAACCTTTCCAGGGAGACCATTCCATGCATTAACTACTCTCTGAGTCAAAGACCCTTACCTTACGACCTTCTTAACTCTCCTCTTCTTTACTCTCAGGCTATGGCCCTTGGTCCTATCACTGTCTACTCTGTTGAATAATTCATCCGCACTTATTTTATCTCTACCTTTCATTATCTTAAACATCTCGATAATATCTCCTCGCAACCACCTCCTTTCTGGTGAATAAAGCCCTGTCTCCTTCAGCTGCTCCTCATAGCTGAGTCGAGCTAGGCTCGGAATCAATCTGTGTTGAACCCTCTGTTTGGCACCTATCTCCATTGTTTAGACCTATCGTGTAATAAGTAAATGGGAAGTTATACCCCACTGATTTGCTCTGCTAGATAAAGAATGCCCCCACCTACGGTTTCACTCATCTGTACCTAATAAGTAAAAACAGGTTGGACATACTGGAAACCGTAACAATGTAAAGCACGGCATCTCATAAACTTGTGTATGGATTGTAACAAAACATGGTGGATGAGTTGGTTCAGTGATAAGAACAAGGCAATTAGATTTTGGTTCAGGTCCACGTGCAGATCTGGCCTATCAGTGGGATGCAAAAGTGTAGACTGTTCAGCCTGGTAAAGGTATGCACTTCACCGAGTGCCGTTGTAGTTGATGCATGAAATTGTCTCCCTGGAAAGGTCATGACAGCATTAGCAGTAGATAGGTTTAAAATGGAATTAGGTTTAAAATGTGCGATTGTGATGTGTGCGAGAGGGTTCGGTCAAACTTCAAATGTGATGTTTGTGTTTGTTCAACCATCGTCTGCCCCGTCCCTACCTCACTAAAACTATTTATATTTGTATGTACACACCTTGATGATGCCCTTGTACCTGCCCCGCTGTTCTCATCTCCAGCTTAGCCTCCCACACATTCCCCACCAAGTCAAATTGTCAGTTGAACTGATTAAGTGAATTAATGTGTTGTTCTTGTTACCTCTGCCATCGAAGGTGTATGGAGGTTATGTTTTCATCCCTGTCTATTTGTTTGTCTGTCTGTGTGCAGGATATCTCAAAAAGTTAAGGACGGATTCAGACGAAACTTGTTGGACAGGTTGGGTGTGTGACGAGGACAAATTGATTCGATATTGGTGAAGATCCGGATCCGGATATCAGAATTTAGAAGTGATTCTTCACCATTGAGTGGTCATGCGTAAAACGATATAGTGTAGCACAACATCTCAAAAAGTTACGGACTGATTCTGACAAAACGAGTTGGATTGGTGACAAGAACAAGCCAATGAGATTTTGGTTCAGGTCTGGATGCAGATCTGGCCTATCAGTGGGATTCAAAACGTGAACTGTTCAGTCTGGTGGAGATATGTGCTCTACTGAGTGTAGTTGTATTTGTTGCTGCTGTTGTTGCTCAACCATGATAGACCAAATGGCCTCATTCTGCATTCAAGTTTCTTGGACACCCTTCCTTGTATTTATTGATTTCATCGATAAGAACCTTATAATGACACTTTTCCTGAGCTTATGTCATGCATGGTTGTTTTTTTTTTAATCATTGGAAAGAATCCACATATTGTAGAGAAACACTTGCTTAAGGAATTGCCTTTGTTTTCCTCCAGTTGTCAATGGTACAGATGCGTGTACTTGTGACACAGATCTGTGCCACATATTTCACGATGGTGCGCTGTACCTGCATCCTTTTAACATCGAACTCAGCCTCTTCTCCTCCACCATGCTCTTCGTCATGTGGCGCAATATTGGTGAGACAAAGGAGGAGGATACCGAAGACCATGTGAAACGAGGTTTTGAAATGAATGGCTCTTTTTTTGGTGTCATTGCTGGTGTTTTGACACTCACCTGCACAGTGGTCGTGATGGTGGCCTTCAGCGTACAAAATGGTAGTTCGGTGACCCGGCCTGAGGCATTAATAATGAACTACAGTTTTCAAATGACTGTCAGCATTGTCATGATGTTGTGCACACTTGCTGGCTTAGGCATGTATCACAAGGATGTACCGGGGATGCGTCGAGGGAAGAGCATTGTCAGAAGAATCGATGTTTCTCTCCTTGTGAGTGTTTCGGGGGGCCCGCTACTTTTGGGATATTTTATGGCTGTGGCAGCTGCTTTTGCACCTAATCGTGCTGAGCAATCCGGCCTCCTTTTTGCCAAGGCTATGTTTCAAATCCTACAGATTATTGGACAAAATTTGTTCATTGTTGAAGGCCTCAACCGGAGTGCCCCAATTCTTGATCATCGGCAATCTTTTTGCAGTCTGCCTCCGTTCACTGGTGTTGCCAATGACACTTTTGAGAGTGATGCGGGTTTCTCTGTTACTCCAATGTCACAGCGATCCCCTCATTTCTATATTGGAAATCCTTATCCATCTGAAACTGAGGGACAGAAACCAATCAGGAGTCCACAGGCATCACCATCTTCGATCTTGCAACACAAATGTCCTGATGGTCAGGAGGGGATAGAGGAAACTGCAAGTGGAAGTGATAGTAGCACTAGTGAGAAGGAAACTGCTTCCACTTGTGTTCAAACCCCTGCATTTCAGCGGCGTCTTGAGTTTGCCATCAGTGAGGATTATTCCCAGAACACGACTTGCAATGGTGCCTATGGGGCAGAGGTGGCCAGCACTGTTGTGTCCATGAGCTCGAGGCCTTCATCTGGTTATTGGAGTGCTGTTGCTCTCAAGCGGTGCATTCTCAAGAACATATCTGCCTTCCTCCTCCTTTCAAACATGGCGGTAGGTCACATCTTTGCTCATCAATAGGCAAATGAGTGATAAATGTGATTTTTGAAGTTTATCTACTTTGTTTATTTTTAAGAATAACTTTTAAAAGTTAGAATGTAATTTAGTGTTTAAAAGGACCAAAGCTAAGCAATGGTACTTGAGACAAAAAACAAAGTATGAATAAATCAATAAATAAGAATTAGTAAAAAATATATTTGATTATCATATTAATTCATGAAAAGACTTTGTGTTAATGAGAGGCTAAACTAATTGGTTTGAGAACTAGATGTTAAGGCCCAGTCACACCTTGACGTTTTAGCCAGCTTATGCCGATTTTTGGAAAATTTGTCTAAAATGCTGGTACACGTCGAATACGTTATGGGTAAGTTTTGATAACATTGAGAGCACGCTGAAAAACACTGCCATACGTCGTTGTACGCTGGCTTTAAACATTGTACTTTTCGGTTGTCCTCAAATTTTCCATGCTTGAAATTTTAAGACTTATGCCAGCGTATGACTCGCACGTTCCGCATAACGCTGGCCATTAGTTGTAGGCACGTCACGCGATCGTTGACACACGTCAACACACGTTACTTGTGAGTTACTCATAAGTCGAAACACGTCGAGGTAATGTTTAGCGTACCCGAAACTTATTTATAACCTATGAGTAACGTGTTGTACTCACGTTACGCGATCGGTGACACACATCGACACACGTTACTTGTAAGGTGCTCATAAGTCGAAACACATCAAGGTAATGGTTAGCGTCAGTGTTCCAGACTTCCTGGTTTTTTTTTTCTCCTTCCTTCGGTATGATGGTGATTTTGACACTTCGATTTCTAGTGTGGTTATAATAAAATATAATTAGTAGGCTGCCGCTCAACGATTTAAATCATAACCGCACTGTACACTGAACACCGTCATACCGAAGAAAAAAAAAAAACCGGGAGTCTGGAACACTGACGCTAACCATTACCTTGACGTGTTTCGACTTATGAGCACCTTACAAGTAACGTGTGTCGATGTGTGTCAACGATCGCATAACGTAAGTACAACTTATTCCCATCGCATGCGGAGCGTGTGTCATACGGCAAGGACGTCGTAACATTTTCAACATGTTCAAAATTACAAGACGTACTCCATTTAATACGACGTATGATAGCGTACTTTAGCGTTCTATTCACGGATACCAAACTTACCCATACCGTATTCGACGTGCGCCAGCGTTTTAGATGCATTTTTCAGAGGTCGGCATACGCTGGCAAGATCGCCAATGTGTGACTGCGATGTTGACACTTCAATTTCTGCGGCGGTTATGATTTGAATCGTTGTGTGGCAGCCTTTTCATAACCTACCCCACGTCATCGTCGGCGATGCGTGCAGCGCGCTATGCATAAGTTAGACTATCGTTGGGCATAGGTTGTGTAGGCCGACAACAGGTTCATCATTCGTTGGTATAAGTTATCTATAACACAACGAAACGTTCTGTGTCCGTTACTAATATGTTATGCATACGACCAACTCGTTATGAATACGTCCGAATCTTTAAAAAAAAAGCATCAAAAGTTCAACGTAAGCCAGCGTTTTACATACATCTTAATATGTTGCCATTGCTGGCTAAAACGTCAAGGTGTGACCGGGCCTTTAGCAAGGCACAAAGAGACACAATACTGTCAGAACCTGCTATTCACAGATTCGCTATTTGAGGAGCCCACCTATTCACAGTTTATATAATGCGACCTGCTTCGACATTCGCGGCCCTGTGTTTTGCGTATTTGGGGTTCGTTTAATTTTTTCCCGGGCGTATTCACGGCTTTTTTTTTCCTGGGCGTAGTCACAGTTTTTCCGGGTGTATTCACGGGTTTTTTCCGGGTGTATTCATGGGTTTTTTTCCCGGGTGTATTCACGGGTTTTTTTTCCCGGGTGTATTCACGGGTTTTTTCCCGGGTGTATTCACGGGTTTTTTTCCCGGGTGTATTCACGGGTTTTTTCCCGGGTGTATTCACGGGTTTTTTTCCCGGGTGTATTCACGGGTTTTTTCCCGGGTGTATTCACGGGTTTTTTTCCCGGGTGTATTCACGGGTTTTTTTCCCGGGTGTATTCACGGGTTTTTTTCCTGGGCGTATTCACAGTTTTTTGCGGACATATTCACGGGTTTTTTTTCCCAGGCGTATTCACAGGTTTTTTTTTCCCGGGTGTATTCACGGGTTTTTTTTCCCGGGTGTATTCACAGGTTTTTTTTCCCGGGTGTATTCACGGGTTTTTTTTCCCGGGTGTATTCACAGGTTTTTTTTCCCGGGTGTATTAACGGTTTTTTTTTCCCCGGGCATATTCACAGTTTTTCGCGGAGGTACTCACGGTTTTTTTCCCTGGGCGTATTCACAGTTTTTCGCGGACATATTCACGTTTTTTTTCCCAGGCGTATTCACAGTTTTTCGCAGACATATTCACGGTTTTTTTTTTTCCCAGACATATTCACAGTTTTTCATGGACATATTCACGTTTTTTTTCCCAGGTGTATTCAAAGTTTTTCGTGGACATATTCACGGTTTTTTCCCCAGGCGTATTCACAGTGTTTCTCGGACATATTCACGTTTTTTTCCCAGGCGTTTCACATTTTTTCGCGGACATATTCACGGTTTTTTCCCCAGACATATTCACAGTTTTTCGCGGACATATTCACGGTTTTTTTTCCCAGGTGTATTTACGTTTTTTTTCCCATGCGTATTCACGGTTTTTTTCGCAGACATATTCACAGTTTTTCATGGACATATTCACGTTTTTTCCCAGGTGTATTCAAAGTTTTTCGCAGACATATTCCCGGTTTTTTTCACAGACATATTCATAGTTTTTCATGGACATATTCACGGATTTTTTCCCAGGTGTATTCAAAGTTTTTCGCGGAAATATTCACGGTTTTTTTCCCAGGCGTATTCACAGTTTTTCGTGGACATATTCACGTTTTTATTCACAGACATATTCACAGTTTTTCATGGACATATTCACGGTTTTTTTCACAGATATATTCAAAGTTTTTCGTGGACATATTCACGGTTTTTTTTCACAGACATATTCCATGTTTTTCATGGACATATTCACGTTTTTTTCCCCCAGGTGTATTCACAGTTTTTCGCGGACATATTCACGTTTTTTTTCCCAGGCGTATTCACAGTTTTTCACGGACATATTCACGTTTTTTTTCCCAGGCGTATTCACAGTTTTTCACGGACATATTCACGGTTTTTTTTTCACAGACATATTCACAATTTTTCATGGACATATTCACGTTTTTTTGCCAGGTGTATTCAAAGTTTTTCGCAGACATATTCACAGTTTTTCATGGACATATTCACGTTTTTATTCACAGACATATTCACAGTTTTTCATGGACATATTCACGGTTTTTTTCCCAGGTGTATTCAAAGTTTTTCGCAGACATATTCACAGTTTTTCATGGACATATTCACGTTTTTATTCACAGACATATTCACAGTTTTTCATGGACATATTCACGGTTTTTTTCACAGACATATTCAAAGCTTTTCGTGGACATATTCACGGTTTTTTTCACAGATATATTCAAAGTTTTTCGTGGACATATTCACGGTTTTTTTCACAGATATATTCAAAGTTTTTCGCAGACATATTCACAGTTTTTTTTCACAGACATATTCCATGTTTTTCATGGACATATTCACGTTTTTTTTCCCCAGGCGTATTCACAGTGTTTCGCGGACATATTCACGGTTTTTCCCCAGGCGTTTCACATTTTTTCGCGGACATATTCACGGTTTTTTCCCCAGACATATTCACAGTTTTTCGCGGACATATTCACGGTTTTTTTTCACAGACATATTCATAGTTTTTCATTGACATATTCACGGTTTTTTTTCCCAGGTGTATTTACGTTTTTTTTCCCATGCGTATTCACGGTTTTTTTTCGCAGACATATTCACAGTTTTTCATGGACATATTCACGTTTTTTCCCAGGTGTATTCAAAGTTTTTCGCAGACATATTCACGGTTTTTTTTCACAGACATATTCATAGTTTTTCATGGACATATTCACGGTTTTTTTCCCAGGTGTATTCAAAGTTTTTCGCGGACATATTCACGGTTTTTTTTTCACAGACATATTCACAATTTTTTATGGACATATTCACGTTTTTTTTCCCCAGGCGTATTCACAGTGTTTCGCGGACATATTCACGTTTTTTTCCCAGGCGTTTCACATTTTTTCGCGGACATATTCACGGTTTTTTCCCCAGACATATTCACAGTTTTTCGCGGACATATTCACGGTTTTTTTTCACAGACATATTCATAGTTTTTCATTGACATATTCACGGTTTTTTTCCCAGGTGTATTTACGTTTTTTTTCCCATGCGTATTCACGGTTTTTTTTTCGCAGACATATTCACAGTTTTTCATGGACATATTCACGTTTTTTCCCAGGTGTATTCAAAGTTTTTCGCAGACATATTCACGGTTTTTTTTCACAGACATATTCATAGTTTTTCATGGACATATTCACGGTTTTTTTCCCAGGTGTATTCAAAGTTTTTCGCGGACATATTCACGGTTTTTTTTTCACAGACATATTCACAATTTTTTATGGACATATTCACGTTTTTTTCCCCAGGTGTATTCAGAGTTTTTCATGGACATATTCACGGTTTTTTTTTCCCAGACATATTCACAGTTTTTCATGGACATATTCACGTTTTTTTTCCCAGGTGTATTCAAAGTTTTTCGCGGACATCTTCACGTTTTTTTCCCCAGGCGTTTTCACAGTTTTTCGCGGACATATTCACGGTTTTTTTTTTCCCCAGACATATTCACAGTTTTTCATCGACATATTCACGTTTTTTTCCCCAGGCGTATTCACAGTTTTTCATGGACATATTCACGTTTTTTCCTCGGTGTATTCAAAGCTTTTCATAGACATATTCACGGTTTTTTCCCGAGACATATTCACAGTTTTTCATCGACATATTCACGTTTTTTTCACAGGTGTATTCAGTGTTTCGCTGACATATTCACGTTTTTTTCACAGACATATTCACAGTTTTTCATGGACATATTCACGTTTTTTCCCAGGTGTATTCAAAGTTTTTCGCAGACATATTCACGGTTTTTTTCCCAGGTGTATTCATAGTTTTTCATGGACATATTCACGGTTTTTTTCACAGACATATTCATAGTTTTTCATGGACATATTCACGGTTTTTTCCCCAGGCGTATTCACAGTTTTTTGCGGACATATTCACGGTTTTTTTTCACAGACATATTCATAGTTTTTCATGGACATATTCACGGTTTTTTCCCCAGGCGTATTCACAGTTTTTTGCGGACATATTCACGGTTTTTTTTCACAGACATGTTCACAGTTTTTCGCGGACATATTCACGGTTTTTTTCCCAGACATGTTCACAGTTTTTCATGGACATATTCACGGTTTTTCCCCAGGCGTATTCACAGTTTTTCGCGGACATATTCACGTTTTTTTTCCCAGGTGTATTCACAGTTTTTCCCAGGCGTATAAACAGTTTTTCCTGGACATATTCACGGTTTTTTTCCCAGACATGTTCACAGTTTTTCATGGACATATTCACGGTTTTTCCCCAGGCGTATTCACAGTTTTTCGCGGACATATTCACGGTTTTTTTCACAGACATATTCAAAGCTTTTCGTGGATGTATTCACGGTTTTTTTCCCAGACATGTTCACAGTTTTTCATGGACATATTCACGGTTTTTTCCCCAGGCGTATTCACAGTGTTTCGCAGACATATTCACGTTTTTTTTCCCAGGCGTATTCACAGTTTTTCGCGGACATATTCACGGTTTTTTTTTTCACAGACATATTCACAATTTTTCATGGACATATTCACGTTTTTTTCCCAGGTGTATTCAAAGTTTTTCGCCGACATATTCACAGTTTTTCATGGACATATTCACGGTTTTTTTCACAGACATATTCCATGTTTTTCATGGACATATTCACGGTTTTTCCCCAGGCGTATTCACAGTTTTTCGCGGACATATTCACGTTTTTTTTCCCAGGTGTATTCACAGTTTTTCCCAGGCGTATAAACAGTTTTTCCTGGACATATTCACGGTTTTTTTCCCAGACATGTTCACAGTTTTTCATGGACATATTCACGGTTTTTCCCCAGGCGTATTCACAGTTTTTCGCGGACATATTCACGGTTTTTTTCACAGACATATTCAAAGCTTTTCGTGGATGTATTCACGGTTTTTTTTCACAGACATATTCCATGTTTTTCATGGATATATTCACGTTTTTTTTTCGCAGACATATTCACAGTTTTTCATGGACATATTCACGGTTTTTTCCCCAGGCGTATTCACAGTGTTTCGCAGACATATTCACGTTTTTTTTCCCAGGCGTATTCACAGTTTTTCGCGGACATATTCACGGTTTTTTTTTTCACAGACATATTCACAATTTTTCATGGACATATTCACGTTTTTTTCCCAGGTTTATTCAAAGTTTTTCGCAGACATATTCACAGTTTTTCATGGACATATTCACGGTTTTTTTCATAGACATATTCAAAGTTTTTCATGGACATATTCACGGTTTTTTTTTCCCAGGTGTATTCACGGTTTTTTTTCGCAGACATATTCACAGTTTTTCATGGACATATTCACGGTTTTTTTCACAGACATATTCCATGTTTTTCCCCAGGCGTATTCACAGTTTTTCACGGACATATTCACGTTTTTTCCCAGGTGTAGTCAAAGTTTTTCGCAGACATATTCACGGTTTTTTTCACAGACATATTCACGGTTTTTTTCACAGACATATTCATAGTTTTTCATGGACATATTCACGGTTTTTCCCCAGGTGTATTCACAGTTTTTCACGGACATATTCACGGTTTTTTTTTTCCCAGCCGTATTCACAGTTTTTCGCGGACATATTCACGTTTTTATTCACAGACATATTCACAGTTTTTCATGGACATATTCACGGTTTTTTTCACCGACATATTCAAAGTTTTTCGTGGACATATTCACGGTTTTTTTTCACAGACATATTCATAGTTTTTCGTGGACATATTCACGGTTTTTTTCACAGACATATTCCATGTTTTTCCCCAGGCGTATTCACAGTTTTTCACGGACATATTCACGTTTTTTTTTTCGTAAGCCTGGTGTTGGCGCAGTGGTTAGGGCAGCGGCTTGGGATCCAAAAGGTCCTGAGTTCAATCCCCGTTGGGCCACTGAATTAATACACCAGGGGGTTGACTCAGCCTGTCATCCTTCCGAGGTCAGCGAAATGAGTACCAGTGTACTGGGCCGGTGTATACCCCGGTTAAAATAGGTGTACCATATCCCTGTGTTGTAAGAGGCGACTAGGGTTGCGTCAGGAAAGGCATCCGGTGTAAAACATGTGCCAAATCACTATGCGGATCATATGGATGATCTGCTGTGGCGACCCCGAACGGGAGCAGCCGAAAGAAGAAGAAGAAGATTCCATGTTTTTCGTGGACATATTCACGTTTTTTTCCCAGGTGTATTCACAGTTTTTCGCGGACATATTCACGTTTTTTTTTTCCCAGACATATTCACAGTTTTTCATGGACATATTCACGTTTTTCTTCCCAGGCGTATTCACAGTTTTTCACGGACATATTCACGGTTTTTTTTTTCACAGACATATTCACAATTTTTCATGGACATATTCACGTTTTTTTTCCCAGGTGTATTCAAAGTTTTTCGCAGACATATTCAAAGTTTTTTGTGGACATATTCACTGTTTTTTTCGCAGACATATTCACGGTTTTTTTCACAGACATATTCATAGTTTTTCATGGACATATTCACGGTTTTTTTCCCAGGTGTATTCAAAGTTTTTCGCGGACATATTCACCTTTTTTTTCCCAGGCGTATTCACAGTTTTTCATGGACATATTCACGTTTTTTTTCCCAGACATGTTCACAGTTTTTCATGGACATATTCACGTTTTTTTTCACAGGCGTATTCACAGTTTTTCGCAGACATATTCACGGTTTTTTTTCCCAGACATGTTCACAGTTTTTCGCAGACATATTCACGGTTTTTTTTCCCAGACATGTTCACAGTTTTTCGCGGACATATTCACGGTTTTTTTTTCACAGACATATTCACAGTTTTTCGTGGACATATTCACGTTTTTTTTCCCAGGTGTATTCAGTTTTTCGCGGACATATTCACATTTTTTTCCCAGGCGTATTCACGGTTTTCTCCCCAGGCATATTCACAGTTTTTCGCGGATATCTTCACGGTTTTTTTCATAGACATATTCACAATTTTTCATGGACATATTCACGTTTTTCTCCCCAGGCGTATTCACAGTTTTTCGCGGATATATTCATGGTTTTTTTTCACAGACAGATTCAAAGTTTTTCATTGACATATTCACGGTTTTTTTTCCCAGGTGTATTTACGGTTTTTTTCCCAGGGGTTTTCAAGGTTTTTTTTCGCAGACATATTCACAGTTTTTCATGGACATATTCACGTTTTTTCCCAGGTGTATTCAAAGTTTTTCGCAGACATATTCACGGTTTTTTTCACAGACATATTCATAGTTTTTCATGGACATATTCACGGTTTTTTTCCCAGGTGTATTCATAGTTTTTCATGGACATATTCACGGTTTTTTTCCCAGGCGTATTCACAGTTTTTCGCGGACATATTCACGGTTTTTTTCACAGACATATTCAAAGTTTTTCGCGGACATATTCACGGTTTTTTTTCCCAGGCGTATTCACAGTTTTTCACGGACATATTCACGGTTTTTTTTTTCACAGACATATTCACAATTTTTCATGGACATATTCACGTTTTTTTTCCCAGGTGTATTCAAAGTTTTTCGCAGACATATTCAAAGTTTTTTGTGGACATATTCACTGTTTTTTTCGCAGACATATTCACGGTTTTTTTCACAGACATATTCACGGTTTTTTTTCCCAGGTGTATTCATAATTTTTCATGGACATATTCACGGTTTTTTTCCCAGGTGTATTCAAAGTTTTTCGCGGACATATTCACGTTTTTATTCACAGACATATTCATAGTTTTTCATGGACATATTCACGGTTTTTTTCCCAGGTGTATTCAAAGTTTTTCGCGGACATATTCACCTTTTTTTTCCCAGGCGTATTCACAGTTTTTCGCGGACATATTCACGGTTTTTTTTCCCAGGCGTATTCACAGTTTTTCATGGACATATTCACCTTTTTTTTCCCAGACATGTTCACAGTTTTTCATGGACATATTCACGTTTTTTTTCCCAGGCGTATTCACAGTTTTTCGCGGACATATTCACGGTTTTTTTTTCACAGACATATTCACAGTTTTTCGTGGACATATTCACGTTTTTTTTCCCAGGTGTATTCAGTTTTTCGCGGACATATTCACATTTTTTTCCCAGGCGTATTCACGGTTTTCTCCCCAGGCATATTCACAGTTTTTCGCGGATATCTTCACGGTTTTTTTCATAGACATATTCACAATTTTTCATGGACATATTCACGTTTTTCTCCCCAGGCGTATTCACAGTTTTTCGCGGATATATTCACGGTTTTTTTTCACAGACAGATTCAAAGTTTTTCATTGACATATTCACGGTTTTTTTTCCCAGGTGTATTTACGGTTTTTTTCCCAGGGGTTTTCAAGGTTTTTTTTCGCAGACATATTCACAGTTTTTCATGGACATATTCACGTTTTTTCCCAGGTGTATTCAAAGTTTTTCGCAGACATATTCACGGTTTTTTTCACAGACATATTCATAGTTTTTCATGGACATATTCACGGTTTTTTTCCCAGGTGTATTCATAGTTTTTCATGGACATATTCACGGTTTTTTTCCCAGGCGTATTCACAGTTTTTCGCGGACATATTCACGGTTTTTTTCACAGACATATTCAAAGTTTTTCGCGGACATATTCACGGTTTTTTTTCCCAGGCGTATTCACAGTTTTTCACGGACATATTCACGGTTTTTTTTTTCACAGACATATTCACAATTTTTCATGGACATATTCACGTTTTTTTTCCCAGGTGTATTCAAAGTTTTTCGCGGACATATTCACGGTTTTTTTTTCCCAGGCGTATTCACAGTTTTTCGTGGACATATTCACGTTTTTATTCACAGACATATTCACAGTTTTTCATGGACATATTCACGGTTTTTTTCCCAGGTGTATTCAAAGTTTTTCGCAGACATATTCACAGTTTTTCATGGACATATTCACGGTTTTTTCACAGACATATTCACAGTTTTTCATGGACATATTCACGGTTTTTTTGCAGACTTACTCAGAGTTTTTCATGGACATATTCACGGTTTTTTTGCAGACTTACTCACAGTTTTTCATGGACATATTCACGTTTTTATTCACAGACATATTCATAGTTTTTCAGGGACATATTCACGGTTTTTTTCCCAGGTGTATTCACAGTTTTTCATGGACATATTCACGGTTTTTTTCACAGACATATTCACAGTTTTTCGTGGACATATTCACGGTTTTTTTCACAGATATATTCAAAGTTTTTCGTGGACATATTCACGGTTTTTTTCACAGACATATTCCATGTTTTTCACCAGGCGTATTCACAGTTTTTCACGGACATATTCACGGTTTTTTTTCGTAAGCCTGGTGTTGGCGCAGTGGTTAGGGCAGCGGCTTGGGATCCAAATGTCCTGAGTTCAAGCCCCATTGGGCCACTGAATTAATACACTAGGGGGTTGACTCAGCCTGTCATCCTTCCGAGGTCAGTGAAATGAGTACCAGTGTAGTGGGCCGGTGTATACCCCGGTTAAAATAGGTGTACCATTTCCCTGTGTTGTAAGAGGCGACTAGGGTTGCGTCAGGAAAGGCATCTGGCATAAAACATGTGCCAAATCACTATGCGGATCATATGGATGATCTGCTGTGGCGACCCCGAACGGGAGCAGCACGAAAGAAGAAGAAGATTCCATGTTTTTACTGGACATATTCACGTTTTTTTCCCAGGTGTATTCACAGTTTTTCGTGGACATATTCACGTTTTTTTTCCCAGGTGTATTCACAGTTTTTCGTGGACATATTCACGTTTTTCTTCCCAGGCGTATTCACAGTTTTTCATGGACATATTCACGTTTTTTTCCCCAGGTGTATTCAAAGCTTTTCGTGGACATATTCACGTTTTTCTTCCCAGGCGTATTCACAGTTTTTCGTGGACATATTCACGTTTTTCTTCCCAGGCGTATTCACAGTTTTTCATGGACATATTCACGTTTTTTTCCCCAGGTGTATTCAAAGCTTTTCGTGGACATATTCACGTTTTTCTTCCCAGGCGTATTCACAGTTTTTCACGGACATATTCACGGTTTTTTTCCCAGGTCTATTCACAGTTTTTCGTGGACATATTCACGTTTTTTTTCCCAGGCGTATTCACAGTTTTTCATGGACATATTCACGTTTTTTTCCCCAGGTGTATTCAAAGCTTTTCGTGGACATATTCACGTTTTTCTTCCCAGGCGTATTCACAGTTTTTCACGGACATATTCACGTTTTTTTTCCCAGGCGTATTCACAGTTTTTCACGGACATATTCACGGTTTTTTTTTTCCACAGACATATTCACAATTTTTCATGGACATATTCACGTTTTTTTCCCAGGTGTATTCAAAGTTTTTCGCAGACATATTCACAGTTTTTCATGGACATATTCACGGTTTTTTTCAGAGACATATTCCATGTTTTTCATGGACATATTCACGTTTTTTTTTCCCAGGCGTATTCACAGTTTTTCATGGACATATTCACGTTTTTTTTTCCCAGACATGTTCACAGTTTTTCATGGACATATTCACGTTTTTCTCCCCAGGCGTATTCACAGTTTTTCGCGGACATATTCACGGTTTTTTTCCCCAGACATATTCACAGTTTTTCATCGACATATTCACATTTTGTCACAGGTGTATTCATTGTTTCGCGGACATATTCACGTTTTTTCCCAGGCGTATTCACAGTTTTTCGCGGACATATTCACGGTTTTTTTCCCAGGCGTATTCACAATTTTTCGCAGACATATTCACGGTTTTTTTCCCAGACATGTTCACAGTTTTTCATGGACATATTCACGGTTTTTTCCCCAGGCGTATTCACAGTGTTTTGCAAACATATTCACGTTTTTTTCCCAGGCGTATTCACAATTTTTCGCAGACATATTCACGGTTTTTTTTCCCAGACATGTTCACAGTTTTTCATGGACATATTCACGGTTTTTTCCCCAGGCGTATTCACAGTGTTTTGCCAACATATTCACGTTTTTTTCCCAGGCGTTTCACATTTTTTCGCGGACATATTCACGGTTTTTTCCCCAGACATATTCACGGTTTTTTCCCCAGACATATTCACGGTTTTTTCCCCAGACATATTCACAGTTTTTCGCGGACATATTCACGGTTTTTTTTCACAGACATATTCAAAGTTTTTCATGGGCATATTCACGTTTTTTTTTTCCCAGGCGTATTCACAGTTTTTCCCAGGCGTATTCACGGTTTCTTTTCGCAGACATATTCACAGTTTTTCATGGACATATTCACGTTTTTTCCTAGGTGTATTCAAAGCTTTTCACAGACATATTCACGTTTTTTTCCCCAGGCGTTTTCACAGTTTTTCGCAGACATATTCACAGTTTTTCATGGACATATTCACGGTTTTTTTCAGAGACATATTCCATGTTTTTCATGGACATATTCACGTTTTTTTTTCCCAGGCGTATTCACAGTTTTTCATGGACATATTCACGTTTTTTTTTCCCAGGCGTATTCACAGTTTTTCGCGGACATATTCACGGTTTTTTTCCCCAGACATATTCACAGTTTTTCATCGACATATTCACATTTTTTCACAGGTGTATTCATTGTTTCGCGGACATATTCACGTTTTTTCCCAGGCGTATTCACAGTTTTTCGCGGACATATTCACGGTTTTTTTCCCAGGCGTATTCACAATTTTTCGCAGACATATTCACGGTTTTTTTCCCAGACATGTTCACAGTTTTTCATGGACATATTCACGGTTTTTTCCCCAGGCGTATTCAGAGTGTTTTGCAGACATATTCACGTTTTTTTCCCAGGCGTTTCACATTTTTTCGCGGACATATTCACGGTTTTTTCCCCAGACATATTCACAGTTTTTCGCGGACATATTCACGGTTTTTTTTCACAGACATATTCAAAGTTTTTCATGGGCATATTCACGTTTTTTTTTTCCCCAGGCGTATTCACAGTTTTTCCCAGGCGTATTCACGGTTTCTTTTCGCAGACATATTCACAGTTTTTCATCGACATATTCACGTTTTTTCCCAGGCGTATTCACAGTTTTTCATGGACATATTCACGTTTTTTCCTAGGTGTATTCAAAGCTTTTCACAGACATATTCACGGTTTTTTCCCGAGACATATTCACAGTTTTTCATCGACATATTCATGTTTTTTTCACAGGTGTATTCAGTGTTTCGCGGACATATTCACGTTTTTTTCACAGACATATTCAAAGTTTTTCGTGGACATATTCACGGTTTTTTTCACAGACATATTCCATGTTTTTCATGGACATATTCACGGTTTTTTTCCCAGACATGTTCACAGTGTTTCGCGGACATATTCACGGTTTTTTTCACAGACATATTCCATGTTTTTCATGGACATATTCACGGTTTTTTTCACAGACATATTCCATGTTTTTCATGGACATATTCACGGTTTTTTTCCCAGACATGTTCACAGTTTTTCGCGGACATATTCACGTTTTTTTTCCCAGGCGTATTCACAGTTTTTCGCGGACATATTCACGTTTTTTTTCACAGACATATTCAAAGTTTTTCGCAGACGTATTCACAGTTTTTTATGGACATATTCACGGTTTTTTTCACAGACATATTCCATGTTTTTCATGGACATATTCACGCTTTTTTTCCCAGACATGTTCACAGTGTTTCGCGGACATATTCACGGTTTTTTTCACAGACATATTCCATGTTTTTCATGGACATATTCACGGTTTTTTTCACAGACATATTCCATGTTTTTCATGGACATATTCACGGTTTTTTTCCCAGACATGTTCACAGTTTTTCGCGGACATATTCACGTTTTTTTTTCCCAGGCGTATTCACAGTTTTTCGCGGACATATTCACGGTTTTTTTTCCCCAGACATATTCACAGTTTTTCATCGACATATTCACATTTTGTCACAGGTGTATTCATTGTTTCGCGGACATATTCACGTTTTTTCCCAGGCGTATTCACAATTTTTCGCAGACATATTTACGGTTTTTTTCCCAGACATGTTCACACTTTTTCATGGACATATTCACGGTTTTTTCCCCAGGCGTATTCACAGTGTTTCGCAGACATATTCACGTTTTTTTGCCAGGCGTTTTACAGTTTTTCTCGGACATATTCACGTTTTTTTTCCCCAGACATATTCACAGTTTTTCGCGGATATATTCACGGTTTTTTTTCAAAGACATATTCAAAGTTTTTCATGGACATATTCACGGTTTTTTTTTTCCCAGGCGTATTCACGGTTTTTTTTCGCAGACATATTCACAGTTTTTCCTGGACATATTCACGTTTTTTCCCAGGCGTATTCACAGTTTTTCATGGACATATTCACGTTTTTTCCTCGGTGTATTCAATGCTTTTCGCAGACATATTCACGGTTTTTTCCCAAGACATATTCACAGTTTTTCATCGACATATTCACGTTTTTTTCACAGGTGTATTCAGTGTTTCGCGGACATATCCACGTTTTTTTCACAGACATATTCAAAGTTTTTCGTGGACATATTCACGGTTTTTTTCACAGACATATTCCATGTTTTTCCTGGACATATTCACGGTTTTTTTCCCAGACATGTTCACAGTTTTTCATGGACATATTCACGGTTTTTCCCCAGGCGTATTCACAGTTTTTCGCGGACATATTCACGGTTTTTTTCACAGACATATTCAAAGCTTTTCGTGGATGTATTCACGGTTTTTTTCACAGACATATTCAAAGTTTTTCGTGGATGTATTCACGGTTTTTTTCACAGACATATTCCATGTTATTCATGGATATATTCACGTTTTTTTTTCGCAGACATATTCACGGTTTTTTTCCCAGACATGTTCACAGTTTTTCATGGACATATTCACGGTTTTTTCCCCAGGCGTATTCACAGTGTTTCGCAGACATATTCACGTTTTTTTTCCCAGGCGTATTCACAGTTTTTCGCGGACATATTCACGGTTTTTTTTTTTCACAGACATATTCACAATTTTTCATGGACATATTCACGTTTTTTTCCCAGGTGTATTCAAAGTTTTTCGCAGACATATTCACAGTTTTTCATGGACATATTCACGGTTTATTTCACAGACATATTCAAAGTTTTTCATGGACATATTCACAATTTTTCATGGACATATTCACGGTTTTTTTCACAGACATATTCAAAGTTTTTCATGGACATATTCACGGTTTTTTTTCCCAGGCGTATTCACGGTTTTTTTTCGCAGACATATTCACAGTTTTTCATGGACATATTCACGGTTTTTTTCGCAGACATATTCATAGTTTTTCATGGACATATTCATGGTTTTTTCCCAGGTGTATTCACAGTTTTTCGCGGACATATTCACGGTTTTTTTCACAGACATATTCAAAGTTTTTCAAGGACATATTCACGGTTTTTTTTTTCCCAGGCGTATTCACAGTTTTTCGCGGACATATTCACGTTTTTATTCACAGATATATTCACAGTTTTTCATGGACATATTCACGGTTTTTTTCACCGACATATTCAAAGTTTTTCGCAGACATATTCACGGTTTTTTTCACAGACATATTCATAGTTTTTCATGGACATATTCACGGTTTTTTTCCCAGGTGTATTCAAAGTTTTTCGCGGACATATTCACGGTTTTTTTCCCAGGCGTATTCACAATTTTTCGCAGACATATTCACGGTTTTTTTCCCAGACATGTTCACAGTTTTTCATGGACATATTCACGGTTTTTTCCCCAGGCGTATTCAGAGTGTTTTGCAGACATATTCACGTTTTTTTCCCAGGCGTTTCACATTTTTTCGCGGACATATTCACGGTTTTTTCCCCAGACATATTCACAGTTTTTCGCGGACATATTCACGGTTTTTTTTCACAGACATATTCAAAGTTTTTCATGGGCATATTCACGTTTTTTTTTTCCCCAGGCGTATTCACAGTTTTTCCCAGGCGTATTCACGGTTTCTTTTCGCAGACATATTCACAGTTTTTCATCGACATATTCACGTTTTTTCCCAGGCGTATTCACAGTTTTTCATGGACATATTCACGTTTTTTCCTAGGTGTATTCAAAGCTTTTCACAGACATATTCACGGTTTTTTCCCGAGACATATTCACAGTTTTTCATCGACATATTCATGTTTTTTTCACAGGTGTATTCAGTGTTTCGCGGACATATTCACGTTTTTTTCACAGACATATTCAAAGTTTTTCGTGGACATATTCACGGTTTTTTCCCCAGACATATTCCATGTTTTTCGCGGACATATTCACGGTTTTTTTCACAGACATATTCCATGTTTTTCATGGACATATTCACGGTTTTTTTCACAGACATATTCCATGTTTTTCATGGACATATTCACGGTTTTTTTCACAGACATATTCCATGTTTTTCATGGACATATTCACGGTTTTTTTCCCAGACATGTTCACAGTTTTTCGCGGACATATTCACGTTTTTTTTTCCCAGGCGTATACACAGTTTTTCGCGGACATATTCACGTTTTTTTTTCACAGACATATTCAAAGTTTTTCGCAGACGTATTCACAGTTTTTTATGGACATATTCACGGTTTTTTTCACAGACATATTCCATGTTTTTCATGGACATATTCACGGTTTTTTTCCCAGACATGTTCACAGTGTTTCGCGGACATATTCACGGTTTTTTTCACAGACATATTCCATGTTTTTCATGGACATATTCACGGTTTTTTTCACAGACATATTCCATGTTTTTCATGGACATATTCACGGTTTTTTTCCCAGACATGTTCACAGTTTTTCGCGGACATATTCACGTTTTTTTTTCCCAGGCGTATTCACAGTTTTTCGCGGACATATTCACGTTTTTTTTTCACAGACATATTCAAAGTTTTTCGCAGACGTATTCACAGTTTTTTATGGACATATTCACGGTTTTTTTCACAGACATATTCAAAGTTTTTCGTGGACATATTCACGTTTTTTTTCCCAGGTGTATTCAGTTTTTCGCGGACATATTCACATTTTTTTCCCAGGCGTATTCAAAGTTTTTCGCAGACATATTCACGTTTTTTTCCCCAGGCGTATTCACAGTTTTTCGCGGATATCTTCACGGTTTTTTTCACAGACATATTCACAATTTTTCATGGACATATTCACGTTTTTCTCCCCAGGCGTATTCACAGTTTTTCGCGGACATATTCACGGTTTTTTTTCCCCAGACATATTCACAGTTTTTCATCGACATATTCACATTTTGTCACAGGTGTATTCATTGTTTCGCGGACATATTCACGTTTTTTCCCAGGTGTATTCACAGTTTTTCGCGGACATATTCACGGTTTTTTCCCAGGCGTATTCACAATTTTTCGCAGACATATTTACGGTTTTTTTCCCAGACATGTTCACACTTTTTCATGGACATATTCACGGTTTTTTCCCCAGGCGTATTCACAGTGTTTCGCAGACATATTCACGTTTTTTTGCCAGGCGTTTTACAGTTTTTCTCGGACATATTCACGTTTTTTTTCCCCAGACATATTCACAGTTTTTCGCGGATATATTCACGGTTTTTTTTCAAAGACATATTCAAAGTTTTTCATGGACATATTCACGGTTTTTTTTTTCCCAGGCGTATTCACGGTTTTTTTTCGCAGACATATTCACAGTTTTTCCTGGACATATTCACGTTTTTTCCCAGGCGTATTCACAGTTTTTCATGGACATATTCACGTTTTTTCCTCGGTGTATTCAATGCTTTTCGCAGACATATTCACGGTTTTTTCCCAAGACATATTCACAGTTTTTCATCGACATATTCACGTTTTTTTCACAGGTGTATTCAGTGTTTCGCGGACATATTCACGTTTTTTTCACAGACATATTCAAAGTTTTTCGTGGACATATTCACGTTTTTTTTCCCAGGTGTATTCAGTTTTTCGCGGACATATTCACATTTTTTTCCCAGGCGTATTCAAAGTTTTTCGCAGACATATTCACGTTTTTTTCCCCAGGCGTATTCACAGTTTTTCGCGGATATCTTCACGGTTTTTTTCACAGACATATTCACAATTTTTCATGGACATATTCACGTTTTTCTCCCCAGGCGTATTCACAGTTTTTCGCGGACATATTCACGGTTTTTTTTCCCCAGACATATTCACAGTTTTTCATCGACATATTCACATTTTGTCACAGGTGTATTCATTGTTTCGCGGACATATTCACGTTTTTTCCCAGGTGTATTCACAGTTTTTCGCGGACATATTCACGGTTTTTTCCCAGGCGTATTCACAATTTTTCGCAGACATATTCACGGTTTTTTTCCCAGACATGTTCACAGTTTTTCATGGACATATTCACGTTTTTTTGCCAGGCGTTTTACAGTTTTTCTCGGACATATTCACGTTTTTTCCCAGGCGTATTCACAGTTTTTCATGGACATATTCACGTTTTTTCCTCGGTGTATTCAAAGCAAAGCTATCCCCGGTTTTGAGCGGCAAGAGGTCTCCTTCGGGGCTCCCTGCTGACATTCTCAAAGTTAAGTTCCGGTTGTTATTTGTCCCGTTTTAACTGTTTAATTTTCTCACCTACATGTTAATGTGTGTTCCTAGTTCGGTTTTGTTTCAAAAATCGTGCTATTTTGTGAGTATTTATGTCGACGTTCTCACCTGGTGTTTGAGGCCTAGTCCTAGGCTTGAGGCCTACCGGTTCCACTTGGTGTTCGATCGTTTTTTTTTTTTGTTTGTTTGTTTTTTCTCCCCATTACCTTCAATTTCTATCCTCCCCATTACCTTCAATTTTCATCCTCCCCACTTTCCAAACATCCCCCATTCTCCCAACTAATCTCTTTCTTATCTCAAAAAAAAAAAAAATAAAAAATAAAAATAAAAAACCCAACAACAACAACAACAACAACCTTCTCCCGATTCTGCTACTTCTTCCTCTTAACTTCCTCCTCGTCTTCCTCGATTTCTTTTTTTTTTTTTTTACACTTCCATGACCTAATCTGTTGAACTCTCTCATACATTAATATTAACAACAAAAACGATCTTATAATGCTTCATCTTCCTCTCTCACACATGTGGTACTCTTTACTGTTTCACAATGCACTACTCTTCTGCTATTTTAACAGACTGCTCTCATTTCGACCTCTCCTTCATTCCTTGCCTAAAAAATCCAACTATTACAGCGCTTCTTCTCTCCATGCTCTGAATTCGCCTTCATTGCATCCATCAAGAATTGTGTTAAATCGCATCTCTGACCTAAAACTTTTAAAAACCACAGTTTGCCATGGATGCTCGCTTTCCATCAACCATTCTTTTGTGGCAACTTCAGTGCCAACTCACCGCCCTCCCCGCTCACTCTCACTCTCAAAGGAACCATCCCACTCTTCTCCCTCCAAGCCTCCATCTCAGCTCTTTCAAAAATTCCCCCCTCACCTTTCTCCCACCTTTCATCCCCCTCACTCTTCCTTCTCTAAGTTGCCCCCCTCTCATCCACCAACCTGCCTCCCTCCACTGCCCTCTCACCTCCATCTCTTCACTCCACCTCCTCAAATCCTCAACTGCCATCTTCCTTGTCTCTTGTCCCCCCTCTCTCACAGCACCACAGAGCCTTTTCTCCTCCTCATTCGGCCCCCTCCCCTCGCTATTCTGCAATACCCCACACTCCTTCAGCAACCCTCCTTACCTCCCCCTCGTCCCTCGTCCGACCCTCCCCGCCCCCTCCACCTCCTGCACCAAAAGCCTCCTCCCCTACCTCTTCATTAAAAGTGTGGACCTCAAATATCCGGGGCCTTCGCTCAAACCTTTCAGATCTTTCCATGCAGGTTGCCACTGACAAACCAGACATTATCTGCCTAACAGAAACTTTCCTCTCCCAAGACGTGTCTGACTCCCAAGTATCTCTCCCTGGTTACTCCCTCTTACGGTATGACAGACCTGAGCCTCGTCCTGGTGGAGGTGTTGCTCTCTTCATCAAAGACTCTATTCCTCACTCTCCCTGCACTGCTCTCACTCCCCCACACCCCCAGGAATACCTCTGGCTTCGGCTTCCCCTCCACTCCCACCTCATGTTTATATGTGTACTGTACCGTCCACCGAACAGTGATGACTCCATCTACACCTCACTCTCCGAAAACATGGACCATCTTCTGTCTTCTCATCCAAACTCTCTCTTCCTCTTATGTGGCGACTTCAATTGTCATCACGCCAGTTGGCTAGGTGTGGGTACCTCTCTCACCTGCCATGGGACATCAGCAAAAGCTTTCTGTGACTCATTGGGACTGACTCAATCGGTCAACTTCCCGACCCGGATCTCAACCAATGGTACTCCATCTCTTCTGGATCTGATTTTGACAAATTTCCCTGACAATATCTGCTGCTCTTCCTTCGCTCCAATTGGTTCTTCTGACCACGTCCTTATTAAAGTGGACATCTCTCTGGCTGTTATCAGAGAACCACCTCACCGCCGTCGAGTCTGGCATTTCACTCAAGCCGACTGGCAGGGTCTCCGAGCAGCCATCAAACTTACAGACTGGTCTCCTATCACTACTTTCTCAAACATCAACTCATCCTGGGAATTCTTTCAAAGAAACTTGCTCTCCCTCATGCACAGATTTATCCCCTCTCGTGTTCAGTTGTCTTACCCTTCCTCCCGCCCTTGGTTTACTGAAGCTTGTGGCGAGGCAGTTGTCCTGAAACAACTTGCCTTTGCCTCATGGAAAGCAAACCCAACTGAGGGCAATCTCAGTTCTTTCCACAAAGCTCGGAACAAGTGTGTAGCTACCCTCAGGAGAGCCAGAAAACAACATCTTTCTCATCTCAAGTCTGAACTCTCAAACCTCTCTCCCTCCTCAAAATCCTGGTGGCGTTTAATCAAATCTGTTTCTGGTGTATGTTCCCCCTCCATCCCCTCCCTTACCTCAAATGGCCGCACTGCTGATTCCACACGTGATAAAGCTGAATGTCTAAACTCGGTGTTTGCAGCTAAATCTTGTGTCCTAAACCCATCACTATCTCTACCCACTTTACCCAGTCGCACCCAACTGTCCCTGGACTCTGTATCCTTTTCTCCTGACAAGGTGGAGAGCTTGCTTTCAAACCTCGAGTCAGATTCTGCAACCGGTCCAGACGGCATCAGCCCACGTGTCCTCAAAGCCTGCTCTTCTGCTCTTGCTCACCCTCTCTCTGTTCTATTCACCCTCTCATTTTCCCAAGGTCATCTGCCATCTGCTTGGAAATCTGCTAACATCACTGCCCTGCATAAAAAAGGTGCAAAAACAGATCCCTGTAACTATAGACCAATCAGCCTTCTCCCAATCATCAGCAAGGTTATGGAATCCATCATCGCTTCAGACATGAAATCCTTCCTCTTCTCCAATGGCTTGATTTCCAATCATCAATTTGGTTTCAGACCAGGTCACTCTACCCTAGATATGCTGCTACTGCTCTCCCATCAATGGATGGAGGTCCTCAATGCCAGACAGGAAATCCGAGCCGTATCCCTGGACATATCACGTGCTTTTGACACAGTCTGGCACCCTGCCCTACTCACCAAACTCTCTTCCCATGGTATTCAAGGTCATCTCCACTCATGGCTCGCAGACTTCCTCTCCTGTCGCAGTCAACGTGTGGCCCTAAATGGAGTTCTTTCATCCCCTCTTCCTGTGCAGGCTGGAGTTCCTCAAGGTAGCGTTCTGGGCCCTGTTCTTTTTCTGGTTTTCATCAATGATCTCTCGGACTCTCTGGAAAATCCTCTATTTCTCTTTGCCGATGACTCAACCCTCTGCCGTACCATCTGTCATCCCTCAGACCGGCAAGCAGCAGCTTCTTCGCTCACTGCAGATCTGGATAAAATCACAAACTGGTCCAACACGTGGAACATGTCTTTCAATCCAGACAAATCTCACACTCTCACTATGTCTCTTCGAAAGGACCGTTTCCACAAGCCCCGGATCCACTTTCTCAACAATCCTCTGGAAGAAGTCTTTTCTTTCAAGCTTCTGGGTCTCACTATCTGCCATGACCTTTCCTGGGAAAGTCACATTTCCAACCTTGCCTCAAAAGCCAGTCGCCGACTGGGAATCCTCCGTCGTGCAAAGTCCTTCCTCGGCCCTCTTGAGCTCCTGACCACTTACAAAGCTTTTGTCCGTAGCCTGATGGAGTACTGCTCTCCCCTCTGGGCTGGTGCTCCTGCCTCCCACCTTTCTCGACTTCACGCTGTCGAAACCAGGGCTTTTAAGATCATTGGCATCTCCCGCAATGAAGCTGAGTCTTTGGGCCTCTCACTCAATCACCGCAGGTTGGTCGGTGGTCTTTTTGTCTTCTACCGACTCCTCTCCAGCCTTGCCCCCCCTGCTCTCTCTGCGATTTGTCCCAACCACATTTCCACAGGGCGCTCAAGGTCCGCCAACAACCCCCTTCTGGTAAAACTACCAAAATCACGAATCACTGCTCATCTTCACTCTTTCATTCCTCTTTTTTCCCGCCTTTGGAATAAACTTCCTCACTCTATTCTTTCCCATTCTTCCCTTCAGGCTTTCAAAACAGCTGTTCACCACCACCTCTTATCTTCCCCCATCCAAATCCTCGATCTTTTCTACCCCCGATAATCCACCCAAGCCCACTTCCTTCAATTCTCCTGCTTTCCTTCCTGAAAGTCCCTTTAATGTCCATCTTCCCCTCGCCATGTTCCCCGTCCCATCCCCATCCCTCTCCCTTCCACAGTTCACCTGTGTCTGTTCCCCAATGTTTTGTCCCTTCCACTCCCGCCCCTCTTGTCTCATGCCTCCTTGCTGTGAGTTGTGTGTTAGCTCTCATACGAGCCTCGACCAAGGTATAAAAAAAAAAAAAAAAAAAAAAAAAAAAAAAAAGCTTTTCGCAGACATATTCACGGTTTTTTCCCAAGACATATTCACAGTTTTTCATCGACATATTCACGTTTTTTTCACAGGTGTATTCAGTGTTTCGCGGACATATTCACGTTTTTTCACAGACATATTCAAAGTTTTTCGTGGACATATTCACGGTTTTTTTCACAGACATATTCCATGTTTTTCCTGGACATATTCACGGTTTTTCCCCAGGCGTATTCACAGTTTTTCGCGGACATATTCACGTTTTTTTTCCCAGGTGTATTCACAGTTTTTCCAGGCGTATAAACAGTTTTTCCTGGACATATTCATGGTTTTTTTCCCAGACATGTTCACAGTTTTTCATGGACATATTCACAGTTTTTCCCCAGGCGTATTCACAGTTTTTCGCGGACATATTCACGGTTTTTTTCACAGACATATTCAAAGTTTTTCGTGGATGTATTCACGGTTTTTTTTCACAGACATATTCCATGTTTTTCATGGATATATTCACGTTTTTTTTTCGCAGACATATTCACGGTTTTTTTCCCAGACATGTTCACAGTTTTTCATGGACATATTCACGGTTTTTTCCCCAGGCGTATTCACAGTGTTTCGCAGACATATTCACGTTTTTTTCCCAGGCGTATTCACAGTTTTTCGCGGACATATTCACGGTTTTTTTTTTTTCACAGACATATTCACAATTTTTCATGGACATATTCACGTTTTTTTCCCAGGTGTATTCAAAGTTTTTCGCAGACATATTCACAATTTTTCATGGACATATTCACGGTTTTTTTCACAGACATATTCAAAGTTTTTCATGGACATATTCACGGTTTTTTTTCTCAGGCGTATTCACGGTTTT
>NC_140972.1:1841827-1854327 GCF_056783735.1 Eptatretus burgeri
AAAGCCTGGACTTGAATCCAACAGAGAATCTGTGGAAAGACTTGAAGATTGCTCTTCACCGAAGCTCCCCATATAACTTGACAGAGCTTGAGCAAATCTGCAAGGAAGGACGGGAGAAAATATCCAAACCCAGATGTGCAAAGCTGGTACAGACATTCCTAAGAAGACTCGACGTTTTAATCGCTGCCAAAAGCGCTTCAACAAGGTATTGACTCAGGGGGTTGAATGCAGCCTGGGTTTGGCTTCGTGGTTAGGATGCTGGCTTGGGATCTTCGGATGCTGAGTTTGAGCCCTGTTGGCCAATGATTTAACACCAGGTGGGGGTTGACTCAGCCTGTCATCCTTCCGAGGTTGGTGAAATGAGTACCCATGTACTGGTAGGGAGGCACAGCATCAGCGGCATCCAATGAATTATAGCTACCTAGCAACCTTTCTGCCATACGCAACAACAGAACAGGGAGTTTAATACTTATTGACAGCAGACATTTCATCTTTTCATCGACTATAAATGGATGAGTTGTGTGTGTGTGTTTGTCCGAGTGAGGCATACTATACTTTTTGTGTCGATTAATTACGTACCTCAATTCATTAATTACGCACTATTGGAATGTACCTTTTGACCCTTTAGACTGCTGAGACCTCTTCGACCTGTGAATACGCTTTCAGGTCCCTAAAGACCCTGAAGACCCAGATGACCCAAAAGACTCTGAGGACCCAAAATTCCCTGAGGGCCCAAAAGACCCAAAAGACCCTGAGGGCCCAAAAGTCCCAAAAAGTTCCCAAGGACTCAAAAGTCCCAAAAGTTCCCAAGGACTCAAAAGTTCCAAAAGATCCCGATGACCCAAAAGTCCCAAAAAGTTCCTGAGGACCCAAAAGTACCTAGATACAATAAGGGAACTAGAAAATGGAGCATCATACAAATATCTCAGAGCAGAAGAGGGCCACCAAATGCGCAAAACAATTGCCAAGAAATATCTGCGTAGAACGAGGACGATTCTGAAAAGATATCTCACCACAAGAAACAAAATCAAAGCCATAGACCAACTAGGAATATCAGTATTCCAATACAGCTGCAGAATAATAAACTGGCCACAAATAGAAATCAACAAACCAGATATCAAAACAAGGAAACTCCTCACCGTCCACAATACTCCAGCGGAAATGTGAAAAAGCATGTTGTGGCGTCATTATGAAGTTTTTTGGTCGATTCATCATCTCTGAGCTATCCCGAATCAGAATCAGCCGGGTGCCAAACTCACACCCTTGAGAAAAAAATTTGGAGGCGAAAAACAAAATGGCCACCACTGACTTTCGATAAATTCTGTTTTGGGCTATATCTTCACTTCTAATGCACTTACAAACACAATTTTGGTGTCTACTACTATATTTTCATGGTCAACGAATCCGATAATGATAAAATTGAAGGTGCATATACAAGACCTGTCTCATATTTTCAAGATGGCCACCATTTTAATATGAAAAATGGCTATTTTGCAGTTCCACTGATCACTTCGAGTAAGAAATTGAATTTGATGAACCCTCAAATATTAATACTACTCACAATAATAGTCAATGATGGCTGCAGTAACTTACTCGCAATGATCAATGAATTGATGATTATATTGGAATACGATTTTTACACATATATATCCGGATACATGTGGATAGTTGACTATGACTTTGGGTTATGTCTTAAAGTAAGTATGTACATGAATATGATTTTGAAATTACCTTTTACTTTTAGGCAAACAAATATTAACTTTGTTAAGGATGCAATGTTCTTCATTATGTTCAATCTTCGTCATAGTCATCGTGATTAGCAGCTACTAACCTTGTCTGTTCGTTACAACAGTCTGATCCAGCATTACAACTGCAAAACATCGAACATGACATCTCTGCTGCCACACAACCACACCTCTCGGTGGTACATGGCCGGCTGGTGGAGCATCCACACTTGATCAGCTGCAGAATGGTAACTGGTGCAGCAGACACATCAGGATGAAGTGTGGCTGGACACGTCGCACCGTCCTCACCTTCTTGCCATCCATACTTGATGGGATCAAAATTCGGAGGGTCTGACTGAGTGGCCGATTTCCATATAATGACTTGATGATGAGCGCGATGTTCATGTTGAACTAGGCATCATGCGATGGGGGCAATGACTTCAATTTCGGAGCAGAGGTAATCATGGAGTTGGCCATCTTAGACTTCCACAACTGATACCGGTGTGTGGACATATCACATTCGACTTTGGAACCATACCAGGCAGCAATGAAGGTAGTTTCCTCAGATATCATCTTTTCCTCGTCAACTTCCAGCTGACCAAGTAAGGTGGGATGATGTGTCTGCCCATTAGTACCTTCAGCCCTGTGGCCTTTCCAATGCCAAACAAATACGACACAGTATCGCATCCGGTCAGAGCATGTACAGCAGGCAGATATTTGGTGATGCTTTTGTGTTTCAGTGCTGTTTGGCGAATGTCTACGTTCGCCCTCCCAGCACACGGACTCTGCATGGTGACATCCACAGTCATCTTTTCCTCGAGGTAGAAATGAATCAACAGGACAAAGACATCTGTATCGTCGCAGACCACTTTGATGTGTGAGTCACCAGACACCTGACACAATTCTAACTAAGTGATGGATGATGATGACATCTGCTTCTTCATGGTGTGTTTTCACATCCTGTCTCTGGAGAGTGGAATTGTTCCATACTTGTACTGGTGTAGGATCTTTTCCGGTGATCACCAGTTTGGTCTGGTTGTCCACAATGTGGGTCATCAGATACTGACAGATCAAATCGATCAGTTGTACTTTGTTGTAGGCTACATTTAGGACCACTTTTTGCGCTGGAAGTGTTGTGTGTAAGTTGAGTTGATGTTTTCGACTTGAATCATGACCTGCGTGACTGGATCTCGACATTTATTTCGTGCTGATTTTGATGTACCTGTCGAAAATCAGGTATACGTCACAACACTCCAGGTGGTATTTGATGGTTCCCATGAAGTTGATCACAAAATCCTCAACTGTACCATTTGTGGGCCAATGTACAGTCCATAACATGGCGCATCCATCGATGATGACAGCATCTGGAACACCTTGAATTTGACTTGATTGCTCAACTTGGAGTTTCGTCTTCAGGATTGCTTTCGACTGAGCCCACATCGCCCCGCTCTCATCAAACAAGGAGGCTGGGACAGGGGACAGTTCGAAAGAGAGGACATCCTTGATATCAATATCCCTGTATTGTTGGAGACATATGACTCGGGTGTAGATCAATTCGGTATCATATACTGACCTTCCATCCAGCTTGATGCTCGTTTTAGTCAAAATCATCAGGGTCACTTTCTTGGTTAGTGTCTTGTTGAAGCTCGTTGGCCATCCAGATTCAAATTCCGCCATCTGTTGTCATCCAATCTTGAGAGAATCATCAACGTTTACCTTGTCTGTCGCATGAAACATTGTAGTAGACACCAAAATTTTGTGTGTAAGTGCATTAGAAGTGAAGATTTAGCCCAAAACAGAATTTATCGAAAGTCGGTGGTGGCCATTTTGTTTTTCGCCTCTAAAAAAAATTCCTCAAGGGTGCGAGTCTGGCACCCGGCTGATTCTTATTCAGGATAGCTCAGAGATGATGAATCAACCAAAAAACTTCATAATGACGCTAAAGCACGCTTTGCCCTGAAATGGCTGTTTGGCATCTAGACTAAACTGGGAGAACGACAAAAGAGCAGGAAGATATGAAAAAAACGAGGTCACTCTTCGACGTAACCTGATATGCCTCCGCCAACATTATTACAAAATTATACACTATTGTACGAAGTTTGATTTAAATCCCTGAACCCAGATTTTACACATTAAATAATTGTACCTGCCAGACTATGGGTACGATCAGGCTGAAATTTAAAACATATTGTTATGTTTGTGTGGTAGATGGAGGAATTTCATAGTAAAGGAAGGATTGTATGCCTGGTGATGGCTTAATGGTTAGGGTGATGGGCATGGGATCCTAGGATCCTGAGTTCAAATCCCCCTCGGCTGTTGAATTAATACCAGGTGGGGTTGACTCTGCCTGTCATCCTTCCGAGGTCGGCAAAATGAATGCCAGCTTGCTGGTATTCGATGTCGGAGTGGTGACCCATCCAGGATTGTGCCCAATAGCCAAGGAGACTGCTAAGGCAGCACCAACGCACTGCACAGAGTATGGATGGATGGAAGGATTGTACAGAGAAGTATGGGCCATGGATGAGCAGGAGACATCTTGATGTAATTAAAGTAGGGAAAACTGTCAGCTTAAGTTGTTACATGTTACTGCACTGTCGGGGGGGGGGGGTGCTGTATTAATTTGGCAGGGATTAAGACCAATTTCTCCCAGAATGTGATTGCCCCCTGCGACCTTTTCCTATGTTTTTGCATTTACAAAAGACCGGTAATAAAAAGTATCACGTCCTTAAAACAACAAAAACAACCAAGCCAAACCTTTCACCCCACCTCCAGGAATGACAACAGGCAAACCACGCCCCTGGGGTGGATGATGGATGGGCGTGACGTGAGAAGGCGGAGAAGCGAGTGAGGAGATGGCGGTTGGAAGAGAAGGGCATGACGCTTGCTTCTCTTCAACACGGTGAAGAAGGCTGCACGATTCTCGTGTTTGTTTGCATGAATTTGCACGCGTGATGGAGCAAGACGCTAGCCATTGACTGTTCACAGCTGATTCCTGTGAGTCCGTGCCTCGGAGCCTCATGTTGTGCCCTCGGGAAAGAAGGCGGCACCATTTTGCAGAGGAGCGGCGTCGGCAAGTGCAATCGTGAAAAGCTGCTGCACGGCGGTTTCTGAGCCCAAGTGTTGAATATCACCGCCCAAATTTCCTCCTGTACATTTCACGCCCAGAGAGCGGCTCGGCGCCATTTCGGGTGTGGCTTTCCGCACAGGAAGACGCGGGTTTGATCGTCAAGCTCGAAAAAAAAAATCACTTCTGGACCCGAAGCTAAGTGCCAGAATATAGGAGGGATTTTTCTTTTGTTTTATCTTTTCCCCTTGTCCATTTTTGTAACTGTGCGTGGAGGCGCCTCGACTTTAGGGTTTAAGTTACCTCACGATTTATCATGTTTGGTATATTTTCATTATGAATATTTGATTTATGTCCATTAAACTCATTTTTATTAAAGAATGCTTGTGTTTGTCTATTTGTTGTGGGTTCGAGTATAAACCCTTATCCTCTGTCCTGGTGAACACGTCTGGTACGTGCTTCATTGCCCCTCTCGTCCCGCGTGCACTATAATCCCCAAGGATCACATGTTCACCTCTAAAGTAGAACCATTTGGCTATCCATCCAGGTTGGTCTTAACCCCCATGGACACGACAATATATTCCCCATAATCATAATTGTTGATGTTTCACGTCGATTGATGAAGCGCTTCAAGAGAAATAATTTATAAAATAATTTCATTCAATCCAATATGGCTGCCAGACGATGTGACCTATTAATTATTCATGAACACCCTCGTATCCCCATGGCTTGAGGAACATGTAGATGAAGTTTCCCCTCGATCTGTTCAGCCATTTCGGAGAAGACTTTTGAAAGTTTTTATGTGAAAAACAACATGGCTGCCAAAAGACGTGACCGATGACGTCATTGATATTTTTCCCCCCACATACAATTCAGCCTTTGATGAACCTCCAAATTATTCATACTGATTGGAAAAAGCGTTCACTGTATGCAATTATGACATCATAATGAAGCCACAAATTATATCAAAAGAATCACACTTGTTTCGCATGGGGAGTATTTGACATGTGCCAAGTTTCAATTTTTTCCAGAGAGCAATTTCAGAGATAGAGGTCCAAAGTTTTTCCTTTTTTTAACAAGGCTGCCACAACACGTGACCTATGATGTCATAATTATCATAAAAACATTCTATGCAAGTAGTCGCACCAAGTATGAAAATGTTGTGTCAATCGGTTAGGTGGTTACAGAGAAAAGAGAAAAATGAGCATGGCATGGACTACGTATGTACGGATGTATGGACAACCCAAAAACATAATGCCTCCCTGTGACTGTCAGCGGAGGCATAAAAAGAGGTGTACAGATTGGGCATAGACAATGAAGGTTCATTATAATGGTTAAAAGGAGGTCAGCTCAACATGGATGGAGAACGAATCATTATAAATGTCCAAAACCAAGGACACTACACCAATGGCTTTAAGAAAATGGCAGGAATCAGTCAATCGCACAGGTGTAGGTTTTGCAAGGTAGAAACAGGAAGCACGAGCCACCTCTTATCGGGATGTAAAAAAACAACTCATGTCAGAGCAGATGTATACACAGAGGCACAACAAAGTGTGTCGAGTAATTCACTGGCACATCTACAAAAACTTCAATATCATAGTCCCAGAAAACCCATGGAAACATGAACCAAAGGCAATAATTGAGAACAAGAAAGTAACATTCACATACAACCTGATGATCCCATCGAGCGTGAACATAGAAAACAAAGCATTGCAATCAGATATAGCACTTAGGTGCAAAAAGGAAAATAAGGCATTGCTAATTAAAGTATGAGTTCCCAGCGATTTTGGCCGAAACAACGCAGAAATCAAGAAAATGTCAAAAAAATCAAAAAGAAGTGAAAATATCCTGGAATCTGAAGAGCATGAAACTAGTAGTAATGATTATTGGAGCAACGGGAATGATGAAGAAGAACCTTACAGATATATTAAAAACCATCCTTGGGAATATCACGACAAACAAACTACAGTTGGAAGCTGTCTGGGGCATAGTGACGATTCTGAACAGAGACTTCGGGACAAAACTTTGAGAACAAGAAAACTTCACGGCTTGGTCCATGAATCGTGACCGCCCCCCCCCCCCACTCAACTTTCACTCCCCTTCCCAAAATGGTGGTGGAAACTTCCAGAACTGGGAGGACTCTGTTCTGCCTTGTGGAACCCGCATATGGAGAAAACAACCAAGACACACACAGTAAGGGAGTCAGCATATGTATAAATGATCAGAGGTAGAGAAAAGGGTAAATTAGTCACTTACTCCTCCCTGTGGGGACGAGAGTTATTTATTAATTCGCAAAAAATTTTTTAGCAGCGTCTTGTGTAGCGAACGCTGCTCATAGAGAGCTCGACATTGTTCTTCTTCTTGTTGTTCTTGTTCTTGTTCTTGTTCTTCTTCTTCTTCTTCTTCTTCTTCTTCTTCTTCTTGTGAAGACAAAACCTTAATCTCTCAGACTCGGCTCTTGTATATACAAGATCCGGATCTCCTTAAATACTGAGCACATGTACACATCCTCACAAAGACGGTGCCTTTTGAGAGAGTCTATCATGAACTATTAAATATATTCGAACATTTGCTTTAAAGTTTCAAAAAGTTCACATTACTATTTAAAGATTATTCCATTTATCGTATTGTAATTTCGTAAATACATTATTTATTTCGTAAATATACGATATATCGTAAATACGTAAATACATTATGACGCGTTTCGCTATTGGCTTAATCAAGGCACGTGACGAAATATCGGAAGTTGTTGTTGTTGTTGTTGTTTTTTAATATTTACTTTTTTAATTTTTTTTTAGCCATATAAATCTTTAGGACGCTGCTCGTGGACACATTTGTCTTTGTTTTGATAAGTATGTTGATCGCTTCTGTTCTGTCCGCTAACCTTTAATCGCCTACAGGTCACAATTTTAAACCTATCTTCACAAAACTTCACCAAATGGTCCGACAAAATACTATTTATTTTTGAGGTCAAAAGGTCAAAAGGTCATCATAGGCCAAAGGTCAATAACCTTCTCTAATCTCTAATATCCTCAATTTCCATCCGGTTGACTTGAAATTTGAAGAGGATTTGCATATCAGAATTCAACCACCAATTCTTTTTAGGCCAAAAACTGTGTGTGTGTGTGTGTGTGTGTGTGTGTGTGTGTGTGTGTGTGTGTGTGTGTGTGTGTGTGTGTGTGTGTGTGTGTGTGTGTGTGTGTGTGTGTGTGTGTGTGTGTACATTTATGAGGCGTCACGAGGAGGAGTGATGTAAGGGCCACATCGGCTATTTTGGAGTTAATGCCATATAGCACTATTTTAACCCTTACCCTATCATCCGAGCCTATCATTATCATATCATTAAAAAATGTCGCTTACATCACTCCTCCTCGCCGGGCCTCATATATATATATATATATATATATATATATATATATATATATATATATATATATATATATATATATATATATACATACATACACATACATACATATATCAGTATATCTCAAAAAGTTGTGGCCGAGTTATGACAAAATTAGGTTGACGGGTTGGTTCAGTGACAAGAACAAGCGTATTAGATTGTGGTTCAGATCCAGCCCATAAATGGGATGCAAAACGTAAAGTGTTCAGCCTGGCGGAGGTATATGCTCCACCGAGTGCTGTTATACTTTGTTCTGTTTTGCCAAAATGTCCTCTGCGAGCTCTATTTTAAGCTAAAAAATAAAATGATGAAAAGTTACCTCCATGCCCAGTGGAACTTGAAGATTTACTCGTGAGGCTGTCAATGTTTTCCAACGATTCATCAACGATCGTGTGTAGCCAAATCAATATGTTGGTGGACACTGTGTGCATAAGTCCAAACCTGCATTCAAGAGCACACACATGCACATGCACTAAGCATCGGTGAACCAGTTGTATTAATGTGCTCGTACACGTGAGTGATTTGACTGCGTGAATCCCAGGTGATGTTCGTCATGTTGCTGGGGTCTTGCCCAAGGGTTGCGTCAAGCTCGCCTCAGAATATAGTTTGTATACGTCACGTGAGCTTCCACAACAAATAACTGCTTTCGCCTGAATATTGTCTCATAAATCACTATTTTGTCGGGGATGTTGCACTCATTGAGCAAAATTCTGACAATTTATCAAAGCCGTTGATGTCATATCCATGTTTGACTGGCACTCGAGTCAACACGAGCCCTCGGTTTCATAGAGGTGTTCACTTGTCATCCATGGGGAAAAGGAAAAGCAGATTACATCTATTTTAAAATTTAATTCCAAACAATCTGCGATTGCTTTACAACTTTGCAAGGAAGCTGCCTGCTGTTTGAACAAGTGTGATCATATTGTTGGAGATCGTGCACGCAGTGTTAAATCAGTCCGGAATAGTAATCACCACCTGGGATTCACACAGGTGAGTCACCCTCAGTGTACAGCTGCTTGACGACCTTGCAAAATCTCATTAAATGTGAAAACATTAAATTTACAGATGCATCATTCATTCAACAGCCATTTCACAACATTAGATCATCTCATGAAATATGTAGCAACCGGTCTGTATGCAATTAAATAACTTCCTGTAGATTGCAAAATATATTACTGCACAATGTGGAGGAAATTATTTGATTAAAAACCAATTATTTGATGACCTACATTACCCTAAAGGGGCTGGCAGGATGGCCTGAAGGTAGGCACACTCACCTCGAAGCTGTGCAGCCTGAGTTTGAATCCCGACACATATATAAACTGTCATCCTGGTGTTTCACAAGCTGGCTGGTTCATCAATGTGTGTGCCACGGCATTTGTTGGCGGACGTTAAAGATCCCACAGCGTCCTTCACGAAGAGTAGGTGAGCTATCGTCGGCACCCTGGACAAATTACAAATTCCTGCCCGAACTTCCGATGTCGGAGCGAAGACCCTTCTCGGAGTGTAACCCTCCCTACCTAAGGAAACTGCTTCGGCAGAACAGACGCTCTGTACAGAAAGACCATCCCTGGTACATTACATGATTTCATATGTGATGATTACTGGACTGGAGTATTCTATGAAACTGAATATTGAAAGTAGCCAATGATCTTTGAGCTGGGTTTGGACGAATAATAGGTGTTCCGAGAGCGAGAGGCCAAAGACATGGCCACGACCTCAGCTTAAATGAATAAAGTGATTGCAGTTCAATAAAAGAGCCTGACCGGGTTTCTCTGAGCACACCAGCTGTGTTCGTACGTGTTGCGAGCGTGAGTAAACTCACAACACTACAATTACTTTTAAAATATACAAGAATCACAACTACAAACTTGCCTCGCAAAATAATTTCAACATTATCGCACGTCTCATTTTGGTATAACTTGAAATGAAGAATGGAGTCGGACATGATAATGAATTGCTCCTGACAGTCCATGAGCAAGTAGGGGTGAGCAGTACCACCTGGTAGGACCAAACTTCATCATATATTTTACTGGCAAATACCACCCGTCACTTCGCTGTTGGGAAAACCAAGATAGGGGTGGGGAGGAAAGATGGAGGGGGGGGAGATGGGTTGGAGTGAGGGGGAGGGAGAGAAAGAGAGAAGGAGGAAGGAGAAGAGAGGGGGGATGGGAGATATCAAAGATTATGTTATGCTTTATGACCCCACACACACACACACACACACACACACACACACACACACACACACACACACACACACACACACACACACACACACACACACACACACACACACACACACACACACACACACACACACGAATATACACACACAAATATACACACACACGAATATACACACACAGGAATATACACACACACGAATATACACACACACGAATATACACTCACACGAATATACACTCACAAATATACACACACACAAATATACACACACACGAATATACACACACACAAATATACACACACACAAATATACACACACACGAATATACACACACGAATATACACACACACGAATATACACTCACACGAATATACACTCACAAATATACACACACGAATATACACACACGAATATACACACACACGAATATACACACACACGAATATACACACACAAATATACACACACGAATATACACACACAAATATACACACACGAATATACACACACAAATATACACACACACGAATATACACACACAAATATACACACACGAATATACACACACGAATATACACACACGAATATACACACACACGAATATACACACACACGAATATACACACACACGAATATACACTCACACGAATATACACTCACAAATATACACACACGAATATACACACACGAATATACACACACACGAATATACACACACACGAATATACACACACAAATATACACACACACGAATATACACACACGAATATACACACACACACGAATATACACTCACACGAATATACACTCACAAATATACACACACGAATATACACACACGAATATACACACACACGAATATACACACACACGAATATACACACACAAATATACAAACACGAATATACACACACAAATATACACACACGAATATACACACACAAATATACACACACACGAATATACACACACAAATATACACACACGAATATACACACACGAATATACACACACAAATATACACACACACGAATATACACACACGAATATACACACACACGAATATACACACACACGAATATACACACACACGAATATACACTGTTCAGTTTTATGGTTTTGGTGTCATGGAGGAGACCCACACACGCACACACACTCCATAGTATATGTGCCATACACGTCATCGTCGTGTCATAGTCAGCGTGCTTCTTCAGTTGAATTTAATGTTCCTGGCTGCAAACATCCTGACTGTTGATCAGCGGGACAGAGTCGATGTGCTCACGTGACAGGCGACACCTGTTGCTGGCATATCGTGCAGCAAGCGCTGTGATGGGACTCGATCTGTGCACTGATGCCTCATCAAGTTAGTGGGTTCGATTAAGTTATATTAATGAGCCTAATATGGTCACAAATAAACGATTCGCAGTATGTTGTCCTGATGAGGCCACAACAAGGGCGAAATCTAGATCGACATCTCTGCTTTTGTCTATTTGTGACCAGAGGCTTTAATCTCAGTCTGCAATGGCTTGAGGACCATATGGATATCTCCGAGTTTGGAAGTGATGTGTTGCTGAAATTTTTGCACATGACATCATCGTCGTGTCATAGTCGTGTCATCTTTGAATGTATATATATATATATATATATATATATATATATATATATATATATATATATATATATATATATATATCCAAATATATTTTAAATATATAAAGTAGGAGTTTATGTTTGTTTGTCCTCTTATAACTCGAAAACTACGCATCACAGAGCAAAACTAAAGGCATATTCGAATCAGCACGTCTCACAGGTACGACATCACACCTTAGATGTTTAAAAATCCAGAAAAAAAAATCGTCTATTCCCCCCCCCCCCCCCCCCGTTTCAATTTCTCTGCCGCGATTGATTGATTTTCCGCATCGCTACATTTTTATTCACAACCTGAACAAAATAAGACAAAGACAGACTAGTGGATGGACAGACCAGTGAACGTTTACAAAGTCTATGATCAAAATTTGACTTTCTAATTTTAGATGCCCTGAAAAAGGAAGAGCTCCATTGGTCCCAAGGCAGCTGCAGCTAAGCGAAAACACAATAAGAGACAACAGGAGAGGG
>NC_140972.1:1859327-1889327 GCF_056783735.1 Eptatretus burgeri
TCGCTATTGTCTCGAGTCACTCTACTGCATTAAATTTTTCATTTATTTATATTTTCATTTATTTATGTTGTCCGACAAATCTGTGATTTTTTTTCCAGTGTAGCAGTTTCAATGCCCATCAGAAAACAAATACATAAATGTGATATTTCTACGTCACTGTCACCTTTCAGCTTTCTACGTCACCTGGAAGGTAACAATCTTTAATAATATGTATGTATATATATATATATATATATATATATATATATATATATATATATATATATATATATATATATATATATACATATATATTAGGTGAGAGATAATTGGTTATTCCCTCCATTCACAGGTGAGAGATGTGGGTGGGTCTGCATTGTGTGTGTGTGTGTGTGTGTGTGTATATATATATATACACACACATGGGTGGGTGGGTCTGCAGTGTGTGTGTGCGTGTTTATATATATATATATATATATATATATATATATATATATATATATATATATATATATATATATATATATATACATATATATATACATATACATATATATACATATATATATATATATATATATATATATATATATATATATATATACACACACACATACACACACACATACACACACACAATGCAGACCCACCCACATCTCTCACCTGTGAATGGAGGGAATAACCAATTATCTCTCACCTAATCAATTAAATCTATTGATGTGGAACTGCGACCGGGGTTGTGGATTCGCCGTTTGGAGAAGTTCTGGATTGAAAGGATCGAAACCTCGATGATAAACGGTGTCCAGCTGATGATCCGGGCAGTTGGGAAATCAGTAAGTTGTTTATCATTTGAGGTTATAACTTGAAATAAAATAGCTTTTGAAAATACTTACCAGGACATAATATATTTGTGTGTGTGTGTGTGTGTGTGTGTGTGTGTGTGTGTGTGTGTGTGTGTGTGTGTGTGTGTGTGTGTGTGTGTGTGTGTGTGTGTGTGTGTGTGTGTGTGTGTGTGTGTGTGTGTGTGTGTGTGTGTGTGTGTGTTATATCTGGCTTCCTTCTTGGGACTATGGTGCAGTAATTTGTCTTTGTCTATCTGTCTATATATTACTAAAACTCTCATCTTGTATGTATGTTCCCCAAATACAGCCAAAACGGTACACGATAGCACAAAAAATTTCTGCCCACCTTACTCACCATTCGCCTGCGGTGTTCAGTATCAAGTTTCGTTAAAATCGGGCAACGAAAAAATGATGAAAAAAAATCAATTCCCGATTCAGTCAAGTACTCTTTGGGAGAATTTGATCAATGGAAACAATCTCAGCGGTATAGTTCGCTGGAGGTTTTATATTTTTTTTTGGAAATGATTTTTTTTTATCAACCGCTGTCACAACGGGAACCCAACGAGTTCACGGGTCATCTAGTTTTGATTAAAAGTAGCGTGCTGGTCACGTGTACTGCAGGTAGTAATTTAGTTTAATAGTTGGAGTTTATATTTGCCTTGGGATACTGTCACCACAGAAGGTGCAAAGCAATTTGACCAAAAGATAGTACAAATGGTTTTTTATTTAAAAAAAAAACATTATTTAATGAACCTCCAGACTTACCTATGCCACATCTGGAATTTCTGCACACAATACTTGGCAAAGAACCAAAGAAACACCAACTGTAAAAACAAACATTTACAATGTGCAAAGTTATACAATGCCATCACTTCACACAGCACAGCCTCATAGAGTGCCAACTACAGCCTAACAGATGAGGTAACAAAGCAAAACGATTGGTCAAAAAAATGAAACAAAATCACAAAATTTTAACTTTCAAAAATAATACATAATTCTACATAGCAAAGGTATGGCATAGAAACATCATAGTTGGTACTTTATTGGATAAGGAGCAAAATACCTGTTGTCAAATCAAACCTGCTTTCCATTGTATCATCCTGATCCAACTTACAATTCCTTCCAACCTTTCTTTCATTTTCTATTATCTCCTCCCCACTTCCTCACTTAATCTCGAAATGTATTATTTTCAAGTTTACCATGAACTCATCAAGAACATCAAGAACTCCATTTCTCACTGTTCGTGTACTGCTCTTACACCTCCCAAACCCCAGGAGTACCTGTGGTTGTGACTTCCCCTCCACTCCTATCTCATGTTTATTTGTTTGTTGTACCATCATCCAAACAGTGACGACCCATCTACTTCTCTGTCAGACGACATGGACAAACTTTTAACCACCCATACCAACTCTCACTTCCTCACATGTGGTGATTTCAATGAACACCAAATAACTTACCTGGGTGATGGTATCTCTCTCACCAGCCACGACACTTCAGCAAAGGACTTCTGTGACACGAATCTGTGAACTTTTCAACCTGGATTTCTCCCAATGGCAAATCTTCCCTTCTAGATGTGGTTATGACCAACTTCCCCACCAATGCATCTTGCTCTTTCTCTTGCAAGCAGCCATCACACTTCAGGACTGATCTCCCATATCTGCTTCCCCTGATGTTAACTCAGCCTGAGAATTCATCCACAGAAACCTGCTCTGTCATGCACAGATTCATCCCATCTTGTCTTCAGTTATCTTACCCATCCTCCCTCTCTTTAATACTTTGAATCCTGTGGTGAAGCAGTTGCTTAAAAACCACTTGCATTCTCCTCCTGGAAGGAAAATCCATCCGAATGTAACCTCAGATCATTCCACAAAGCCTTCAACAAGTGTGTGCGTCTACTCTAAAGAGAGCCAGAAAAAACAGCATCTCTCCAATCTCAAGAATGAACTTTCAAACTTGTATCCCTCCTCTAAAACCTGGTGGCACCTTGTCAAGTATATCTCTGGTGTATGCTCCCCTTCCATCCCTTCCTTCACTTCAAACGGCACCACAGCCAACTCTGCTCATGAGAAGGCTGAATGCCTCAATTCTGTGCTTGCATCCAAATCTTGTGTCTGCAACTCCTCAATCTCGATACCCAACCTTCCCAGTCATACCCAACTGCTCCTGGACTCTGTCTTTTGCACCTGACAAGGTGGAGAACTTTCTGGCAACCCTCGACTCTGACTCTACAACTGGACCGGATGGCACCAGCTCACGTGTCCTAAAAACATGCTCTGCTGCTCTTGCACTTCCTCACTCTACCCTTCTCACCCTGTCATTTACCATAGATCTTCTTACATCTGCTTGTAAATCAGCCAACATCACAGCATTACATAAAAAGGTGCAAAAAAGGATGTCCTTAACTACAGACCAATTAGCTGACTTACAGTCATCAGCAAGGTCATGGAATCAATCATCGCCGTTCACAATCAATCATCATACCTTTTCTCCAACAGCCTCATCTCAGATCATCAATTCAGATTCAGACCTGGTCACTCGACATTGGACATGCTGCTTCCATTCTTCCAGCAATGGTGGAGGCCCTCAATATCAGACATTAGATCAGGGCTGTCTCTCGTAACATATCTCGAGCTTTTGATACAATCTGGTATCCCGCCTTGCTCTCCAAACTGTCTGCCCATGGAATCAAAGGCCAACTCCATTTGTAGATTACTGAATTCCTCTATTCTCGTAGCCAATGTGTGGCTCTCAACGGAACCCTTTCTTCTCCTCTCCCTGTAAAAAGCTGGAGTGCCCCAAGTCAGTGTTCTAGGCCCTAATCCTATTCCTAATCTTCATCACAGATCTCATTGACTCTGGAAAATCCTCTATCTATTTGCTGATGCCTCCACCCTCTGCCAAGAAATCCCTCATCCTCCTGACAGACAGACAGCAGCCTCTTACCTCTCTTCAGACCTTGATAAAATCACAACCTTGTCAAGCATATGGAATATGTCTTTTAACCCTGAAAAATCCCACACACTCTTTCTCTCTCTCACTCTCTCTGAAAAGACAATACCACAAACCCTTGCACCTGCCTAATCAACAACCCTCTCAAAGAAGTTCACTCAAACTCTTGGGTTTCACTTTCAGCCATGATCTCTCTTGGACAAGCCACATTTCAAAGTTGGACTGCAAAGCCAGATGCTGACTGGGCATCCTCCGTTGTGCAAAGTACTTCCTTTCCACACCCGGGATCCTTTCCACATACAAGGCTTTCATCCATGGCTTGATGGAGTACTGTTCTCCCCTCTGGGTTGGTGCCCATGCCTCAAGCCTTGCTCAGCTTGACGCCATGGAAACCAAGGCTTTCAAGATCATTGGAATCTCTCACGATTAAGTTGACTCATTCAGCCTTATCGGTTCGACATCGCCGATAGGTTGGTGATCGCTCTGTCTTCTTTCACCTCTTTTGTGGTCTTGCATCCTCTGCCCTCTCCATGCTTTGTACCCCTCCCCCCACCCCAGGTATCTGCAGGACGCATGCGGTCCCCCAACAGCCCCCTCCTGGTGAAACTGACAAACTCTGCTCACCTCCACTCATTTATTCCTCTCTTTTCCCAACTGTGAAACCACCTTCCACACTCCCTTGAATCTCATTCTTCCATCCAGGTTTTAAAGACAGCTGTTCACCACCATCTCAAGTCATCCCCCATCCAAAATAATGGCCTTTTCTATAGTTGTTAAACCACCCCACACCCCTCCCCAAATTTTGCTGATGTATTCCATATTGTCCACCCTTGGCGTTCTCCCTTACCCTTTATCATTACCTGCATCCCTTGTTTATCCATCTCCGTCTAGTTTCTCCCTCCATCCTGCTTTTGACATTCTGTGTTCTAGCTCTTCCATGAGCCTTCACGACGTACACACAAAAAAATTCTTCCCCATTGAGTACATAATATGGTTCTGGCCCTTTAATCGAAATAACAGATATCAATTTCAACATTATAGATCATCAGGATGAAAACTCAACATCGAAAGAATATAATAAAAAAGAACCATTATTTATTTGATTTCCCATTCAAAGAAGCACTTTTGGCTGTTCTTGATTGGTATATCCACTTGTTGCATGAACTATACCGCAAAAATTGCACAAGCACAGTTAATGCTTCAGCCACAAAGTGGCCTTCGTCAATGATTGTGCAGATCACGTGTGCTCAGATCTTAAATTCCCTACTTGAGGGATGGAGCTACAGGCCTGCAAAGGCAATGAGATTACATTATTAGCCAAGAACCAAACAAAAAAAAAAAAACAACCACAACCCAAAAGTCGTCCTATGTTAGGAAACCAAAGGCCTTGATAACAATCTAAATATGTATCATGGCATTGAATCTAGAAATTTGTACATTACAACTACTCATATTAACTAGGACATTCAGGTCTGGACACTTCATGATAGAATGTAAAAACTGCATGAAAGGGGTTTCAGCAAAAAGCAACAAGAATCGTTGCATGGCTGGACTCGTTTAGCCTCGAGTGGAAACTACCAAAGGCAGGGGCATTTTACATTGGAAAAGAGGATATCCAGTATGCCTGGTGTTGGCTTAATGGTTAAGGTAGTGGGCTTGGGATCCTAGGGTCCTGAGTTCAAATCCCGCTCAGCTGTTGAATTAACACCAGGTGGGGTTGACTCTGCCTGTCATCCTTCCGAGGTCGGCAAAATGAGTGCCAGCATGCTGGTATACTGTGTCGGAGTGGCGACCCGTCCAGGATTGTTCCCAATAGCCAAGGAGACTGCTTCGGCGGCACCAACGCTCTGCACAGAGTATGGTCCTAATGGATGGATGGATATCCAGTGTATGGGTTTTCCCTCAAGCACTGCAATGCATCAGTCACCATCTCAAATGGAAAAGTGTTATTATTCATTAATACAGCATTTTCAGCAGTACTGCTTTGCTATCAATAAGAAAATATCAACGTCAATTTTCCCACAGCTGCCTCTCATCGAATACAGTATATAAAATTACCCCCGTGCGGGAGTGACGGTCATCTCTGCGAGAAAAAATATAGCCTCCTGAAGGTAGGGCAGTTTTTGCAAACTTTGAAGTCACGTGACACGAAAACGAAAGCGAATATCGAAAATCCGTCCTGACCAAATTTAGATATTGTCCCATAGATTCATATTCTACAATCAAATTCAAGATCGCTAGAGAAATGTAGGAGGAGATAGATTTTGAAAATCGTCATTTTCGCATTTTTTGCCAACTTTGAAGTCACATGACACGAAAACCAAAGCGAATATCGAAAATCCGGCCTGACCAAATTTAGATATTGTCCCATAGATTCATATTCTACAATCAAATTCAAGATCGCTAGAGAAATGTAGGAGGAGATAGATTTTGAAAATCGTCATTTTCGCATTTTTTTGCCAACTTTGAAGTCACGTGACACGAAAAGGAAAGCGAATATCGAAAATCCGGCCTGACTAAATTTAGATATTGTCCCATAGATTCATATGCCACAATCAAATTCAAGATTGCTTGAGAAATGTAGGAGGAGATAGATTTTGAAAATCGTCATTTTCGCATGAGAATCGTCATTTTCGCATTTTTTGCCAACTTTGAAGTCACGTGACACGAAAACGAAAGCGAATATCGAAAATCTGGCCTGAGCAAATTTAGATATTGTCCCATAGATTCATATGCCACAATCAAATTCAAGATCGCTTGAGAAATGGCGGAGGAGATAGAATTTGAAAATCGTCATTTTCGCAACGGACGGACGGATCGAAGGACATCTACACCCATATTATTAGGTCATGCTCGAAGAAATGACGTAAAAAGGAACTCAGTCTTTGCATGCATACATGGGTCCGTCCGTCCCTGCATCCTGTCCTTCCATCGGGTGCTACGAGTTTCTATCAAATGGGAGAGAAATGTGTGAAATTCCCTGGTTAAAGCATCATTACCCTCTGACCTCCTACCAGGAACAGGCAGGTGTTTACAGGGTTGCTATAACACCGGCCTTTTCATTAAGACAACCACTTCACTCTCAGGACCCCAAAAAACAGTATTAAAGTCATGGACCACTTCGACTGTACCTCCTCAAATATCATCTACACAATCACATGCACTCTCACCAGGATGATCTACATTGGTGAAACTAGGTGAAGACTGGACGATCATTTCCATGAACACTTGATTGTTTGGTGTACAAACCAACATTAAGGATCCCTTCAAGACCGTTAATCAACATTTCGATTTTCCTGGACATTCGTTCGGCCACATGACAGTCTTAGATATCATTATTTCAGCACCATGGACAGTGAAAAGCCTATGAAGCCAACCAAGTCTATCTTTAACATCAACACGTTGCCCTCCCACATGATGAACAAGCGCTTTTCCATCACTTAGAACTCCTCTTACAACTTTTCATTTCTTTCCCTCTCCATTTTTCCACTTTTATTTTACTTCACATCGTTTCATCTACCTGACCTCTTATTCTCGAGTCTTATCTCTCCTCTTCCCACTTTCTCCATCCTCTTTTATTTGATTTTTACCTTCGCCAGCTAGGGTGGAGGAGGTTATGTTTTCACCCCTTTCTGTCTGTTTGTTTGTCTGTCTGTGTACAGGTTATCTCAAAAAGTTGCAGACGGATCCAGATGAAATTTTGTGGACAGATTCGGTGAGTGACAAGGACGAATTGATTAGATTTTGGTGAAGATCTGGATCCGGATCAGACTACTACGATTTGTAAAGTGATTCTTCACCATTGACAGATAGGGCTCAAAAACGACACAGCACGATATCTCAAAAATGTATTGGACCCAATATGTTCTCGTGGATCTGGCATTACGGGGTGGAGGCATGCAATCTACCGAGTGCCCTTCTAGTTATTATCTTTATTACTTGTCAAAGTTGTTTTATTTATCCATCGCCTTTCTTTCACTTGTTCATTTCCCTAGTATCTTCGCTTTTCTCACCGTCCCACTTCCGTTGACTTGCAAACCCTGACCCTCCTTGTAAAAAGTCATTCCCCCCCGACCCCACCTCCCCACCCCCTTTGTTTGGAAGTGAAATGATTTGGATAATCTTTGTTTGTATTGAATTATTCTAGTTCGTGCGTGGCCGTACGTGCCAAAAAAAAAAAAAAAAACTTTCAAACCGCGTGCCAGAAACAACAACCACACAGGCCGTTCCTTCGCTCTCACATGCCCGTACGTGCATGCCCGTACGTGTATGGCCGTACATGCAACCCCCCCCCCCACCAAAAAAAACTTTCAAACAACCACACAGGCCGTTCCTTCGCTCTCATAAAAAAACAACTGGATTGGGGCGTTGTGTTTATCTATAAATGCACATAAGAAATTGAGAAATTATTAGAATACAGTAAGTCATCACTATCCGGAAGTCCGTACGTTGTAACCCGTAATGGGGAACGCGGCTGAGGATCTCTTCCCCATCGGCCACGCCGATGCAGCAACGTGTCCTGTTATTGGTCTGGTAAATAAATGGCCATAACTTGGGAAGCACTTATCCGATTAATATCAAACCTTGAAAAGGCACATACTCAGGTCCCCAGCAATATACCTGACACGTTTCAATTAGATCGGACCAGTGGTTGCCGAGAAACAGTGGTCACAGACACAGACACATACACACACACACACACACACACACACACATACACACACACAGCTTGCTGGAATTATAGATAGATAAGTTGATTTTGGCAGAAGAGTCTCCTCCTTTTTGGCACATGAAAAGGACATCGTATTCCCTGTACCGATGGCAATTTCCTCAAAGTTCCTTTCAGATAAGCAATGTACTCAGACTTTTTTGTTTTCTGACATATTGATGATGTCCCCACTTCTTTAGAAAATCTCGATTTCACTTTAGTTGACTTTACTGTCTAGTTCTTCTGATATACTTTAAACAAGAGTATTTCTCTATCAACTGTCTCTGATTTCTCTATCAAATTAAAAACTGGATCAACTGTCTCTAAAGTGACCTTCAACATAGATAGGTCTCATCCAGCAAAATCTCTCACCAAAAATATCGCTTGGCAACCTTCCAATTCACGGGCCACGCTTCCAAAATCAACCTGTGTCATTTGTTGGATGTCGTGTCGAGGACACGTCGATCCTGTCGTGTCTTGTTGTGTCTAACCATGTCATGTCTTACCCTGTCAATGATGTGTTTTGACGTTTAGTTTGCTCTTGCAAAATAAAATAATAATTTTAAAAAGCACTCCTCCATTTGACCTCGGGCACCAGCGCATGACCAGAAATGAGCAGTCGGATCGAAATAAAAACCAGACACGTGCCGAGGCTTGGGGTCGATTGTGCCTGAGGAAGCCGGCTGCAAAGCTGGCGAAACGTTTCCTGAGACCGGGTCTGCTCTTATTCTTTTTGCTCAAATTAGCCGAGTCGATCGGGTTTTTACTTTTGGGTGGAAGCACCTTCTTCTTCTTTAAAAAAACAAAAGAAATATATATATATATATGAATATACATATATATATATATGAATATACATATATATATATATATGTATATTCATATATATATATATATATATGAATATACATATATATATATATATATATGTATATTCATATATATATATATATATATATATATTCATATATATATATATATATATATATATATATATATATATATATATATATATATATATATATATATATATATATTTCTTTTGTTTTTTTAAAGAAGAAGAAGGTGCTTCCACCCAAAAGTAAAAAATATATATATATATATATATCATATATATATATATATATATATATATATGATATATATATATATATATATATATTCCCTGTGTCGTAAGAGGCGACCAGGGTTGCGTCAGGAAGGGCATCCGGCGTAAAACATGTGCCAAATCACGATGCGGATCATACGCATGATCCGCTGTGGCGACCCCTAACGGGAGCAGCCGAAAGAAGAAGAAGATATATATATGTATAAATATATATATATATATATATATATATATATATATATATATATATATATACATATACATACATACATACATACATACATACATATATATATATATATACATACATACATACATACATATATATATATATATATATATATACATATATATATATATATATATATATATACATATATATATATATATATATATATATATATATATATATATATGTACACATATATGCAGTATGTACATAAATATATTTGAATAAATAAATATATGTATATGTGTGTATATATACATATATATATATATATATATATATATATATATATATATGTACACATATATGCAGTATATACATAAATATATTTGAATAAATAAATAAATATATGTATATGTGTATATATACATATATATATGCATATATATACAGTATATACATATATTGTTGCGGGCCAGGGGGTCGGGTGAGAAGACCACAAGGTGGGGAAGCTATGCTGCTTCCCACCAGACTCCCCGGAATTGTGGGCTGTCGCACACGGATAATTCAGTGACGTGGCAGGTCGCTTAACCGACCGTGGATGCCAATAACTGAACTGCGTGACCTAGGGTCCTCCCGTCAATGGGTTAATCGGGTTACCTAATTAATCACGTGGTTTACTTACCGGGGAACACACCCTCGGTATGCCTTGTCCGAACTGGATCACTCTACTGGACCGGATCACTTTACCGGATAGGATGCAGCTGAGCGACACTGCCAAGGACGTACCAGCAAAAAGGAATGAATCGTTGGGAATAAAGTCCTAGCTAAACTAGGATTCGGACCATGCTGGATCAATGAAAGAAACCACAAAGACAAGCTGTGAACATTCCTAATAATAATAATTTATTTACAAGCAGGCGAGGAAAGAAATGTGGCACAGTGAAGATTTATTGTTGTGTGTAATCCATCCATCCATTGGGACAATACTCTGTGCAGAGCATTGGTGCTGCCGAAGCAATCTCCTTGGCTCTTGGGCACAATCCTGGACAGGTCGCCACTCCGACACAGTATACCAGCAAGCTGGTACTCATTTTGCCGACCTCCGAAGGATGACAGGCAGAGTCAACCCCACCTGGTATTATTTCAACAGCCGAATGGGATTTGAACTCAGAATCCTATGATCCCAAGCTCACCACCCTAACCATTAAGCCAACACCAGGCATCAGCTTGGATAGAAATCAGGGATTATATATCAGGGATAGAAAGAAACGTGGTGTGACAATCAACAGGAAACTTACAAAAGGGGACACAGAGCAGACTTAGCGCGAAAATAATAACAGTAATAATAACGATAACAACCTTCTGCAGTCTTGCTTAAGCAGACATGCTCCAGCGCGCGCGCGCACACACACACACACACACACACACACACACACACACACACACACACACACACACACACACACACACACACACACACACACACACACAGAAAACCCCATGAAGAGGGAGTTTTGCAACCCGAGAGGGGGGGGGGGAGTTGAAGCTATGATGTCGGTACCTGTGCGCCCGACAGCACGACATGCCACCAATACCTTTCGGGGGGAGGGATGCTCCGGGGTGTGGTACCGGACAGTGGGCGCATTGTCTCTGGCCCAAGCCGCACGTGTGGAGACTGTGTTCATGAAGGAGGAGCTTGAGTGGAGAAGGGGCAGAGTGCAGAGGGCGAGGATGGAGAAGTAGGCGGGATCAGGTAGGCGGGTGGGGTCTATGGGGTGTAGGCGGAGATGAGGAGGCGGAATCAAGGAGCAGGAGGCGGGTCATGGTGGTGTTGACGAAGTGAGGCATGGGCGGAGACGAGGAGGCAGAGTTGTGGAGCAGGACGTGGGTCGTGGCGGTGTCGACGAGGTGAGGCGTGGGCAGAGACGAGGAGGTGGAGATGATGAGCAGGAAACACAGACCGACCGACAAGAGGGAATACCCCAATGTTTATAGGGCCCGCAGCTCGGGGGGAGGGGCCATGCCGAATCCAAACGTCATCACTCGAATCGGGCGCTCCGATTGGCCCCGACCCCTCACGTGGCCCCCCCAGCTTGGACCGAAAACCGCCTCACTTTGTTTCCGGCAAGGCCATCTCAAACAGCGGAAATACTGTGTTCCGAACCCACGAGATGACATGAATCGCCCACACCGAAATTGGCATGTGAATCATCCCGCAAAAACCCCCAGGCGACCGGTCGAGGGTCCCGCATGCCCACTCGGGCGCCCGACCAGCGTCGATCAACGCGTTCGCTCCGCATACGCCAAAGAGGCCCTTACTGCACACTCCCCGGCTTGATCGCAGCCTCGCTGGCCGCAGAGACGAGAAGACGTTTGCCACCCATGGAGAATCCACCGCTGCCAGCGAGGACCGAAGGCACATCGTCATGGATAACTCCATGCACATTTCACGAGCGGCATACGTGTCTGCTTTCGAGAACATTCCATACAGTGCGCGCGGTTCCGCCATTATGCACGTGGCCAGCGCTCACATGACTCCGCTAGCGTGTGCACGGGGCGAATACCAATATGTGTCAGGTATTGAGGTTAAAAAAGAACAAGCCTCTTCTACCCGCACACTCGTATCCTGCCCAACATGGGGTGGAGTCGGCTTTATTGGCCTCCGTGCGCGTCTTGTGCAGCGTGGGCGTCGTGCTGAACCTGTTTCCCGTGCTGTGAAAAACACCATTTGTGCAGCCTCTTAACAGGTATTTACTTGCATGCCTTTATAATGCAATCGGAAATTCTCCCCAGACCATCGGAAGCTCGAGTCAATAGTCCAGCACCAACTAGCACACTACATGACTCAGCGCTGCAGTTTCCCCACCATGGCACTGCACGCGCTGGCCTCCACGAGGCCCCACCTTACAGCGAAAGTGCACGTGGCTGATTTACCTCAGGAATAATCAGAAAATAAGAAGAGTGGGGATGAAACGAAGGAAAAAAGATGATTGAAGCAACCCTAGCTATTAAATCATCGCAACGCACTCCCTTGTTGTCCCACGAAGCAAAATTAAGGGCACTATCTACACGTATAATAATGGAATAACTGTCTTGGGACACATATCTGTTGTATGCATGTGGTTCCGAGAACCGCAACAATATATACATATAATTGTATGTATGGTCGTGCCCACGCCGTTTAAGACCAACCTGGAGAGATAGTCAAACAGTTCTCCCTTGGAGGCGAACAAGTGATCTTTGGAGATTATAACGCATGCAAGCTGTTCAGTCATGCACAGTCCAGACACGCTCATCAGGACGGAGGGCAAGGGTTTATACTCGAACCCACAATGAATAGACAGACACGAGCAATCTTAATAAAGAGGGGTTTAATGAACATAAATCAATTATTCATAAGAGGAATAAATCAAAGCGTAATAATGAAAATAAATCCAAGTATGAGGTAATTTACAGCCTAAAGTAGATGCGCCTCTACACACAGTTACAAAAATGGACAAGGGGAAAGATTAAACAAAAGATAAATCCCTGCTATATTCTGGCACGAAGCTTCATCCAGAGAGGATCCTTTTTGGACCTGGTGCCATCGAAACCGCGTAGTCACTGTGCGAGAAATCACACCCAACAATGGTGCCAAGCCACTCTCATGGCGGGAAATGTACGTGAAGTATTCGTGTGGCGGAATTGAACGCCAGGGCTAGAGAAACCTCCGTGCAGCTTCTTTTCACGAGCGAATATGCCAACCATTCCTCTCTTGCACCAGTTCCATTCACCACGATCGCCCACCTTCTTCCACGACCAAACGACGAGACGATTTCTGAAGCCCCGTGATAAGGCCACGAGGCACACTCTTCTTCCCGACTCAGAAATGTACACGCTTTACAACTCCACCAAACAGTCAATGGCTCGCGTTTTGCTGCAGCACGTGAACAAAGTTGCCTCAGTGCGAACACTAGAATCATGCAGCCTTAGTCACCGTGTTGAGGGGAAGCCAGCGAGCTAGATCCTTTTGCCACCAATCGCGTACCTCACACAACATTCCTCTCCCCCGAACCATCGGACTTCATGTCCATCCATCATTGTGCTCACTAAATTCTGACTACAGATTTGAAATCAGCGGCCCAGATTTAGCCAAGAACACCTGCATTTCCCTTCATAGCACACGAAAAGATTTTTGTTGCCCAGTGTAATATGTGGATATTAATCATGTAATCTTCACTAACTGTAACAAGATGTGGATATTAATCATGTAATCTTCACTACCTGTAATTAGGCGTGGATATTAATCATGTAATCATCGCTACATATAATATGATGTGGATATTAATCATGTAATCATCACTACCTGCAATAAGATGTGGATATTATCATGTAATCATCATGACCTGAAATAAGATGTGGATATTAATCATTTAATCATCATTACTTGAAATAAGATGCGGATATTAATCACGTAATCATAACTACTCAAAATAAGATGTGGATATAAATCATGTAATCATCACAACCTGTAATAATATGTGGATATTAATCATGGAGTCATCACTACCTGTAATATGATGTGGATATTAATCATGTAATCATCACTACCTGTAATATGATGTGGATATTAATCATGTAATCATCACTGTCTCCACTAAGATGTGGATATTAATCATGTAATCATCACTACCTGTAATATGATGTGGATATTAATCATGTTATCATCACTACCTGAAATAAGATGTGAATATTAATCATGTTATCATCACTACCTGTAATAAGATGTGGATATTGATCATGTAATCATCACTGTCTCGAGTAAGATGTGGATAGTAATCATGTAATCATCACTACCTGTAATATGATGTGGATATTAATCATGAAATCATCACTACCTGCAATAAGATGCAGAAATTAACCATGTTATCATCACTACCTGAATAAGAGGTGAATATTAGTGATGTAATCATCACTACCTGAAATAAGATGTGAATATTAATGATGTAATCATCACTACCTGCAAGAAGATGTGGATATTAATCATGTAATCATCACTACCTGTAATATGATGTGGATATTAGTCATGTAATCATCACTGCCTCTAATAAGATGTGGATATTAATCATGTAATCATCACCACCTATAATAAGATGTGGATATTAATCATGTAATCATCACTACCTGCAATAAGATGTGGATATTATCATGTAATCATCATGACCTGAAATAAGATGTGGATATTAATCATTTAATCATCATTACTTGAAATAAGATGCGGATATTAATCACGTAATCATAACTACTCAAAATAAGATGTGGATATAAATCATGTAATCATCACAACCTGTAATAATATGTGGATATTAATCATGGAGTCATCACTACCTGTAATATGATGTGGATATTAATCATGTAATCATCACTACCTGTAATATGATGTGGATATTAATCATGTAATCATCACTGTCTCCACTAAGATGTGGATATTAATCATGTAATCATCACTACCTGTAATATGATGTGGATATTAATCATGTTATCATCACTACCTGAAATAAGATGTGAATATTAATCATGTTATCATCACTACCTGTAATAAGATGTGGATATTGATCATGTAATCATCACTGTCTCGAGTAAGATGTGGATAGTAATCATGTAATCATCACTACCTGTAATATGATGTGGATATTAATCATGAAATCATCACTACCTGCAATAAGATGCAGAAATTAACCATGTTATCATCACTACCTGAATAAGAGGTGAATATTAGTGATGTAATCATCACTACCTGAAATAAGATATGAATATTAATGATGTAATCATCACTACCTGCAAGAAGATGTGGATATTAATCATGTAATCATCACTACCTGTAATATGATGTGGATATTAGTCATGTAATCATCACTGCCTCTAATAAGATGTGGATATTAATCATGTAATCATCACCACCTATAATAAGATGTGGATATTAATCATGTAATCATCACTACCTGAAATAAGATGTGGATATTAATCATGTAATCACCACTGATAATAAGATATGGATGTTAATCATGTAATCATCACAACTTGTTATAAGATGTGGATATTAATCATGTAATCATCACTACCTGTAATAAGATGTGGATATTAATCATGTAATCATCACTGCCCCCAATAAAATGTGGATATTAATCATGTAATCATCACTACCTGTAATAAGATATGGATATTAATCATGTAATCATCAATACTGCAATAAGAAGTGGATATTAATCATGTAATCATCACTACCTGTAATATGATGTGGATATTAATGATGTAATCATCGCTACCTGTAATAAGATGTGGATATTAATCATGTAATCTTCACTGTCTCCACTAAGATGTGGATATTAATCATGTAATCATGACTACCTGTAATATGATGTGGATATTAATCATGTAATCATCACTACCTATTATAAGATGTGGATGTTAATCATGTAATCATCACTACCTGTAATAAGATGTGGATATTAATCATGTAATCATCAACACCTCTAATAAGATGTGGATGTTAATCATGTAATCATCACTACCTGAAATACGATGTGGATATTAATCATGTAATCAGCACCGATAATAAGATGTGGATGTTAATCATGTAATCACCACCGATAATAAGATGTGGATATTAATCATGTAATCACCACCGATAATAAGATGTGGATGTTAATCATGTAATCATCACTACCTTTAATAAGATGTGGATGTTAATCATGTAATCATCACCACCTGTAATAAGATGTGGATATTAATCATGTAATCATCACTACCTGTCATAAGATGTGGATATTAATCATGTAATCATCACTACCTGAGTTAAGATGTAGATATTAATCATGTTATCATTAGTACCTATAATAAGTGGGAGTGATCAGATGTGGATATTATTTTGGCACAGGCAAGTTGGGACAAATGACCTCCTGAGACATTGCGTTTCCCTTTTATTTCCTTGTATTAAGTATACGTAAGGAGTTCATAAATGTCGGCCTCAAAAAGGTCCACTTTAAAATAATCTTGCAACAATGAGATACATTACCATTTATTTATTTTTAAAATCAGTGCTCTTTCTAAACTCCAATCCTCTATTCCGGATATCCTCCTAACACAAGTGCGATTATCCTCCCTCCCACCTTACCTTTCCTGACACGTTTTGTTCCACAAAAGGTTACAGGGTGCCCAACTATTATATATTTAGAGTATGTGGTTTGTCTTTTTTCTCCATCCTTTCATGTCACATGTCACTGTATACATATATATATATATATATATATATATATATATATATATATATATATATATATATATATATATATATATATATATATATATACACAGTAGTACCTCTACTTACGAATTTAATTTGTTCTGGGAGTAGTTTCGTAACCTGAAACCTTCGTAAGTAGAGACGCCTTTTGAATGTAAATGCGCTAATCCATTCCAAGCCCCGCAAAATTCGGACATTTTTTTTAATAAATCATAAAAATGCATCAGAACATGAAACAAACATGTTAAAATTAGATTACCGCACAATAAACATAAAACGAGAGGCACATAATGTAAAAAACAAATAATAAAGGAAATAATAAAAATATTCATTTACCTTTTAACTGCTATTCTCGTTATGAACTGCGCCGAATTTCCCTCGCCTGTGTCCTCCTTCACAAGGTCAGTGAAGATGGCGGTTGCCTTTGCGCAAATTATGGCCTCTGTCACTGTGTCACCAGCGATCTCTTTCTCCTTTATCCACACGAGTAACAACCTCTCCATCTCATCGTTCACTGCCGACCTCCTCTTGGAAATGACAGAGAGGCCTTTGGAAGGAGCCGTAGCTTTTAGGGCTTCCTTTTGTTTTATTATCGTGCCGATCGTAGATATATTACGGCCATATTCTTTTGCGAGATCAATCAAATGCATCCCCTTTTCATACCTTTCTATTATCTCTTGCTTTGTTTGTATGGCCAGAAAAACTCTCTTCTTCTTTTCTCCTTGTCCACTTTTATTCATTGCTTTCTTGGGGTCCATTGTAAATAAAAGTTACAGTAATCCACACGCGTACTGTACTGTAACACTGTCCGAGCACTTCGTAGCGGGACCATAGACTGTATACAGTATAACTATATTTACAGAGCGGGACGGGGACACGAAGAGCATGCTGGGATACACGCATACGCAAAGGGTTGCCAGGCAGATTTTAGGCGATAGCCAATGGCAGAGCAGCTACAAGTTTGTTTACGTTCGGGAAACTGGGAGCAGCGAAAAGCAGCGCGTACTGTACTGTATTTTTGACTTCGTATCCTGAAACGCCTTCGTAACTAGAGGCAATATTTTCCCATTCAGGCGCTTCGTAACCTGAAACATTCGTATGTAGAGACATTCGTAAGTCGAGGTACCACTGTGTATATATATATATATATATATATATATATATATATATATATATATATATATATATATATATATATATATATATATATATATATATATATATATATATATATATATATATATATATATATATATATATATATATATATACATATATTACGCATCTACTTACGTACATATGTATGTATTCAGCATCATAATGGTTAGAACGTTTGCTCAGAGTCTGGGACTTCAGTGATTCAAACCCCAGCCAAGTCAGTCCAAGGATAATTTTTGCAGCGTCTCACGTAGTGAACGCTGCTCATAGAGAGCTCAGCATTGTTCTTCTTCTTCTTCTTCTTCTTCTTGTTCTTCTTGTGAAGACAAAACCTTTATATTAGGACTCGGCTCCTTTATATACACGATCCGGATCTCCTTAAATACTAAACACGTGTACACATCCTCACATTGAGGGTTCCTTTTGAGAGCGTCTATCATGAACTTTTAAATATATTCGGACATTTGCTTTAAAGTTTCGAAAAGTTCACGTTACTATTTAAAGATTATTCCATTTAATACATTGTAATTTCGTAAATACATTATTTATTTCGTAAATACGTAAATACACAATGATGGGTCTCGCTATTGGCTTAATCAAGGCACATGACGAAATATCTGAAGTTGTTGTTGTTATTTTTTTGTTTGTTTGTTTTTAGCCGACAAAACCTTTAGGACGCTGCTCTTGGACACATTTGTCCTTGTTTTTAAATGGTGCATGCTGCTTACTTGCTGGACATTCAGCATTTAAAATGATAGAACATGGACAACCAACACTGGGAAAGCAAAGGAAAATCACCCAGTATAACCCTTGTCAAGACACTGCTTCAGCAGCACCAACACTCTGTGGAGTATGAAACATCAAATCAAAAAACCTACTTCACTCAAAATCACACCATGCTTTAAGATGATAGAATAGCTTTGATATGAACAACAAACTGCAAGAACCACATGAGAGTGTTCGAATGAGATGACACCACAAAGGAATATTATTATTATGAATAATAATAATTATAATAAAACAAACCAAAAACTCACTACTCTAATTTAACAGAAAATAAACTGATGCGAGGAAACTTCGGGAAAATATAATCAGTGCGAGTTTTCAAAGGATGACATTAGTTTACAAAACAATGGAGTGTGGTTTATAAAGAAACTCATATTAAGCCTGTCAAAAAATGATGGGTTGGAATCATTTCATTTGAAATATTTGAGGAGACTGGAACGATGTTTCATAGCAAGATGTGTTATTTAAAAACACTACATGTACAAATGTGACACCGTTTTCTTTATCTTCTGGGACGTTTCATTTTGACGGTACAGCCTCATGAGCATGCCAAGTTGTGAAGTCTCGGCCCAGGGTCAGGTGTGCTTACATCTTCTTTATTTATTCGACATCCTACGCACGTAAATGAACACTCATTTTACTCTGTGTTGCACATAATGTGCAGCGAACTTCACCTCGAAACACCTTGTATTATTGTTATTTATAAAACGCTTCTGTACACCGCCCTTGAAGCTCAATTTGAAAGTCACCGTCTACAATTCTAATATGAGACGTAATTACTCTTTGATGAAAAATATTTTTCGAGATTTTTTTAGCCCCCATTGGACTTCGTCCAAAAATGAGGCTTATGGATTTGGTTTCGATTTTCGTGTGTGTGTGTGTGTGTGTGTGTGTGTGTGTGTGTGTGTGTGTGTGTGTGTGTGTGTGTGTGTGTGTGTGTGTGTGTGTGTGTGTGCGTGTGCGCACGTGCGTGCATCTGCAACTATATCTCGGCCATGTATGAACCGATTTTATTCGTGCTTGGCAAAGACGAGAAATGATGGCATACATGTGACAAGAAATCATTTATATTAATCATATAATCTGACATGATGCATGAAATGACAAGAAATGATGGCATATCATTTTTTTGTTTTGAGATGCAGTCAAAGATGGCCGACTGGCAGCCATTTTAATTGTAAAAAAACAACCCTGATGTCTCTAGCGTGTTCAACAATTTCTCGGACATGCATTTACCAATCTTGTTCAAAGTTGGCACAAGCACAGTGCATGGTGGCAAACACGTGCACATCACTTTATTTTGCGATCTGATCAAAGATGGCCGACTGGTAAAAAGGCGACCATTTTAATTGTAAAAAAGAAAAATCCGGCATCGTACACATCCTCAACCATTTGTCATACTTGCATTTACTAATGTTGTTCAAACTTGGCAAACAGATAATAAGTGATAGGTTAAATAAGATTGTCAAAATTTTTTTGAGATCAAATCCAAGATGACCGACTGGCAACCATTTTAGTTATAAAAACACGGATGTTGAACACGTCCTCAACCATTTCTCGGACATGCATTTACCGATGTTGTTCAAACTTGGTACACAGATAAAGAATGATGGCACATCATTCTTTTTTGACATCAGATCCGAGATGGCCGACTGGCGGCCATTTTGTTACTTAAATGTGTCACCAACCATTTCTCAGACATGCATGGTCCGATTTTGTTCAAACTTGACAAAAGCACAGTACATGCTGGCGTACATGTGCACCTCACTTTATTTTGCAATCTGATCAAAGATGGTGACTGAGAGACTGACAGCCATTTCAGTTGGACATAAATATGGGCGAGCCCTTGAACTCCGTACAGCAAAATTACTAAAACAATGGGGGCGATGACATTTTATGTCTTTTTTTACTTGTTTATCTTGAAAAACAAACCATAGTGAACACACAGCCGTGTTAAAAGATTGGCCTTGAAAACCCTACATAAATCATCCTAATGAAGGGGGACAGACAAGGATTACAAGGAGGATTATAAGGAAATTAAGCGCAGGAATAGGCCATTCAGCCCATCATGCCTGCACCACACCAATACCGGATTTAATAAATCCGTCGATACCCCTTCCCTTCATGTGCATCCTTTTGGCTGCTACACTGCTACTCATTTTACCGACCTCAGAAGGATGACAAGCTGAGTCAACCCCCTGGTGTTAATTCAGCGGCCAACGGGGCTTAAACTCAGGACCCTAAGATTCCAAGCCACCACCCTAACCGCTAAGCCAACACCAGGTTACAAGTACACAAAATACACAAATATACTGTTTTATACAGGTAGATTAACACTTATCATCCATTTGGATCACCTGCCAAACCATTGATGGTGCCAGTAATAGCTCACCTACTCTAGGCAAAGGATACCATAGGATCTTCAAGATCCAGCAACTAATGCCAGCAGATGAGACCCCCAGTTTAACGTCAATCCGAGAGACGGCACACACATTGATGAATCACCCTGTCTGTGAAACACCGGGATGACAGATTATAGTTGTGTCGGGATTCAAACCCAGGTATAGAACTCAAAGGTTAGTTGGCAGAAACCAAAGCAATCTGTCAAGTATAATAATAATAATCCTTTTTTTTCACGACAAGAGGTGCATGGAGCTGCTGGGGCAGTTTCATTGGGCTAAGGAGTACAGTCCTGGACGGGTCGCCATTCCGATGCAAGGCACTCAAATGGCTCATTACCCCAGTAAGCTGGTACTCATTTTGCCGACCTTGAAAGGATGACAGGCTGAGTCAATCCACCAGGTGTTATTTCAAAGGCACGACAGGGGCTCAAACTCAGGATCCTAAGATCTTAAGCCAGCCATGTTAACCATTAAGCCAACACCAGGCTTATTTGAAGAGTATAGAACATCAAATTTAAAAACCTACTTTACTCAAACTCACATTATACTATACTTTATGATAGAAGAGATTTGTTATGAATAACAAATTGAAAGAACCACATGTGGGTATTTGATCATATGGAAAGGGTTGTTTAGTTGATTCCTGTGAAAGGGGAAATTACTCTGCAGATTGATGTGGGATCACGAGGGGGCAGCAGGCAAATCAGCCCAAAATAATGAGATGAGGACGACAGGCCTCTGGAAAAAGAAAAATCCCCACACAAGATACAAGCAGCTCAACTTCCATAGTTACTTTCTCAAAACAGCAAAACATGCTAAGTAAACCAATGTTGCATGCCATCAAAATTAAAGTAAATCAGAACTCTCCAAATCTTACCAGGCCAATGGAGAAGATGCCTTGGGTAATAGGGAAAACCAGCATGATGGGGTTTTCACAATGTGCAATGCCTGTGAAGCTCCCAATAAGGAAGGCATCCAGCACAAGAGTCGCCAGTGAGAAGAGCGCCAAACCACCTGGAGATTCCACCAACGAAACATTGTAAAAGAAATCCAATGTAACAATATTTGCTGAAATTACTACTCCAGATAATAATTAAATTACTACTCCAGATAATAATTAAATTACTACTCCAGATAATAATTAAATTAATGTTCCAGATAATAATGAAATTACTCTTCCAGCGATAAATTAAATTACACTGCCAGAGATTAAGTAAATGACTCCTCCAGATAATAATTAAATTACTCTTCCAGATAATACTTAAATAACTGATCCAGAGAATAATTAAATTACTCCTCCAGAGATCAATTAAATTACTCAACCAGATCATAAATGAATTACTCCTTCGGAGATTAATGAAATTTCTCCTCCAGATAAAAATTAAATTAATCTTCCAGATAATAATTAAATTAATCTTCCAGATAATAATTCAATTACTCCTCCATTTAGTAATTAAATTACCACTCCAGATAATAATTAAATAACTCCTCCAGAGTAAAATTAAGAATTGGGTCAAGATGTCAAAGGGCAAAGTCACAGTGAGTACAAATAGGCCTTATTAGGCCGCTTGAGACGGCCAGATTTTGTAATCACTTCGTGATGATTTATTTAACGTTGAACTTCAGTCTGTCTGTCCGTCCAGACAATAACATTGTTACCATTTGAGCTTTTGTCATCAAATTTTTAACAAAGCCTTATTATATGAATATAGAGAACACTAATTGATGAAGTTAATTTTTTTAGCTCCTGGTTTCGTCAAGTTTAGTTTGAGTACAGGGCCGACAGGATGGCCTAGATGTATGTACGCACACTCACCTGTGAGATGTCTAATCTGGGTTGGAATCCCGGCCCAGCTATAAGCTGTCATCCCGGTATTTCACAGGCAGGGCGATTCATCAATGTGTGTGCCGTCTCTCGGATGGACGATAAACTGGGGGTCTCGTCTGCTCTCATTAGTTGCTAGACCTTGAAGATCCTACGGTGTCCTTCGCCTAGAGTTGGCGAGCTATCACCGGCACCATGAACAAATTCCAAATTCCTGCTCTGACCAGCAGAGGGCATTGCATCAGCAGCAAAACCATGCTCTCAGCCAATGATGCTACCCCACAGCCCTGTCTTGCAGATGAACAAAAAAGGAGATGGGGTTGTCAAGCAAAATCTGGCTTGTTTCATGAAATCCAGGTATTGCCAAGAAGCATGTTGCTTGTGTAAGGTTGTGGGGAGGGGTGGGGAGTTTAAAAAAAAAAAAAAATTAAAAAAAAAAAAACAAGAAGCCTTGGGAGACGTGTGAGTTCGGAGAGAAAGGAACAGGGTTGAGGATTTGGAGATAGAAGTTTGAGTAAGGAATAAAGGGTGTGTTTGGAACTTAGAGGAAGGATACAGAGAGAGTGTGGGGGTTTAATTTTTTCACATTCATGTTTTTCATGTGACAATGACCACCTAATAAAATATGCGATCCACAAATCCACCCTTCATCGCACTTTCATTCCTAATGGTTTCAGAAGTTAAAGATCAACAAGCTCTTTGTATCAATATCTCACTGTTGATGAGTAGAGTGTCATCGTCGGTTAACTTGGTCCAAATGAAAGAAAATTAAAAGAAATTCCTGAAGTAGAAATTCGATTGTTGCTAAGCGGAGATAGCATGCCGGCCCTCTCCAGGCCTAGGTGAAAGCCTGAATTAATGATGGTATCGATTTCAATATTTCTGCACAAGTCCTCAAAGGATATGTTCATTCCTGGTTACAGTAACATTTTCCAAGATTTCGAGATTGTGTCATCAAAAGCACTTTTAACTCCTCGAAAGACCAAATACGATTGAGGTCCCAGGAATGTCGTGACAAAGTGAATGTTGACAGCATGTGTTGTTGCATTAAAGAAGGCAAGATGGGTGTGTAATGGCATAATAATGTCGCAAGTTATTCCTCGGTGTCAGTGTATTAACAAGGGAAAGGAGGAAGTTGTGCAACATTGTTCAAGCATTCGTATTATGCAATGTGTCCTTTCAGGAAAGCACATGAAATCCAGGTATTTCCAAAAAATAAAAGAGTCAGGTGATTACAACATGCGGTGAGCTTTCATGATGAAACCACCTGCTAGTATAGAAGGACTTCATCACCGCATTAAATTGTTTCCAAACTTTCATCAGTGTGAAACAGTATGAATGGTGACATGATTTACAGGGTGTCCATAAAGTCTCTTTACAATTTAAAAAATTTATTACAAAGACAATTGATGGGATGTTTTTATCAGATTTGTTCAATGTACTCAGTGATTATCAAAGTTCTCTTTCTATGGGGTTATGTTAAAGATATCGTGTATCGAACAAAGATACGGGACATCAACGACCTGAAGCATCAACGACCCATCAACGACCTCAGGATCACTGAGGCCATTGCCACCATTGATGGTGGCAGGCCATTGCCACTACAGCGAACATGGCAGGAAATCGATTACAGTCTTGTTGTGCTTCGTGCAACTAATGGTGCCCATATAGAAGTGTATTATATGAGGAAAAAAAAACTTCAATATCTACTCCTCATTTTGTAATAATTTCCACAGGTTTGTCTATTCATTTGCTTTTGTAATAATTTTTTTAAATTGTAAAGAGACTTTATGGACACCCTGTATTACTCTGGTTAAAGTGTTATCGAAAATGATTTTTCGGCATTCACTGTTCTGCTTGCCACGGGAGGGGGTGGGTAAGTGGCCTACAGGTAGGGACAAGGCTACAGAATGTGATGCGTTGAAGTTTGTTTTTTGGTGATATCTCCGGCTCATGAAACACATTTGCTCATCTGCGTAAGTCTGCACCGTAATCATTTTACAGGAAGTCTTGGCCTGGTGTCTTGTTCAGAACGCTTTGTCAACTGTCACATTACGTGCAAGGACAAGCCTAAAATGCAATTACATAAGCTGGTTGTTTGTGCATTTGATGGCATTCAGTAAAGAAAGCAGGACAACAAAATTAGTGAGAGCCATTTCCTGATCTGAATGCACACTTAAAGAAGATAACCATAAATAGTGATTAAAAAATGTAAAAAGATAAGTCAAACCAGGTGACCTCTCAACTCGTCATAAATACACGCAAGGACGGTGCAAAGCAATGGACAATGAGATGTATAACAGTAAATGGTATGAATGTTGAATTACCAGGTAGGTGTGGGCAAATTATCCAATGTTACACCAGGTGTTGATGACAAACTGATTTATCTGCCTCATGCTCTCGATATCCGAGCAGAGGTCAATCGGTTCGTTTGATGTAGCAAAGACACTCAAAAAGACAAAGGTCATGTAGCAAAGACACTCAAAATTATTCTTCATATTCATCTAAAAGAGTACTTAAAATGGCAGAACAGATTCAAAACATGAAAATAATGAAGATCTTCACAAGCTAAAGTGCAGCACCCGCGATAATTACCTTCAATGGTTGACAATGTCGATGAAAGTTAGACGCGTTCATTCTGGTGATCCAACGGGTTAACAGGAAGCTATTGCGTTATTAGCACATGTCGGTCTTGGTTATGAACTCATTGTTGCTCAGCAGTCCCTCATTTGGCTTTTACTCTCATCAGCTAATTTCGAACCAAAATCTCTCCAAATCATTCACACAATTACAACGTGTGTATCCATTGGCAAAAAAGCATCCAACATCAGTCGCACCTGACATTCTTCAACTTCCTGATCTGTTTCCACCATGCAGTGGATTAGGAAAAAGATCGAGCAGCGTATTCCAAGAGCAGACATGACTGATGTTGGGTCCTGCTTGCTCATCACAAAGCAGAGCACCACATTCCTACATTTGCTTCAAAAATTCAGGTCCACATCCCTCACTGACCCCATTTAAATCCTACAGTCCGCCTTCTGGAAAATTTGTAATTTACTCCTGAGAAGTAGCAAAACCTCTGAACCAATCCTGGTGGAAATTGGCAATCAGGGTTTCAAAGTCTGCACTTGCTCTTCCCTCTGTTCCACAAGTTCATCAGGTGCTGCCTGCTTTCTGCAGAAATTACTCAAACAAAATAAGGCTTCCAAAAAAAAACAATAGTAAATAAAAACAAACCACAGACAATAAAACTTTATCAGTGTTGATGAATAAGGTGGGCTGGCAGAATGGCCGTCAGGTACTCACACTCACCTGTAAGCGGTCGAGCCCGAGTACAAATCCCAACCCACTACAAACTGTCATCCCGGTGTTTCACAGGCAGAGAGATTCATCAATGTGTGAGCCATTCCTCGGATAGACGGTAGAATGGATGTTCCCTATGCTGACATTAGTTGGTGAATGTTAGAGATCCCATGGCGTCGTTTGCAAAGAGTAGGCGAGCTATCGCCAGCACCATGAACAAATTCCAAATTCCTGCCATAACCTTCGTCGAACGTCAGACCTGACTATCTTTTTGAAACAGTGAAAGACTTGAGCCAAGCTTCCCCTGGCTAACTGCACAACAACGTGTGAATCATTGTGGCCATAGTAGAATAAGAAGCACGAGTTTGTCAGGTGATTGAATTGATGTGATACATGCTCCCAACTTCGAACAGCCACAGGCAGGTTTTAGCTGAACATAGGTAAATGTGTCACTTCTTGACATGTAGTCCTGTTTGCCAAGTTCCTCCGTGGCCTTTACACTTTGTTTGCACATTTTTACATTTAAAAAAGTGCATTTAGCCAGACTTGATACCTAAATGGTTAGTGTACAAATGCTCTGATTTTGCTGGGGTGGCGGTTCAAACCCTGGCCGAGTCATACCAAAGACTATATAAAATGGTGCCCAGCATTTAAAAAGAATAAAGCACAGACAAACAACCACAGGTTGGCAACCATTCAGCAGGCTTGATGAGTCTAATGGCCTCCTTTGAATTGAAGATCCTTGCAAGGAAGCTCACATGACCTCTGCCACCGAAGGTGGGGAGAGGTTGTGTTTTCACCCCTATTTGTCTGCCTGTCTGTTTGTGTGTGTGCCTGTGTCTCTGTCGGCAGGATATCTCGAAAAGTTATGAACGGACTCAGATGAAACTTGGTGGACAGGTTGGGTGTGTGGCAAGGATGAATTGATTAGATTTTGGTGAAGATCCAGATCCGGCCTATCAATGGGATACAAGACATAAACTGTTCAGCCTTGCGGAGGTATGCGCTCCACGAAATGCTTTCTTGAGACCAGTTTTGATCTGGGCTTTCTTTCCTTTTTTTTTAATTTATTTTCTGCACCACATGAAGAAGCTGCAACATCATGAGCTATTTTCTGCAATTATGATAACTCAAGGCCTATAGCTCAGGCTGTTAACCTTAACCTTGCAACTTGTATGTCGAAATTGGCCTTCAAAGGCAGATATCAGGTTCACTAATTCCGGTTAAGCCAAAATATTTATATGTCACATTCCCTCGTTGCAGTGTACAAGGATTATGTATATGCTGTGTCACAAACTGTGGCTTTCCACTTTGAGACGGGATTCTTACATCCGAACAAAGCATTGTGAAGTCAAGCTCAGAGTATCATTAATAGCTTCTGGCAAGACTACGAAAGAGATGCCTTGCAATGCCTTCTTGATAGAGATACGTTGGTGGCCTCTTGGTCTAATACCATCTGTTGTGAGGTCTCAAATCTGCTCTTTCCTATTAAATAAGGGGCTACAGTATATGTGTATATATATATATATATATATATATATATATATATATATATATATATATATATATATATATATATATGTACATATGATTGAACCCTCCCATGCTCCTCTAGCCAAAGTAGTTGCATAAAGCAACTTACTTACACAAGGTAAGTGCTAAACTAGCCAACAATAATCCTAGCCACCTGGGTGTAGTCGATGAGGTGAGAGCTGATTGGCTATTCCCTCCAATCACAGGTGAGAGATGTGGGTGGGTCTTGTATATACATATATATATATATATATATATATATATATATATATATATATATATATATAATGAATGATGTCATACTTTGTTACACTCTTACTCTCCTGCTGATGATGGTTGAAAAAGTCCCAAATCTACATATAATAGTTGACAATATGAATAGTGAATACTTACTAAAATTATCTCAATATGAAGGTCAAGGTTCAGCACTCCCTTGATTACAAGACCACAGAATTTTACTTCACAGCAAAGACTGTACAGGGAACCATGTTTGTCACATAATATGTTAAGTTCTCAGGTTATCCCTCAATATTAACTGCACTTACATCTCCCTCATTTACTCCATGTTTCTTTCCTTGCAACTCATCCTTAGTTTGCACAAAAACCAACCTTTCAGCCAGAGAGCTCCAGCATGATGATCTTTTGGTGTTGTATACCAGTGATTGCGTGCAATGCACGTGCTGAAGACAATCATCCAGACCATAGAGATCGCCATGATAATGGTCAAGAACAGATTCACCTCCTTATGGCTGACTGTGCTCTTGCCATCAAAAATCTGAGCAAACTTGAGCGCACTTCCAAACGCCACAAAGTTAAACGCGTATAATGCTGACAAGTGCATGCTGACTCGGTTCTTCTTGATAGGTTGCCGAGGCCCTCCTGGCTCCGAAGGAGGGCTCACCTCAGAAGGTGGTACAGCCGGTGGTCCAGAGTTGAGACCGTTTTCCACCTTGCCGCGTTGCTCCTGCATCGCGTAGTTCGAGTTTTCAATGGAGTTCTGCATCTCGTCGTAGCAAGGAAGCGAGGTTGTCGATTCAGACATATTCCTGATGACTTCTACGGCTGCATCATGCTGTCAACAAAAAAGATATCAACGCATTTATTAAAACCTCTGAACTTTGCTTCAAAACAAACACGGCCATTCATTTTTGCAGCTGGAAATTGTGAATAACCAACATATTTTTGGCGAAATTTCAACAATTCATTGATGTCTCAAAGTTACGTTAAAAATGGAAATAATTTATTTCGAACGAATCTCTTTTCGACGATTGTTGTTCCAAGCTGTTCACAGATGAGCCACAGGTATGATGGGATAGCTGAGAGGTAATCCAATGGTCTTTGAGTGATCTGCTCTGGATTTGATTACCGTACGCAAGTCAGAATCCTGTCTCATAGAGAAGGCAGAAAGCTGGCTGTCACATTTACCGGCATCGACTTGCAGAAAATAAAGTTCCCTCAGTACCATTTAAGGAGCTGTGCGATGACACCGAGGGTCAAAATGACACGAACGGTCAAACCGCGAACTGCTGTTCTGGTGAAACGCTGCTTCAGCTGCACCTTGCACCATGGAGTAGCCACCTGACCTGTGCGGCGGTAAATTATCATCAAATATTCATGAGCGGTCGTGAGTACCCCGATGGCCCCCCGGAGATGTATGACAGCAACAAAAAAAATAAGTTGTCCAAATGTCACACATAACCATCATGATCGATGTTCATGCACAGAACAAACACTTGTGGACGTTTAAAATAAAAACATCGTGAAGTCAAGGCAAGTCTTTGTTTTTCTTGAAGGGGATTAATTTTTGACGTTTTTAACTTTTACGTTTCTGGATCTTTATCTTGCAATCGGAGTAACTTGGTAAGCAGCCATTCCTCTTGCACGACTTGCACGTGGATTCCTGAAAAGCTTTTTTGAGGAGCGCCAGATGCAGCCTTTTGTAACGTACGAGAA